>NC_090648.1:352152650-352499257 GCF_040937935.1 Hyperolius riggenbachi
TTTTACATGAGAAATCTATTCCTTTTCACAACCAAACCATCAGGGGGCGCTGTATGACTGATATTGTGGTGAAACCCCTTGCACAAGAAACCCTGAGGCAGGGAACACACTTGACTTTCTGTTTTCCGCGCGCGTTTTTCTGCATACTTTTTCTGCACACCAAGTGTGTTTCCATGCTGGAAAACGCGCGCGTTTTTTCACAGTAGCTGATGTAATTGATAGAGAAAACTGCCAAAATGTGCTGAGTCATCATGCAGAATGTCATTTTTTTTTCTGCGTGTGAACAGCACAGTAAGTGTGAACTAGCCCATTGATTAACATGAGTTCTCAGTTTTTCTGTGCAGAAAACGTGCACGAAAACAGTCAAGTGTGTTTCCTGCCTGCGGACCGTGGTACTCCTGGCAGTTTCCTGTCTGTGAACCTTGTTGCATTGTGGAAAATAGCTGTTTACAGCTGTTTCCAACTGCCAAAAAAGCATGCAGCAGCTACATCACCTGCCAACAGTAAAAATGTCACCATGTAATAAATGTCAGAATGTAAATCAGGGATTTAAAAGATTTTACAATGGGCAAACACTGGCTAAATCATTTATACATAATTATTGTAAAAATGAAGCACTTTTTTTATTACATTATTTTCACTGCAGTTCCTCTTTAAACTCTCACAACTGCTTGCTGCTGCTGCCTGGTAACTGCTCCCTGCTGCCTGGTAACTGCTTGTTGAGCATACAGTTCAACTGCCTGAGGAAAAGAGGCCTAAGGCCTCTTTCACATTGGGACGTTGCGTTTGATGCAACGTTAAAGTCGCACAACGTGCCCCTAACGCAGTGCATGTAGGTTATGAAATTAGATGTTATTTTGCACTGCGTTATGTTTCTCTTGGTACGCCATTTTCGTCACATACTGATGGAACGAAAACGGCGCATGCGTTACATTTTTTTAACAAAAAAAACACCTTACTCAGCATGTGCAACATACATAATGCAGCAAATGTATTGCTAAACGCACAGCATGCAGCACTGTCTAAATATTGCTACACATTACACACAACGCAACGTGTGCACTGTGAATGTCGCACAGACTTTGTATTGCTGTGCGTTAGTCTGCGTTATAAAATTTTCTAACGTAAAAGAGGCCTAACGGTAGGAACACACTAGGCAGAATCGCATCTGCGTTTTCCACTGCGTGCTATGGAAAACTCAGATGCGATTCTGCCTAGTGTGATCCTAACCTCAGGCTGAGTGCATACATAGCAGAAACGCTAGCGTAGCTGGAAACGCTGCATTTTTGGCGCTAATAGAAGTCTATGGGCCACAGGAGAAAACTCGTATAAAAAATGCATATGCGTTTTACAATATGTGTTTCGCAAAACGCTGGTTCTGTTGCATACTATACAGGATGGCTGCCAAAATGCACATAATAAAAGTCAATGGGAACGCAATGGTATGCGGTTCTCATGCATTTTCCATGCGTTTTTAACTTTTTATATGCATTTTGCTTACAAAATTGTTTAGTGATGCATTTTCACTTCCTCTTGTCTTCCTAGTGATCTGCATAAAATGCAATTGGAAAACGCATATGCGTTTTGTATTAGCGAACCTGCAAATTCATTAAAATGCACGCAAAACACATTGCAAATGCACCAAAAATGCAGTAATAACGCATACAACATTAACGTTAACGTTTAATTAACGTTAACATAAAACTTGACATAAAATGCAGCCTTTCACACTATGTCATACTGTATGTGAACCCAGCCTCAAGCAAACTGTATTCAAGCTCAAAAAAAGCACTTCCTGCTAATTTTGATTTACTGCCCAGGTTCAAGCTACATACAAGCTGTCTTATTAGCATGTCATTAACCATCCCTACTATACTATTCACTAATCGATAGGGATGGTCAATGAGATGCACATTTTTGCAGCTTTAAAATGTACTTATCGAATTCTGCCTTGGAAGAATGAGGCCTGTTTTCCACGGGCAGTTAAACGGTGTGCTCAGCAAGCAGTTACCAGGCAGCAGCAAGCAGTTGTGAGAGTTTAAGGTCTCTTTTCCACTGACTGTTGATAGGCAGTGAAATGCCTCTCAAACTCTCTCACAACTGCTTGTTGCTGCCTGGTAACTGCTTGCTGAGCACATTTCAACAGTCCGTGGAAAAGAGACCTAAGAGGCATTTCACTGCATATCAATTGCCCGTGGAAAAGAGGCCTAAAGCTGAATTAATTTCCAATCCAAAATTTACATAAACCTGCATCAACTCAGAATTATTTGCATCTCATTGATAGGGATGATCAATGATCTTTTTTAATTATTTTATATAATTTATTTTATTGAATTTTTCCAAATTTGCTTCTGTCAAAGCAAAAAACAAAAAGGTGAATAATAGGGATGATCAATGAGTAGGGATGATCAATGATATGCCATTTTTCCTGAGTTTGCAAATGCAAATGTATGTACCTTTTTATGCAAAGATATGCAGTTTGAAACTGGACCAATCAATTTAAAACCAGGTTTAACCTCCTTGGCAGTATGGACGAGCTCAGCTCGTCTATGACTGCTGGAGGGCGCCGCTCAGGCCCCGCTGGGCCAATTTTCATAATTAATTTTTTTGAAACACGTGCTTGCTGCGAGTTGTGGACGATCGACGCTGCTCACCACCGATGCGCCACTACCCGCCGCCCCCCAAGTCCCCTGCGCAGCCTGGCCAATCAGTGCCAGGCAGCGCTGAGGGTTGGATCGGGACTCCATCTGACATCACAATGTCGATGACGTCATCGCGATCGTCGTCATGGCGACGGGGGAAGCCCTAAAGGAAATCCCGTTCAGAACAGGATTTCCTTACGTGGGTACGGCGATCGAGCGGTACGGGCGGACGCCGCAGGAAGGGGGGCATCATGTAGCTAACACTAGCTACATGATTTAAAAAAATATATATATATATAAAAAAAATATGCTGCGCCGCCACCCTGGCGCAATAAATAGAATGCCAGGGTGGTTAAGTTGATTGGCCCATTTTTTAAGTTGCATATATTTGCATAAACCCAGAAAAAAATGCATATCATTGATCATCCCTATTATTCACCTCCATTATTTTTTTTTTTTTTTTTTGCTTTGACAGAAAAGTAACTATACTTGATACAAGCAATGCCAGCCCACCCTACTTCACCCACCAGAGGTTTCCTTTAGGCTTCTTTTCCACGGACTGTTGAGCTGTGTGCTCAGCAAGCAGTTGTGAGAGTTTCAGAGGCATTTCACTGCCTATCAACTGCCCGTGGAAAAGAGGCCTAATGCCTCTTTTCCACGGACCGTTGAGCTGTGTGCTCAGCAAACAGTTACCAGGCAGTAGTGTGCAGTTACCAGGCAGCAGTGAGCAGTTGTGAGAGTTTGAGAGGCATTTCACTGCCTATCAACTGCCCATGGAAAAGAGGCCTTAGGCCTCCTTTCCACGAACTGTTGAGCTGTGTGCAGAAGTAAGCAGTTGTCATGCAGCAACAAGCTGTTACTAGGCAGCAGTGAGCATTTGAGAGAGTTTGAAAGGCATTTCACTGCCTATCAGCGGTCCGTGGAAAGGAGGCCTTAAAATTGCACAGGGTTCCTGATTAATGAGATTCAGTCAATGCTAGACCTGAAATTAATCAGCCGCAGGTGTTGTCTAATCCTGTGGCAGGTTTTAAAGGAACTGAGAGGAAATGCTGTGTAATTTTGTCCTCCTAGAAGTGCTAAGCAGGAAGTTAGCTGTGTGTAAGCTAAATGGAGCGCAAATACCGTTGGCGTAGATTCCGTACAGGGACAGCACAGGTTGGAAGAGATTCATGTGGCAGCAGTCTATGAAGATTTAACATTTCCAAGATAAGCAAATCTCATAGCCTATACTTGCTTGTTCATGGCCACATGCCTAAATGCAAAATATTCTGCTAACAGTTTTGTGGGAAATGCTTACAGCTTTAGTTAGTAGCTGGAAAACGGAAGCTAACAACTGGGTTATGTTCATAGTGCGTCGGTTAAAATAATTTAGCAGTGTGGTGCAATGGAATCTGTTGGTGTAACACTCATGGTTGCATAATTTGTATGTACTTCATGACAGGGGCATAACTAGACTAAAAATGGTCCCCCCTGCAAAAATGATAGCATGGGGCCCACTTTGTCCCTTAACTAAACAGGATTGGAAGCAGACGAATGGAAGCAAAGTGCTCTGCTGTGAAGCAGCCTCTGGAAGCATGAAAAAATTACACACGCTCCTGCACAGGGTTTTTGTGAGTGAATGGGGAGGTTTGTTTGCTAACTGGCTGCATTGGGGTTCGGTAGTGGAAGGGATGAGGAGGGGCCCCCAAAGCCTCTGGGCCCCCTGCGATGGCAGGGTTGATTGCTACGCCCATGCTGGCTGGCTGTCCAGCTGTTACTTCTCCATAACTTCCCTTGCCAATTGTAGGTAGCAACAGCTGCCCCTTAGTATTAGGTAGCCAGAGGTACCCTCATTATTAAGCAGCTAGTGGTGCCCCCAACTGAAGAAAGAGATCTTTACTGGAATGCTGAAAGCAACCTCTAATTATGCTGTTGTTGGGACTCTGCACATGGAAGGAGGGAGGCACTAGGGGAGGTGTAGTGAGCCGCCTTTCCATCATCCGGCGCTTGTAGGCTTGTGCCTACTATGCCTTTTGGTAAATCCTGCCCACGCATGAGTAATACGGAGCTGTTCATCTTCCGAAGTACTCAGAGACCTGAGAACTTCCACGGCTTTTCAAGTTAAGTGGCAGTAAAGCAGTATGTGATGCAACTTCTAGTGCGACTTTCCCATTCTGTTTCCCCTGCTGTCACAGGGAACGCAACTCCCACTATGAACCTAGCCTTGAAATTTTGTGTAAGGTCTCCTTCACACAGGAGGCTGAAGGCTGTGAATTCCCTTCCTGTCAGCAGGGGCGTAACAATAGACCCTGCAAGGGATGCATCCGCAGTGGGGCCAGGAGCTGCAGTGAAGCCCTGCGGGAGTAGTTTCTTTTCCCTGTCCTGAGACTAAGGCCACAGAGATACCAAAAAAAAAAACTTTCTGCACAATTGTTCTGACTTCATCTGCTTAGCCACTGATGAGGAATCCTGCAAAGTATTGTAGAGAAAGACTTATAAACAGTTCTGATTAAGTGTGCAGCAGGGTCTTGTGTACAGTGCTGCTCCACCCCTACCCCAGCCTCTCTACCCCTCCCCAAAAGATGTGTACTGTAGTGATGTTTAAGAGTATGGACATGGAGAGAAAGCTTTTTGCTCTCTGCACAATTGTTCTAATGACTGTCTGCTCAGCCAATAATAACGAATCTTACAAAGTTTTGTAGACCGTCCCTATTCAGTGTACAGCATGCTCTTGTGTACAGTGCCATGCCCCCAGCCTAAATCTGCATGGGGATAACACATTCAAGTGTGCACTAGCCAATTGATTAAGGGTGCATACACACATCAGACCATAGTCTTTGGAAAATGAAAGATCACAGACCAATTTTACCCCCTTCCATGTAGTATGAGAGCCATACTTACACAGTGTATTCTATTGAGCTGAACTCCCCATCAGATAGAAATCTTTGCAAGATGCTGTACACATTCAAAAGATCAGTATCTGCAAAAGATCTGTTCCTCCAAAAGATCCGTTCCTGCAAAATGCATTCATAGTCTGATATCTGCAGATCCTCATACACACCTTGTTTAACAGACATTCATCTGCAGATCAGATCCACCAGGATGGATCTTCAGATCTGCAGATGATTGTCTGATATGCAGATGAATGTCTGTTAAACAAAGTGTGTATGAGGATCTGCAGATATCATAGACTATGAATGCATTTTGCAGGAACAGATCTTTTGCAGGAACAGATCTTTTGCAGGAACAGATCTTTTGCAGGAACAGATCTTTTGCAGGAACAGATCTTTTGCAGGAACAGATCTTTTGCATGTGTACATTATCTTTGTGTGCAGCATCTTGCAAAGATTTGTCTGATGGGGAGTTCAGCTCCATAGAAAAGACTGTGAAGGTATGGCTCTCATACTACATGGAAGGGGGTAAAATTGGTCTGTGATCTTGCATTTTCCAAAGACTATGGTCTGATGTGTGTATGCACCTTAACATTGGTTCTCAGTTTACCTGTGCAGAAAGCAAGGGGGGAGGGGGCCCACATCAAGTTTTTTTTTGCAGGGGGGCCCAGTGATTTCTCGTTACGCCCCTGCAGAGGCGGCCTTAGAGTACGCTGAGCCTGGGTCCAGTGTCATATGCGGGGTCTAGAGCCATAAGTGTAGGCCATATACTGTACCACCACATGGGCTAGTCCACCGCTAATGCAGTATGCCTTATTTCAAAACTTGTTAAGCCACTAAGTCAACCAATATAGGAACAATTACAATACATAATGTGATCGGCCAGTGGTACTACTATTTGCCATTTTATTAAATTACATATTGTAATTATTCTTATATTGCTAAAATGGCCTTTAACCAACTGATGGTTTC
This sequence comes from Hyperolius riggenbachi, assembly GCF_040937935.1. Taxonomy (NCBI): domain Eukaryota; kingdom Metazoa; phylum Chordata; class Amphibia; order Anura; family Hyperoliidae; genus Hyperolius; species Hyperolius riggenbachi. The sequence goes on from NC_090648.1 coordinate 352,159,135, forward strand.
TAGGCTGGCCTGGGATGGGTGCTAGGCTGAATGGGAAGTTCAAAGTTTGTATTTTTATCCAGACACGCTCCCCAGCCAGCCTAGCGCCCATCCCCAGCTCCTCAACCAGCCTTGAATGTACCCATTCCCAACTCCTCAACCAGCTTAGAACCCATTCCTTGCTTCCCAACCAGCCTAGCACCCATCCCCAGATAGCCAGCCTAGCACCCATCCCCAGATAGCCAGCCTAGCACCCATCCCCAGCTAGCGGAGTACCCATCTGCAGCTCTTCAGCCAACTTAGAACCCATCCCTTGCTCCCCAGCCAGCCTAGCAACAATCTCCAGCTCTCCAAGGCAGTCTAGCACCCATCTCCAGCTCCCCAGCTGGCCTAGCACCCATCCACAGTTTCCCATCCAGCCTAACACCCATCCTTAGCCAACACACTCCAAGCTCCCCAGTCAGCCTCTACCTATCCCTAGCTCCCCTTCAAACCTAGCACCAATCCCCAGCCAGTCTGGAGGCTGCAGCATAAGCCCCCTCAAGCTCCTGTCCATGCTTCACTGACCTAAATGCTCCTGAGGCTCTTGCACGTTACCTTAATCTGACATTTTGCAAGCTTCATGTCAGTGCAGAAATTCATTACAAAAATGTAAACTGCATAGTACAGTAAAGCCTGAAGACAAAGCCTAAGCAATAAAAGGGAGGTTGTTGCAAAACGTAAAGGTGCATAAAACAAAATGGGAAGTATTTGTAAATGACACACTGCTCAGAACACAAACAGCTAGACTTCTGTAGACCTTTCCTTCACCACCACCAAAATGAGCATGGTATGCCGGGCATGCCATAGCACTTGCCAGCACTCCGCATGGGCCAAGAGAAGCAGTCTGTCCCACAGTCACATTTGAGCATGACTATGGCTGTGCTCAGATGAGCAGGACCGAACTTCTGGGAAGGCCAGAAGGCCACGGCCTAGGGCGATAAATAAGATAAGGGCGGCATGACTTGGAGAGAGAAGAGGTCATATGTCAAAGTCAATCATCTCTTCTGGTCCTGCAGCCAGCCAGCGCCCTGCTCTGCACTAATAGCTGAACTCCAGAGTTCCCCAATCCCTGCTTCTCTCTCACATTTCCTGGTGTGTTATAACAATCAGGATCAATCATAACTGTCACATGATAATCCATTCCTTTGTATGATGGACATACAGATGATGTGAGAAATACCAGAGATTTACATTACAAAGCAGATAGAACTAAGTTCCGCTGAGTTTTAATGCAGGCATTCACAAACATCAGTGAGCTCTGCTAGTTTCTTCATCTCTTTTACAGCTTTGACACTGACCCCAGCAGTTGGCGTGTCCTCTCTCCTTTCAAAGCGGGGTGACGCCCGCGGAGCTAGCGGGATTGTCCTGAGGGGAACCGACCTTACCCTGCTGCCTACACCTGATGCATGTTCCCTGGGGATAAGTATCTTCTTTTTTCGCACTCCATTCACTCTCATGCACTTTATTTATAGGCTGCTCCGGTTTACATATTGCAGTTCTGTGTATTACTACTATCACTTAGCACATTTAAGATTATGGTCTGTTGTTGTGTTTTTCCCTATATGTATGCATTTGCTATTTTGCACACTTATTTATACTGAACCCGGGTTCAAGCATTAGTGAGCTCTAAATAGATGCTCACTCTGCTGTTATTGTTGCATATCCTAATATATGTTGAGGATAGTGTATATCCAGCCATCAGGTGTATTTTATTGTTTATACAACATTATGTGATTTTTTTTGAAGATCCATATCATCATTATTTATAATTGATATCATTGTTCACTTGCAGCAGTGGGTTGTTTCTTGCCGTTTTTACTTGATTTTAGTTGTATGCTGTTTCTCATTGTGTCCTTTATTTATGTGGAATATTGAATAAAACTATTTTTGCATCTTTAAGTGGTGCTTGTTACTAGGGGCTTTCTTTCCCTCCCTTTTTTTTGCTGACCCCAGCAGTTGTTAATTTACCTAGCCCTAATTTTTCTTTTTTTTTTTTCCTAGTGATCTCTTGTCTTTCTGTTAACTCTTTCCTGGCTCATTTTCTGTCCTTCAGCTCCTACATGTGAGAACTGCAGGGATAAAAAGGCTGTTTGCTTCCCTTTCATTGCTAAACTGTCACTTTAAAGGACACCTGAGCTGTTACTACCTCTGTGCTACCGTGTTTGGTTTGGCATCCTTCTACTTTCCTGTAGCAGTAGAGCATTGTACCCTCTTAGCCATCAGCGAAAGCAGAGAGTTTTGAATCAGGATGATAACCATTTATTGATTTAAAGAAAAAGAGTAAGGTTTCTGCTAATAAACCTTCTTCAGACTTTGTTCTTGTATACTGTCGATATGTTAGAGCACACCACCATATGTACATTCAGCATTCAAAAGAGATACATCGATTATTCAGCAAATATAAATAAACCTCATTCAGATGCTTTAAAGTGGAGCTGAACTCTTGCACAGGACAGAAGGAAAACCGAGAAATGTACCATGTATGTATTTAGAGAGCCTGTCTAATTCCCCCTCCTCTGTGTCTAATCACAAGTTGTAATTTATCTCTACACTGTCACCTGACTGCCACAACATCTAAGTTCATTTGAAAGCACAGGATGTTAAAAATGTCTGCTTCCATAAAAGCAGGAAGTAGACACTGCAGATTTATTGCAGGATTTGTATCAGCTGTAACAAAAATGTTTATATTTAAAGGTTATGTTGTTTGGTATCTTTTAGAGCAGAGAGGAAGTTATGAGTTCAGGTCCACTCTAATTACAACAGAGCATCCAAAGTGGGTCTTGACAGGATGTTTGCTACTTACCTGTTCTGTTTTGGATGGGCTTCTCTCCATTGCACTGCTCTGCCACCTGTTTGTGGTTCCGACTGCAGCCAGTCTCACAGAGGACAAAGCAGTGCATGCTCTTGCCACTCACGCTCCCTGTAATTTCTCGCTCCTGCCCATGGCCGGTACAGTGTTATGCATTCTTGACAAGTACCGGCCATACATCAGCGTAATTTCTCAAGTATGCATGCCCAGAACCCTATCGGCTGCTGTGCTGAATTATTTGTTGAATGGGGGGCAGAGCAGCACAACTGAAATGAGCCCATTCAAACCAATGATCGCTAGTCAGTGTTGGACAAAATATTTTTTTTGGGGGGGGGGGGGGGTTGGGGGGCACTTGGTGACAGCAGGCCTAGAGCACTGGAAAGTACAAATCCGGCCCTGCAGATGAGACAATACGGTGTTTGTTGCAGGGAAACCGCCCCACATGTCAAATGCTGACATGCATGGAGTTTCAAATGCTACCATGTGGCTGCATTGAAGTGTAAATGAGGCGATCTGTGACATGATATACAGTATGTGTAAGTACAGTACAAAACATATTAACCAGGCTTTTTTACTTGTTTTGCTGCCTGAAAGTTATTTTTTAGGCATGGAAGTGACAGCTTTTGTCCTGGCGGTATGGGAATATAGTGAACATCACTGATAAGCAAATTACAGCTATAAAAGTTTTCCTGGTAGAATACGGTACAACTTCTGAGGGCAGGGAGAGATAAAATACATGAACTATTGACCTTTTTCAAACTCTGGGACACTTAGTAGGCTGCCACTAATTAGAGACGGTAAAACATTCAACCTACTTTGTAAATGTTTAAATATAAAAGAAAACCCTGGGATACGTATTCATTTTTAGTAGTAGGAGGCTAAATACAATTATCTAATCAGATTATTCTCACCTTGGGTTCACTTTAAATTGCAGCCCCAGAAGTGGTCGACAGATGAGATGCTGACGTGCACAACATGCAGGAAGTTCAGACATTTGTGTGGAAGGTGCCTTAAAGAAAACCAGAGAGGTCAATGCAAAAAGATTTGGTACTTACCTGGGACTTCCTCCAGCTCTATAAGCACTGCTGAGTCCCTCGCTGTCCTCCTGCGTGCCTCCATTCAGCCACAATCAGCCCCGGTATCTGACTCAGTGGACTACAGTTAGGCTCAGTGACGTTAGCCGGGATCTTCTGGGCAGAACACTCCGCCTGATGCCATGGAGCCAGATACCGGGGCTGATTGCCGCTAAACGGAGGACTGTGGGTGGATGCCGAGGGATGCATCCATGCTTATGGGGCTGGAGGAAGCCCCAGGTAAGTAAAAGGAAACCTCATAGGGAACAGTTTTCCAATCAGCACTCTTACAGCACAAAGCGTTGTGATTGGCTGTATAGTGTGGGCGTAGTTCACTCTGACCTATCTGAAACCTAGCAGTTGGAGAGGGTGCCTTCCACCCAATCATGTTAGCTGAATTGCCCTTTTAGGTTTCTTGCTGGGTCCCCATAAGCAAGTTATTTGGACAAGCAGCATAAAAGTGACACAATTCCTGATTTCTTTCCGAAATTGGTAAATTGCGAAGGACTGGAAATTGAGGTCAATTGGCTGTGCGCCATTAGTGGTGTTTGTTTTGACTGTTAAAGCTACTCTCCTCCATGGCATGGTTTGGGTTTTTCTCACTGCTGGCACTGTACCCATGCTAGACTCTTGGTCGTTACCTGCCGCATATCATATAGCGTGTGTACGAGGCTTAGTGGGATTGTCACCATAAAAATTACATTTCAACAGCAACTGTTCTGACTGAGTGTATTAAAGAGAACCCGAGGAGGGGTTCTGAGAATAAAATCCCCATACAGAGGCTGGGTCTGTCTATAGAGCCCAGCCTCTGTTGCTATATAGTTCGCCCCTAAGCCCACCCTCTGTTGCTATATAGTTCGCCCCTAAGCCCACCCTGCGCTCTGCAATACCCCCCTAAACACAGCCGCGCTGGCGACACGCAGCATGTCGCAGTGCGCGGTTTTCCTCTCTCCTGTCAGTCTCACCGCTCCCCCGCCTCCTGCATCGCTCCGGTCCCGCCCGCATCCCTTCCCTCGCCGCTGATTGGAGGGAAGGGACGCGGGCGGGACCGGAGTGAGGTAAACACAGCGCGCATAGCGCGGCTGTGATTTATGGGGTATTGTAGAGTGCAGGGGGCGATTAGGAGCGATCTATATAGCAACAGAGGCTGGGCTCTATAGACAGACCCAGCCTCTGTATGGGGATTTTATTCCCAGAACCCTGCCTCGGGTTCTCTTTAAGTGATAAAGATGCTAATCCTGCATTCAAAACTTTTTCTGCTGTTATGGTGTGGAGTTATCACATACCTTAGGCGCACTGGCCCTTTAACCTCCTTAGCGGTATGGACGAATATATACGTCCATCACCGCCGGAGGTCGCCGCTCAGGCCCTGCTGGGCCGATTTTTGTGAAATAAAAAGCAGCACACGCAGCCGGCACTTTGCCAGCCGCGTGTGCTGCCTGATCGCCGAAAGAGGGTCCCCCCCCAGCCGCCCGAGCCCTGCGCAGTCGGAACAAAAGTTCCGGCCAGCGCTAAGGGCTGGATCGGAGGCGGCTGACGTCAGGACGTCGACTGACGTCCATGACGTCACTCTGCTCGTCGCTATGGCGACGATGTAAGCAAAACAAGGAAGGCTGCTCATTGCGGCCTTCCTTGTTTGTTCTGGTCGCCGGAGGCGATCAGAATGACGCTTCCGGAGCGCCCTCTAGTGGGCTTTCATGCAGCCAACTTTCAGTTGGCTGCATGAAACAGTTTTTTTTTATTTAAAAAAAAACCCTCCCGCAGCCGCCCTGGCGATCTTAATAGAACGCCAGGGAGGCTAATGGCCATTGCCATTCAGTTGCATGCTGGGGGTTCTTTTTATCTATATATTCCTCCTCTTCCCTTTAATTGCCTGCCTAGCTAAAACATAATCCTCTGCTCAATTGTGTTTACAAGGCTGATGTGACTCAATGATTGGAGAAGAAAAGAAAGTTTAGGGGAAGAAATTACATCCGTATTTAGCCTCAAACTGTGGGCAAAAGACATGGTTCCCACCAGGAACATAATTCTCTTCATTTACTATATAAAAATCAAAACGTGAACAGTACAATAAATGTTATGTAAGTAGATCAAGTATTTATCTACTTTATATGTTTTGGTTTTTTTCCCCTGGCATAGTTATGGATAATCCTCCTGCTTTAAAGGATACCAGATGCGAAATAACCTAGAGAAACAGGGGAGCAGGTGTATACTGTGACCTGTCCTGATGCCTACTGCTCTCCATTCTCCTTTCTACCACTGCATCCTACCTAAATGCCCCTCCAGCAGCCTTTTCCGGGTCGCCGGTGTAGGGCACTACTGCGCAGGCCGGGCTGCATGTGCCCGTGGCCAGAAATGCACTGCGCCCGCGTATCCTTTGTCTGACATCTTTGGAAATTCTTGACCGAACTTCACTGTTTGTGACGCAATGCTTGTATAACGTGCGGAGTGACTTTTTTTTCCCCTTCTATGTGTTCCTGTTTTTACAGGGAACACAATGGAACTACAACAGTGAACCTAGCCTTTTAGGGCCCGTTTGCACTACAGCGAATCTGCATGCAGATTTGCATAAGGAATAGAAGTGAATGGGCCTGTTTCCACTTGTCCGGTATTCTGTGCGGTTTGTCATGCAGAAAAAATCTGCACGGCAGACCCATCAGAATTTGCACGCGATTCATCGGTAATGTAATTAATTGGAAAACCGCAAGCGTTTTAGTCTTGCGGTTTTTCATGCGTTTTCGCGTTATATCCCATGTCAATGCTTACCGGAATTGACATGGTTAAAATTGCAAGCGGGTATTCGTTGGCACGTTTTTGCAACAGAATTGCGACGCAGTAGTGGAAACGGGCCCTCAGTGTTTGGGGGATAGTCAATGAGATGCAAATTCTTAGTTGATGCATCAAGATACATTTTGCTGCTTCAAAGTTGGGAGTTAACCACCTTAGCGGTATGGACGAGCTCAGCTCGTCAAGTACCGCCAGAGGGTGCCGCTCAGGCCCTGCTGGGCCGATTTTGTTCAAATAAAGTGCAGCACACGCAGCCGGCACTTTGCCAGCCGCGTGTGCTGCCTGATCGCCGCCGCTCTGCGGCGATCCGCCGCGAGCAGCGGCGAAAGAGGGTCCCCCCAGCCGCCTGAGCCCTGCGCAGCCGGAACAAATAGTTCTGGCCAGCGCTAAGGGCTGGATCGGAGGCGGCTGACGTCAGGACGTCGGCTGACGTCCATGACGTCACTCCGCTCGTCGCCATGACGACGAAGTAAGCAAAACACGGAAGGCCGCTCATTGCGGCCTTCCGTGTTACTTTTGGCCGCCGGAGGCGATCAGAAGAACGCCTCCGGAGCGCCATCTAGTGGGCTTTCATGCAGCCAACTTTCAGTTGGCTGCATGAAATAGTTTTTTTTTAATTTAAAAAAACCTCCCGCAGCCGCCCTGGCGATCTTAATAGAACGCCAGGGTGGTTAAAGGACCATTATCGCGAAAAAGTAGGCAGTTAAATATCTGACAGAACTGACAGGTTTTGGTCCAGTCCATCTCTGCATGGGGGATTCTCAGGGCTCATTTACACTTAATCAGTTGGTATGCGTTTTCTTCATAGCAGTGCTTTGTGAAAAAGCTTTCAGTTAAAATGTGTTAAAGAGAAACTCTGACCAAAAATGTAACTTTATCCCAATCAGTAGCTGATACTCCCTTTTACATGAGAAATCTATTCCTTTTCTCAAAAAGACCATCAGGGGGCGCTGTATGACTGATATTGTGGTGAAACCCCTCCCACAAGAAACCCCTCCTACAAGAAAAGTATGTACTTTTTTTTGGGCCGTTTACGGTCTGTGAACCTTGTTGCATTGTGGAAAATAGCTGTTACAGCTGTTTCCAACTGCCAAAAACCATGCAGCAGCTACTTCACCTGCCAACCGTAAAATGTTCACTGGAGTTCCTCTTTAAGTGTGAACTGTGCCATAGGAAAACATGGGCATTACTTTGAAATCTGTTTTCTTTCAGTTATAACTGAGAGCAACTGATTAAATGTAAAAGGGCCCTGGGTTTTCTTTATTTTCAACAGCATTTCCTGAACAGCAAATGCAGTGTCTCTGACAAAATAGTGTACAAGTGAGTATGGGAGGCTGGCTGGTATCTTGCTATTTTGGCAGTTAAACTGCTGTTCAGGAAATGCTGTTTGAAAACAAAGAAAACACTGAGAATTCCGTATCAGAAAATGGACTGGCCCAAAACCTATTGGTTCTGTCAGATAGTGATGGGAATTCCGGCTCTTCTCAGAGAACCGGCTCTTCTGAATCGGCTCCCATTAAAGAGCCGGCTCTGAATTGGCTCTTCATTAAATATCGCTAGACACCACAGAGAATCGGAGTAAAAGCCCAGCCCCCTGTCTCCATGACAATTCCAGACTGCTTCTCTGATTGGGGCAATGTCTCCTGCTACTGCTCTGCTCCGCCCCATACACTCTTACAAGCTGCAAGAGGACTACATCTCCCAGCATGCCTCAGCGCCCTTTATTACCGACCAAAGCAGAGCTGTTTGGGGCGGCTGAGGCATCGGCTCTTTGAAAACTGAGAACCGGGTCTAATCGTTTGCAGCAAAGAGCCGGCTCTTAGCCGGCTCGTTTGCGAACGACCCATCACTACTGTCAGATTTTAACCACCTACTTTTTTGCAATAGTGGTCCTTTAGGACTCGTTCACACTAGGGGTGTTTTTACAATTTTTAAGCGCTGGTGATTTTCAAAATCGCCCTGAAAGCGCTTCTGCAATTATTCCCTATGAGAGAGTTTACATCTGAGCAGTACGTTTCCAATCTGCTCAGAAAAGCGGTGCATGGGCAATTTTTAGGCGATTCTGCCTTAATGGAAGGTATAGGAAAACGCAAAACACTCACAAAATCGTTTTGTGCAGCGATTGCATGAGCGTTTTTAATAATACATTGTATTCTTTTCTGGATCAGAGCTATAAGTGAACATTTGTGGTTACCCACAATGCACCATTACTGAATACGCAAATTATCTTTTCCCCCTGGCTGCTGACTCCTACTGTGGGCTAGCCACCCTGGCCCTCACATGGATCTCACAGGGATCAGACAATCACACCTGCAACCTGGCTTCCCAGTCTGGCATCCTAAGGCCCATCTTCATCTACACTAGGATGTTGCCAGACCAGCAGCCATGGATCCTTCATAGCGGATCGCTTAGATGCAAGCCAGCCAATGTGGACTCTTACTGGTTACACTGCAATCCTTAGGGGTCTCACTGTCCCTGCTCTCTCACCTTCTCTCTATTTTTTCTTCTCTCTCTTTCCTCCCCTCTCTCTCTTTCCCAGGATAGACCGGGAGACATCCGATTCAAAGTATCGCTGCAGAAGCGTTTTGAGTGCCATGGATGGGAGCGGAATATCCCTTGGTCCTTTCCCTTGGGTTTATTTTACGGTTCCTTTACCTATACCTTATATGCTACACTCTGCCTGAATATGCTACTATATGCCTCTGTATGCACTGTATGTATCCACTGTATATTTAATACTGTACCATCACCGAACCTGTTTGTGCCAAAATCAATTCCGGGTACAACTCACGTTGTACTTGGCGAAATAAATGGATTCTGATCTTTTCGCTCCTGTAAGCCAGGCTGACATCCAGAACCACTGGTGGGTACTTATCCGTTAGCCGGGCGCATCCGGCAGGTGGCGCTAATTACTATTCCTCCTCCAGGCCGACATGGATAGTAGGGAAAGATGTAACTCTGGTGGAGTTTTGTCGCCACCTAGAGGATGCGCCCGGCTAACGGCTAAGTACCCCACTGGTGTATTATAGCAAGCCTATACACCAACCCCAATCATTTTTTATTGATCAAAAAAGATTCTTTTCAATTTCCTCTCTATTAGATCGTTTTGCTTGCACAGAAAAATCAAATGATTTTATTGTACTGTGTATGGGCACCATAAATATATAAATTTGCATAGAAATAATTGAAAATATCATTGGCCGCATTTTCCTGTTCAGTAACCTTGCTATTTATCCTACCAATTGGTTTTAAAGTAATACTAAATTCTGGCAGACTTGTAATTTCAATAGAGTATTTCCTTTTCTGTCTGGCTGAGCTCTAACTTAGCAGTTCACGTCTTGCCCGGCGCGCTTGGTGAAACCAGCCCACCCCACAGGGGTTTGCCACAGCCTTCTGTCGCTCCTCCTCATCTTTTAAAAGGCATTCAGATTAGCCATTTGTCCGATGGTATAGCTTCGCTGCATTTGCCCTGAGTAAACATGGCGCCGCTATTTTATGCCGGTCTCTGCAATGCGTTCTAGGAAATTGCCAGCAGGTAATATGGCGTTCGAAGCCTCGGGTTCACACTAGATGCCCGCTGCACTGTAACCTTTACCCTGTTGGCAAGGGGCGTGGCAATTGTCTCCAGCAGGCCGCCATATTGGCTGTTGTCCTGTCCAAAGCGTCCAGGACTGGGCTGTCGACTTTGGGGGGGATATTTGCGGTGTCGGGGCCAGCTGGTTGAATTGAAGGAATAGTGCAGACGATCAAGCAATGACCAGGAGGAGGAACAAGCAGGCAAACACCCGCAGGGAACGTGTAGTGGGCCAGCAGAGGCCGGGAAAGGGCTCTCCTACTTCTGATGGAGCAGAGACAGATGCCAGAGAGAGGCTGGAAGATGTGGGGAAAGGACAGGTATGTGCCACACCCCCTAGGTGTCTGTCATCCGCTATAGTAGACGGGGGTATGTAGCCCTTCTCCCCGGTCTGTCATGTCTCATTGCACACCTGTCCAGGAGGCAGGCGTCCACCTCTCCTCTCTGCACATAGACTGGTACTGTCCTTCCCCATACACAGCCCCTTATGTGTGAGAACTGCCTCCTGTACCACTCTGAGTTCTGGTTCACCATGAGCTTGCTGGTTACCTGTACCACTCTAGATGGGGAAACTCACCTACCCACCATCACCTTTGCAGCTGCATCCTCCTGCCACTCTTCCTGTCCTACAGTCTTCACTGCATACCTTTTCTGGAGGGGATAAGCTCCACAGCATCTAAGTACCTCTCTACCTTTTTATGATTGTTCATTGTACATAAGTCCTTGCATAACCCTGCTGCACACCCTCCCAGAGATGGAAATAGTGTTCAGCTTGTACAGCCTCGTCTCCACTTTAATGCTGCCTGCAACTCAGGTTGTCGTCCCAATGCATGGCACCTGAGGTGTTAAGCGATTCTCTGGGATGCAATAGTGATTCCATTTGTCATTTAGTGACAGGAGAATTCATGGAGAAGCATGTGATTTGTTTGGTAGCTGATAGAATTGAAAGCGCTGATTTGCTGTGATCACATCTGTCTTTAGCGCATGATCATGACTAGCAAATCAGAGACTTGCATATCTATCACCTGACTAAACTGATCTCATACTGCTCCATGAGTTCTCTCAGATCTGATCATAACTTGTTATAATAAATTGAATCAGACACGTTTGCACATGATGCAACCATGTGTTGCGGTTCCACACTGAATCGCCAAGCATGGGTGGAAAAGTCACTGCTATTGCTGATGTCCTTGCAAATTGCATCACTGTGCGTTGCTGAAAACGCAATCAGAAACACAGGTGGAGATGAGGCCGTAATGTGTAAAGCAAGCATAGCCCTGTGTAGAAAGTTTTTTTTTTTTTTTTTTTTTTTTTTTTTTTTTTTTTTTTTTTTTCAAACTTGAGGGGTAGTTTTTATTGTCAATCAGTTTTTTTCAGGGCTGTGGAGTCTGTACAAGAATCTTCCGAATCAGACTCCTCAGTTTAGGAAACCTTTGACTCCGGGTACCCAAAATGGCTCTGACTCTATTTAGTCTAATACTTACCAGGGCTGTGGATTCTGTACAAAAATCATCTGACTGAGACTCCTCAGGTTATAAAACCTCCGACCCCATAGGCCTGGTTTGTTTGGGGCTTTTTTTAGGTGGAAAAAAACGATTTCTCAGAATTGATACTTTTGCACAATCTGTAAGCAGGTATTCTGGCTGGTTAAAGCACCTGAAATAAAAATAGTGTTTCACTTATCTGGAGCATCTGCCAGCCCCTTGCAGCCTTCCTGTCTGCGCCAGTCCGCCACGCTTCTCCAGCTGCCAGCTACTTTCAGTATCACTGCACCGTCGACTTCTAAATCGATGGCAACTGCGCCTGCAAACCATGGGCAACGAGTAGCTTTCTTCGTGTTCCCTCCCGCAATAGCGTCCTGCGCTATTAGCGCAGAACTACTGCGCCTGCGCAGTCCGCTCCGGCCCACGTGGCGTTGATTGACAGCGCCGATGGCGCAGTACAGAGCGACCTCCAGGTCGCTCTGACGTAATCGCCGGGGACCGGGTCGGAGCTCCGGCAAACTGCTTCGGGCAGAGCTGCGACGAGGGAGGTCCTGGGGGCTGGAGGAAGCCCACGGTAAGTACCATTCATTTTGCTTTATTTCCCCTGACAACTCCTTTAACTCGCCAAAATATATCAGAATAAAGGCCTGGTAAACCTCCTGTGTATAAAGAAGTCTGGAACACAATTGTTGAAATAGAAAGAAACCCTTTGAAATAAACGATGGAAGGGGTATGGCCTGATTGGATACAAATATATTTATTTAAAAAATGTTAAAATAATTACATTTATAAATGACCTTAAAGGGATACTGTAGGGGGTCGGGGGAAAATGAGTTGAACTTACCCGGGGCTTCTAATGGTCCCCCGCAGACATCCTGTGCCCGCACAGCCACTCACCGATGCTCCGGCCCCGCCTCCGGTTCACTTCTAGAATTTCAGACTTTAAAGTCTGAAAACCACTGCGCCTGCGTTGCCATGTCCTCGCTCCCACTGATGTCACCAGGAGCGTTCTGCGTAGACACAGACCATACTGGGCCTGCGCAATACACTCCTGGTGACATCAGGATGTCTGCGGGGGACCATTAGAAGCCCAGGGTAAGTTCAACTCATTTTCCCCTGACCCCCCCCCCCCCTACAGTATCCCTTTAAATAGTGAAACTGTACAAAAAGGCACCAGACTATACAGTATGTACATATATACAGTACCTAATACACCTGCGTGTGGTATATTTTTGAAACGGAATGGTACAGAGGGCGATATCACAATCGGGGCAGTAGAAGCGTGATTTCTTTTGGACTTTATTCCCTTTACTATCAGTCTTAGGCGGCAGGCTGAGTAGTCAAAACCCAGGCAGAGGTCAGTGCAGGCGGCAGGCAGAGAGTTGGCAAAATCCGGGCAGAGGTCGGTGCAGGCTGCAGACAGAGTAGCCAAAATTCAGGCAAAAATCTGTAACAGTGAGGCAGAAGCAGTTGGGAATGAAATGGCTATATTAACATCCTGTGCTTTCAAATGAGCTTATCTGCCATGGCAGTCAGGTGACAAAGGGGAGAGATCAAATTACAACTTGTGATTAGAGCCAAATGAGGAGGAATTAGACAGGCCTAAACTCTTGACAGGCATGCAGGCAGCATTTCTCTGTTTACCTTCTGTCCTGTGCAGCAGATCGAGGGGTCCAGATGGGGGTTTAGGCGGGCTAAACTATATACATGCAGGACACATTTCTGTTTTCCGTCTGCCCTGTGCAAAAGTTCACGTCCACTTGTCACGCCACTCTGCCATCCTGATTGGCCACTGGGATCCTGGAGCAAGAATGAGGTTAAGGGGATCCTGGTGGCCGGGGAGAGAAGCCTGGATCACGCTGATCGTGCGCTGGACCCAGGAAATCAATGGGAGCCGCGTTTTCAGCCAGCCCGAGCTGAGATCAGGCTTGCTGCTTCTAGCTCCTAACACTCAGCTCGGGATTACCGCGAGGGGAGTTGATGTCTATGTCCAGTCTCTATTGCAGTTCAGTTATTATAGCACGTGTTATGCAACTGACCGCTGTAAACCTAGCCTCAAACTTTCGCCCATTCCTTTTTGTCCAAAGATAATTCTTGGCAAGAAGGATCTCATTGGTTAGAGCCCTTAACCAATGCGAAATCCCAATGGGAAAGGCAACTTCCCCCTTCTCCCTCAAACTCGCCGTTCCGACACTTGGGACCCTCTGAACCTATTTGGCAAGGGACAGAAATGCTGATGTACAGTGAGCCTATAGCTCATAAATTATAGGCCCACTATACACCAGCATTTCTGGATATGGTCCTTTTAGGGGCAGAAATGCAGGATTTGCATATTCAGCAGTGATGTATCTTGGGAGCTGAATCTTTGCAAAATCCTTATTTTTCAAGAAGGCAAATGTAGTTTTTGTTCCAATAACTTTGCAAACTCGATCGAAAACTGATCGGACATGTCGGAAATAATTGCACAATTCCCACGGTTCGGTCGGGAATTTGCATAGTGTGTTCCCAGCATTAAAGTGTGACATAAAATGTGATTGCTGGTGAAGCACAACCTGTGTTAAACTTACATTTGGTCCTGTGCATAATTTACATTTGGTCCTATTCATTCTTATGGAGAAGAGCAAATATTTGTTCTACTGGTGATTTACTGTAATCCCCTTTTTTCAAGGAGTTGTTTACCTCCATTGTTGGAGGGGGAGGAGGAGGGCTACTGGTGATGTACCTTTTCACACCAAAAATTGCAAACTCAATTGCACTGGCATGCCATTGTGATTTTGGGTGTGTCCCTCCCTCCAATTCCATGTCATTGAGTGAAGTATTTTGATGCATTACAGCTCATACTTCTGGCTCCCACAGATTGGCCATGTGCACGTGTGGCACACGTTGCAATAAATTACAAATGCTTCTGATCATAACTCATGTGTATAAGGGCCCATTCACACTTGGCGATTAGCTGCCGTTTGCCGCTAAAGCGCTAGTGCAAAAGTAACTATGGCAGTGATCTCACTGCTGCGATTGCCGCCGATCGCGGGTGTTTCACAATTAGTGGCAATCACAAACGCGTTACATGCAGCATTTTGAGCGATTCAGGAGCAATCGCGATTAGCATGCTATAGAATCGCTAATCGCGATCTCTCATCAAATGTGGATTTGTACAATAATTATACTGCGATAATCACCCGCGCAAAACACTAGCGTTAGTGGTTTGCCTTTTTCAAGTGTGAATGGGACCTAGAAGCACCTGTCCATAGAATCAGTTCCTTCCATTTCAACCTCTCCAACACCATGGGCAAAAACAAAGAGCTATTGAAGCGTGTATGGCACAAAATTGTAGACCTGCACATTGCTGGAATGAGCTTCAAGACCATTAAGGCCCATAAACATGCTAGATTAAAGTCAGCTGAGCCACCAGTAACCTCTGCCAATAATCAGGCATGTGTACAGCATGGCCAGCGATACTACAGGCGGATCAATATGGCTGAGCGACAGCCAATAGCTGCGTCATGTCACATCTGCGCAGCTCTGTACTGTAACATTTAACAAAATATGTAATAAACAGTATTGTATATTTTGCACATGAAGACAACTTTGTATCTCTGAAATGTAACTAGAGTGATTTGTAAGTAGGGCGCGCCTCTATCGCACTAGTTCTGTAGTACGCATCACGCCCGATGGTAAATCGGGCATTCCGGTGATCGCTGGACCCAGAATTACTTCTCCCTCCAAGTTGCTATGACTCAGAGGGGCAATAGTATTTAATGCCGCTGGGAATTACAGCAGCAGCAGGGTGAGCAGTCATTTCGGCTCACCCTGTGCCCAGCTCACCAGCGGCATACTAAAGGCTGCCATACACTGATTCATTCACAACCTGTAGAACTGCCGCCCTGCCTCGTTGTCCACATTTGCCCCCTTCCTGATTTCTTATTCTTTTGCATGTTTGTCACACATAAATGTTTCTGTTCATCAAAAACCGTTAACTATTAGTCAAAGATAACATAATTGAACACAAAATGCAGTTTTAAATGAGGGTTTTTATTATTTAGTGAGAAAAAAACTCAAAACCTACATGGTCCTGTGTGAAAAAGAAATTGCCCCCTGAACCTAATAACTGGCTGGGCCACCCTTAGCAGCAATAACTGCAATCAAGCGTTTGTTATAACTTGCAACGAGTCTTTCACAGCGCTCTGGAGAAATTTTGGCCCACTCATCTTTGCAGAATTGTTGTAATTCAGCTTTATTTAAGGGTTTTCTAGCATGAACCGCCTTTTTTCATGCCACATCATCTCAATAGGATTCAGGTTAGGACTTTGACTAGGCCACTCCAAAGTCTTCATTTTGTTTTTCTTCAGCCATTCAGAGGTGGATTTGCTGGTGTGTTTTGGGTCATTGTCCTGCTGCAGCACCCAAGTTCGCTTCAGCTTGAGTTGACGAACAGATGGCGGGACAGTAGAATTCATGGTTCCATCTATCACAGCAAGCCTTCCAGATCCTGAGGCAGCAAAACAACCCCAGACCATCACACTACCACCACCATATTTTACTGTTGGTATGATGTTCTTTTGCTGAAATGCTGTTACTTCTACGCCAGATGTAACGGGACACGCACCTTCCAAAAAGTTCAACTTTTGTCTCGTCAGTCCACACGGTATTTTCCCAAAAGTCTTGGCAATCATTGAGATGGGGTTTTTTTTTAGCAAAATTGAGACGAGCCTTAATGTTCTTTTTGCTTAAAAGTGGTTTGCGCCTTGGATATCTGCCATGCAGGCCGTTTTTGCCCAGTCTCTTTCTCATGGTGGAGTCGTGAACACTGACCTTAATTGAGGCAAGTGAGGCCTGCAGTTCTTTAGATGTTGTCCTGGGGTCTTTTGTGGCCTCTCGGATGAGTTTTCTCTGCGCTTTTGGGGTAATTTTGGTCGGCCGGCCACTCCTGGGAAGGTTCATCACTGTTCCATGTTTTTGCCATTTGTGGATAATGGCTCTCACTGTGGTTCGCTGGAGTCCCAAAGCTTTAGAAATAGCTTTATAACCTTTACCAGACTGATAGATCTCAATTACTTTTGTTCTCATTTGTTCCTGAATTTCTTTGGATCTTGGCATGATGTCTAGCTTTTGAGGTGCTTTTGGTCTACTTCTCTGTGTCAGATTGCTCCTATTTAAGTGATTTCTTGATTGAAACAGGTGTGGCAGTAATCAGGCCTGGGGGTGACTACAGAAATTGAACTCAGGTGTGATAAACCACAGTTAAGTTATTTTTTAACAAGGGGGGCAATCACTTTTTCACACAGGGCCATGTAGATTTGGAGTTTATTTTTCTCACTAAATAATAAAAACCATCATTTAACCACTTCCCGACCGCCTAACGCACAGAGGCGGCCGGGAAGTGGACCCCGCAAGGACCAGCTCATGCCCAAAGGCGGCGGTCCTTGTAGGGGCATGGGCGGAGCAATCGCGTCATCCGTGACGCGATCCTCCGCCGCCCCCGCCCACCCCCCAGACCCCTGTTTGCACCCAATCACCCCCCTAATCACCCATCACTCCCTGTCACTATCTGTCAACGCTAATTTTTTTTTATCTCCCCCCCCCCCCCCCTGCCCACTGCCCCCTCCTGATCACCCCCCCACCCCTCAGATTCTCCCCAGACCCCCCCGTGTACTGTATGCATCTATCACCCCTGATCACCTGTCAATCACCCATCAATCACCCCCTGTCACTGCCACCCATCAATCAGCCCCATAACCTGCCCCTTGCGGGCAATCTGATCACCCACACCAATAAATCGCCCGCAGATCCGACATCAGATCACCACCCAAACGCAGTGTTTACATCTATTCTCTCCTCTAAACACCCACTAATTACCCATCAATCACCCATCAATCACCCCCTATCACCACCTGTCACTGTTACCCATCAGATCAGACCCTAATCTGCCCCTTGCGGGCACCCAATCACCCGCCTACACGCTCAGATTGCCCTCAGACCCCCCCCTTATCAATTCGCCAGGGCATTATTTACATCTGTCCTTCCCTGTAATAACCCACTGATCACCTGTCAATCACCCATCAATCACCCCCTGTCACTGCCACCCGTCAATCACCCCCTGTCACTGCCACTCATCAATCAGCCCCTAACCTGCCCCTTGTGGGGAATCTGATCACCCACCCACACCAATAGTTCACCCGCAGATCCCCTCCCAAGGGCAGGGTTTATATCTGTTCTCTACCCTAAACACCCACTAATTACCCATCAATCACCCCCTGTCACTGCTACCTATCAGATTAGACCCCTATCTGTCCCTAGGGCACTCAATCACCCGCCCACACCCTCAAAATGCCCTCAGGCCCCAGCCCTGATCACCTCGCCAGTGCATTGCTTGCATCTATTCCCCGCTCTAATCACACCTTGAGACACCCATCAATCACCTCCTGTCACCCCCTAGCACACCTACCCATCAGATCAGGCCCTAATTTGCCCCGTGTAGGCTCCTGATCACTCGGCCAAACCCTCAGATCCCCCTCAGACCCCCTTCTGATCACCTCCCCAGTGCATTGATTGTATCTATTTTCCCCTCTAACCACCCCCTGAGACACCCATCAATCACCTCCTGTCACCCCCCTAGCACTCCTATCCATCAGATCAGGTCCAATACAACCTGTCATCTAAAAGGCCACCCTGCATATGACCGGTTCCACAAAATTCGCCCCCTCATAGACCACCTGTCATCAAAATTTGCAGATGCTTATACCCCTGAACAGTCATTTTGAGACATTTGGACTACTCACGGTTTTGGGCCCGTAAAATGCCAGGGCGGTATAGGAACCCCAGAAACTGACCCCATTTTAGAAAAAAGACACCCCAATGTATTCTGTTAGGTGTATGACGAGTTCATAGAAGAAAACAAATGCCTCAAAATGACCTGTGGTTAGGACGTTGGGCCCCTTAGCGCACCTAGGCTGCAAAAAAGTGTCACACGTGGTATCGCCGTACTCAGGAGAAGTAGTATAATGTGTTTTGGGGTGTATTTTTACACATACCCATGCTGGGTGGGAGAAAGCTCTCTGTAAATGGACAATTGTGTGTAAAAAAAATCAAGATTGTCATTTAGAGGTATTTCTCCCACCCAGCATGGGTATGTGTAAAAATACACCCCAAAACACATTATACTACTTCTCCCGAGTACGATAGCGATACCACATGATTGGCACTGTTTTGCAGCCTAACTGCGCTAAGGGGCCCAAAGTCCAATGAGTACCTTTAGGATTTCACAGGTCATTTTTGTTTCAAGACTACTCCTCACGGTTTAGGGCCCCTAAAATGCCAGGGCAGTATAGGAACCCCACAAATGACCCCATTCTAGAAAGAAGACACCCCAAGGTATTCCGTTAGGAGTATGGTGAGTTCATAGAAGATTTTATTTTTTGTCACAAGTTAGCGGAAAATGACACTTTGTGAAAAAAACAATTAAAATCAATTTCCGCTAACTTGTGACAAAAAAATAAAAACTTCTATGAACTCACCATACTCCTAACGGAATACCTTGGGGTGTCTTCTTTCTAAAATGGGGTCATTAGTGGGGTTCCTATACTGCCCTGGCATTTTAGGGGCCCTAAACCGTGAGGAGTAGTTTTGAAACAAAAATGACCTGTGAAATCCTAAAGGTACTCATTGGACTTTGGGCCCCTTAGCGCAGTTAGGCTGCAAAACAGTGCCAATCATGTGGTATCGCTATCGTACTCGGGAGAAGTAGTATAATGTGTTTTGGGGTGTATTTTTACACATACCCATGCTGGGTGGGAGAAATACCTCTGTAAATGACAATCTTTTGATTTTTTTTTTACACACAATTGTCCATTTACAGAGTTATTTCTCCCACCCAGCATGAGTATGTGTAAAAATACACCCCAAAACACATTGTACTACTTCTCCCGAGTACGGTGATACCACGTGTGGCACTTTTTTGCACCTTAACTGCGCTAAGGGACCCAAAGTCCAATGAGTACCTTTAGGATTTCACAGGTCATTTTGAGAAATTTTGTTTCAAGACTACTCCTCACGGTTTAGGGCCCCTAAAATGCCAGGACAGTATAGGAACCCCACAAATGACTCCATTTTAGAAAGAAGACACCCCAAGGTATTCTGTTAGTAGTACGGTGAGTTCATAGATTTTATTTTTTGTCACAAGTTAGCGGAAATTGATTTTTATTAGTTTTTTTCACAAAGTGTCATTTTCCGCTAACTTGTGACAAAAAAATAAAATCTTCTATGAACTCGCCATACACCTAACGGAATACCTTGGGGTGTCTTCTTTCTAAAATGGGGTTACTTGTGGGGTTCCTATACTGCCCTGGCATTTTAGGGGCCCTAAACCGTGAGGAGTAGTCTTGAAACGAAATTTCTCAAAATGACCTGTGAAATCCTAAAGGTACTCATTGGACTTTGGGCCCCTTAGCGCAGTTAGGGTGCAAAAAAGTGCCACACATGTGGTATTGCCGTACTCAGGAGAAGTAGTATAATGTGTTTTGGGGTGTATTTTTACACATACCCATGCTGAGTGGGAGAAAGATCTCTGTAAATGGACAATTGTGTGTAAAAAAAAAATTAAAAAATTGTCATTTACAGAGATATTTCTCCCACCCAGCATGGGTATGTGTAAAAATACACCCCAAAACACATTATACTACTTCTCCTGAGTATGGCAATACCACATGTGTGGCACTTTTTTGCAGCCTAACTGCGCTAAGGGGACCAAAGTCCAATGAGCACCTTTAGGCTTTACATGGGTGCTTACAAATTAGCACCCCCCAAAATGCGAGGACAGTAAACACACCCCACAAATGACCCCATTTTGGAAAGTAGACACTTCAAGGTATTCAGAGAGGGGCATGGTGAGTCCGTGGCAGATTTCATTTTTTTTGTCGCAAGTTAAAAGAAATGGAAACTTTTTCTTTTTTGTCACAAACTGTCATTTTCCGCTTACTTGTGACAAAAAGTAATATCTTCTATGAACTCACTATGCCTCTCAGTGAATACTTTGGGATGTCTTCTTTCCAAAATGGGGTCATTTGGGGGGTATTTATACTATCCTGGAATTCTAGCCCCTCATGAAACATGTCAGGTGGTCAGAAAAGTCATAGATGCTTAAAATTGGGAAAATTCACTTTTTGCACCATAGTTTGTAAACGCTATAACTTTTACCCAAACCAATAAATATACACTGAATGGGTTTTTTTTATCAAAAACATGTTTGTCCACATTTTTCGCGCTGCATGTATACAGAAATTTTACTTTATTTGAAAAATGTCAGCACAAAGTTAAAAAAATCATTTTTTTGCCAAAATTCATGTCTTTTTTGATGAATATAAGAAGTAAAAATCGCAGGAGCAATCAAATAGCACCAAAAGAAAGCTTTATTAGTGACAAGAAAAGGAGCCAAAATTCATTCAAATTCAAAGCCCTAGGCCCTTAAGTGGTTAAAACTGCATTTTGTGTTCAATTATGCTACCTTTGATTAATAGTTAACGGTTTTTGATGAGCAGAAACATTTAAGTGTGACAAACATGCAAAAGAATAAGAAATCAGGAAGGGGGCAAATCGTTTTTCACATCACTGTACGTATGCCACTGCAATGGACAACTATATAAACAGTTCCCTTTGTTTGGACTAATCACAATAGATTAATTAGCATATGTGCATTCTTGTGACATTTGGTTAAGATTTTTTTTTCTTGTGTATAATTTATGATGTAGTGAACAGATTGTGTATCCCTTATGTAACTTTTCTTGACATTCTATGGTTTTTAATTTACCAAGTATAGCATAGGTCTGGTAAAGTACTGTATCAGAAACCTTATTGACCTAATGTTGGGTACACACAATGGGATTTCCCGCTCGATCCGCGGGATCGATCATTTCCGAAATTTTCGATCGATACAGCCTGTCGATTTTGCATACTTAACATGAAATAATTGATCGATCCAGCGGGAAATCTCATTGTGTGTACCCAGCATAACATTCGGACTCAAATTCTTGACGTTATTATTGCTGTAATCTCTGAAGATTTCAAATGTTTGCTGTTTTAGGGTGATAATGATATTCAGTCAGGGATTAGAGCTGTATTTTATAGTGCGCATGTGTGATTTCCCCCCCCCCCCCCCCCCACCCCCCATTTCTTCTGTTAAATATTTCTTCTAAAACCTATAATACCTCAAATACTTTTTTATGCTATGGGGTTAGGAAGCTAATGGGTTGTGTATATTTCGGCTTGTTGCTTTTTAGGCCAAGGATTACAAATCCCTTATTTTGGATTTACCCTCCTGTAACTGATACGCAATTTGTGCCATCTGTTGGGAAATGTGCGTCAATTGTGTCTAGACAGTGTAGCGGGCAGCGGAGGATGGCAGCGTGGGAGCGATCCGAGCGTATGGGGCTAGAGGAAACCCCAGGTTTGTATAAAAGCTTTTTAATTTTTAAGCGGAGTCCTTTTAAGGCAGCACTTTGCGATTACGGAGCTGCAGCTGAGTAATCCTCATTGGGTTCCAATGTTATAGCACTTTTGCCAATTGCTGGTGGTCCGCAAATGCTTCAAAACCACTGCTAGTGGGCCCCGGGCCTAATGGATCTCCTCCTGCTAAAGTAATCTAATACAAGGGTTGGACTGTTAAAGCTGACCTGGAGTGAAGATAAACTTAGGAGTTAATTCATTGTGTATGTATTACTACTAGTAAATGGAACATTAGTAACACAAGTCTCCTATGATTATTTTCAAGTTTAAACAGAAACCGTAACTAAGAATTGAACTTCATCCCAATCCGTAGCTGATGCCCCCTTTCCCATGAGAAATCTTTTCCTTTTCTCAAACTGATATTCAGGGGGCTCTGTATGGCTGATTTTGTGGTGAAACCCCTCCCACAGTGTTATGTCAGCTCATTACAGCTCTCAGGTCCTGACTGATAACCTTGTTGCATTCTGGGAAATAACAGCTGTTTACAACTTCCAAAAAAGCAAGCAGTGTCTCCTTCCACTGACATCACCTGCCAGCAGTAAAAATGTCACCATGTGATGTCAGAATGTAAATCGGGGAGGAAAGATTTTACAATGGGCAAACACTGACTAAATCATTTATACATAATTATTGTAAAAATTAAGCACTTTTTATTACAGTTCATAATTTTCACTGGAGTTCCTCTTTAAGATGAGTTTTTAAAACAGCAGCCATGACAGTCTAATGTAAAATTAGTTTCATTCAGTTTCAAAACACAGAAGTTATTACTTTTTTGAACTTTTCAGCACTAAAACTTAATCAGAAACCTTCTCTCACTGTTTTCCAGCTGTTTTGCCTTCTATTTACTATACAGGCTATCAGGTTGAATTTGACTTTGACTGGCTTAATTGGATAGATAATGGCACTAATTTTTAACACTTGCGATTCATGTTAACAGAAGGGAACCTTAAATATATAGTGAGTTTCACTTACCTGGGGCATCTACCAGCCATCCTGTGCCCTCGCAGTCACTCACGGCTCTTCGGGTCCCTGCCGCCAGCTAGTTTCGTTTTTGCCAACTCGGAGGCCTGCCACACCTTACCGTACCTTTGCAGGCATTCCCGCTGGTTCAGGAAGCTATCGCGGACATTAACGCATACATTTTTTACTCGTTGAAGCTGCAATGAGTAAAAATGTGTTAATGTCCGCGATAGCTTCCTGCACCAGTGGGAATGCCTGCAAAGGTACGCGTGGCGGCCTGCCCAGTCGGCAAAAACAAAACTAGCTGGTGGCGGGGACCAGAGGAGCTGTGAGTAGGGATGATCGAGATGCAAATCTGAAATTATGCAAATTTTTATGCAAATGTATGCAGTTTGAAAACGGACCAAACCGTTTAAACCCAGGTTTAAATTGATTGGTCCATTTTCAGGCTACTTACACACCAAGATGTTGCGTTTTAGGGGACGTTATGGTGGTGTTGAAGTTGGACGTCAGATTGAGCTGCGTTATGCAGCTCTCAAAGCAGCCGCTCCAGGTTAGTGATAGGAAGTCCGGATCTTTGAACCGAATCATTTGAATCATTTTACTAGGGAAGCAGAATGGGTGAAATGACTAGCAGGACAGGACTTTCCCTGCACTGTACATTCTGTATGTTCCGGTTTCTTCCAGACAGATATCCACTGTGAACCGAATCTTTCATTGTGGTGAACCGGATGATTTGACTCACAAAAAAGATCCGGATCAAATGAACGATTCGTTCATGATCTGGACAATACTACAGTCCTACCACAAGTCTCTGCAGTGCAGTGAATATTAATTAGCCATGTGGCTGGCTGCGGAGGGGGAGGGGAGACCTCCTCCTCCAACATTACTGAGCATGTGCAAGCAGTCGAACGCTGCTTAGCCCAGTATAACGTACAGCATGCAGCACTTTGTTTAAACGTGCTGCGTTACTATCTAACGCAACGTGTGCACTGTGAACAGCACAATTGATTTTACAGTGCTGTGAGTTAGACTGCGTTACTGGCTGCTGTAACGTGAGACTTTAACGTCCCACTGGGAAACCAGCCTCAAGCTGCATATATATGCATAAGAATTTGCATAGATTTACATCAACTCTGAATAATTTGAATATCTGTGATCATCCCTAGCTGTGAGTGACTGCGAGGGCACAGGATGGCTGCAGGGGGCTGGTAGATGCCCCAGGTAAGTGAAACTTAACTTTTTTTTTTGTCAAGGTTCCCTTTAAGAAAACTTAATTAACTTAAATAAATAATGGACCCAATGTTTACTTTTAAATTGACCTTGTAGTAAATGATGTGAGGAGTTGGGCCAGCTGTGGGCATAAATGGACAACTGCCTAAAGTCAAGGTGGAATTTGATTGGTACGGTTTCAATCTGCATAGAGCTGCATACATAATTTACGAAATCCTGCGTCAACTCATTACTTTCATCTTACTGAGCAACCCTATTGCTGAGCAAAAGGCAATTCTTTCAACTCCTACACTGCAAGGATGGGTGCCAAACTAATATTTCATCTTGCTTACATGAAGGCATGCATAACATGTGCATGTAGGTTAATCGATGGGGTTCTTGCAAAAGAAACAGAGGGACACAGAGAGCCCACTCAGGATTAAGAAGTCTCCCTCTGTAGATCAAGGAAAAAAAGGGGTAACACCCCTACACCGAGGGTGGCTGTGTATAACGTAGTATGGATACAGAGGTGCTAGAAGGATAAAAAGATCTAAAACGTTTAAAAATGAGGAGGTAGTGGTGGACTTACCACCTCTGGGCAGACGCAAGAAAATGCCTTTCAATTTTCAGCAAAACAATTTATTTACATACTCCAGTCAAATACGTGTTTCACAGTAGTGACCTGCTTCCTCAGGCAATAAGATGGAGCATATACAAAAACAGGTCTGGTACGATGCCAAGTGCCTCTGTGAGGTACACACGAGAAGTATTTTGAAGTTGAGGAATCAATGTGCCACAGAGGTTTGTCAGGAAGGTTAATGCATGGTACACACCATGCACTTTCCCGTCAGACTGGTTGAATCAAGTATTTCCAATTTGTCGTCCCCCCCCCCCCCCCCCCCCGATCATAGATCATAGAGGTGATCGGGAAATCAATCGGACCTATCAAATTTCAACCCATCTATTTTAGAGGAAATTGCACAGTGTGTACAAAGCAAAAGACTACTCGTTCTAAAGATTTTGTACACATAAAAAAAATCAGTTCATGCAAAAGAACTGAGACGCTTTTGTAGTCCGTCTTTTTTACAACACAATTAAATTCTGCATACACACCTTGTTTAAGGAACCATTGTCTGCAGATCTGATCCACTGGGATGAATCTGAAAGATTGAGAGACAGTTTATAAAAGACCTCCAAAGATGGTGAAAATAAAAATATATAAATAAATTAAAAATTATATATATATATATATATATATATATATATATATATATATATATATATATATATATATATATATATATATATATATATATAACAAAGATTATCTTCAGTTATTTGATCTTTCATTTTCAAAAGAAGTTTATCGTGTGTTCCCAGCTATGTACGCAGGAAGAGCATACATCCAGACTGTGTGGTGTACACAGTAAGATCATCCGGAGTGTCTGTGGTGTACACAAGAGATCATACATCTGGTGTGTGTGTAGGAAGATATGCGTGCGGACTGTGTGTTTGCTTTTATATGTCAATACAATATTGTAGGTTTCTACCGGAGGAGTTAAAAAGCAGACCAATGCTGCACCTGACCCAGGAGCCAGGTGCCCAGGGCTTCTAAAAAAAAATTTCCGCTAGCTCTTAATGGTTAAAGTAACTGATTTCTTGAAGAAAACCTGAGATGCAGATAGCAGCAGTATTTATCAGGGCTGTGGAGTCGGTACAAAAATCCACCGACTCCTCAGTTTAGGATTCCACAGACTCCGACTCCTCGACTCCGACTGCTCTAATTTGCATATTACAATCTTGTTGATTGAAAGTATGTAACATGAAATTTGTCTCTTAACTGCCAATGCTTAGGAATTTTAAAAGACAACTGAAGTGAGAAGGATATGGAGACAGTCATATTTATTCCCTTTAGTCATAGACTAAAACTAGTCCTTGGTAAGAGTACTTGTAAAAGGTACAGGCCAAACCAAAGAACATCTATCGGGTCCTAGGCAATGTAACTGTGGGTACATGTAAGAGTGATGTGCAGGTACTCTGCAGGAGAATGAGGGGATTCTTCCTCTATTACACATTCTTCATGCACAATCTGAACCAGGTTTATGGGTGATAGACAACACCTCTGTGTTCAATGTGCATAACATTCTCAGTGGATTCCCTGAAGCACTGTGGAGAGTGCATATGTAGAGTATAGTACTACTGTGTAACAAAGTAAACCTGAGACAGATGTAATTCAAGTTTTATACATACCTGGGGCTTCCTCCAGCCCCCTTCAGGCTAATCAGTCCCTCGCTGTCCTTCTCCGCCACCTGAATCTTCTGCTATGAGTCCAGGTACTTGAGCCAGTTTGGCGTAGTGCGCATGCACACACTCCGCCGCCGGGAGCGTACTACACCTGCGCAGCACTGTTGCGCAGGTGCAGAACGCTCCTGGCTGTGGAAGCGGCATGCGGCCGGACTGCGCTGACTGGCTGAATTACCAGGATTCATAGCAGAAGATCCAGGTGTTGGAGGTAGACAGCAAGGGACTGATTAGCCTGAAGGGGGCTGGAAGAAGCCCCAGGTATGTATAAAACTTTTCTTTTTCATCCTTCTCAGGTACCATTTAATTCGTAGTCACCAAACCAAATTTTAACATATCAAATTATTTGATTTCATGAGCAGAGTGCGTACATTTGCATAAATCAGAATCACCGCAGAATTATTTCCATCTCATTGACCATCTCTGTTAGTGGCATGGCTACACATCAGGCTTTATACTTACTGCATAGATGTTATTTCATATATATATATGAGATTCCTGTGTACACAACATGTATACAGTCACAATCAGATGTGTATATCTGACTTTAAAAATACGGGGACTGCTTTTATTGAAGCAGCACAAGTAACTCATTTTGATTGGTTGATTTCATTTTTGTGGACTAAGCACAGCTATTACTGTATGTATAAATTATTTATGATGACTATTATCTGAGAAATAGAACATTTTATCATGTTTTCTATTTTAATTACAGTTTAAATTCATTAGGAGTCGGTGCATTTTTTCCCGACTCCGACTCCAGGCACCCAAAAGTGCACCGACTCCACGACTCCGACTCCACAGCCCTGATATTTATATTTACATGAGACTTCCTCCAGTACCATTGGCTCCCTTGCTGTCTTCCCCGGCCACTCCCATTATCCTGTAGAAAGCGCCGATAATTTTGGCCAGTTGGGCTTCACATGCCCGGCCAAGTATGCTCCCCTGTCTTGCTGTTGTGCATGTGCAGAAAAGTGTGACTGGCCAAACTATCAGCTTTTCACTGGAGACTTCAGCGGTGGACATCGGTCCACCCACGGCAATCATGGGGCTGGAGGAAGCCCCAGTTAAATATAGATACTGCACCATCTCAGGTACAAATGAAAGCTCCTAAATTCTACATTTTAATTTTTCCACCCTGATTTTATCCTGTACCACATTAGACCACGTTATAGGTGCCCAAAATGTAAGCAACCAGTTTGTAGAGACATGGCCACTTAGACAATTTAACACCTGTTGTCACCTGTGGTTGTTCCTGTCTTGACATCCATTGCTCTTGTGCTTTATTGTAGGTGTTGCCCTCTTCCAGTGAGTTTGTACAAACGTGTTGCCTTTTGTGTCACCGGGAAAGGAAAGATTGGTTGGGTTCATCTTCTCACAATGGGGTGCTCTCTATGGATGAGATTCCCACTTCTTTCATGCCTTCCTTGGCGCAGAACCTCTTGGGGGAAATGCCGATATGGATCTGCCAGAGTTGCCGGAAGAGCGTGGAGGAAGAGGAGAGGCAGGCATTGCCAGAGCAACCGTTAGCAGTGCGTATTCTAGCCATGTTTTTTTGTTTTTTTTATTGAATGAGCAGATGGCTTCCTGCTATTCAGGGCGCCATACTTCTACAATTTGTGCTTTTTGCTTTATTACGCTTTGCCATTTGCTTATTGGGGAGAGGCTTTATCTTTTAAGGGCCCGTTTCCACTATCGCAAATCCGCATGCGTTGCCCGCATGCAGATTCGCACAGCCAATACAAGTTGATGGGCCTGTTTCCACTTGTCAGTTTTGCTGTGCGTTTTTCTGTACAGGATTTTTCTGCACGGCAGAGCCCTCAGAAATCGATTGCGTGTGGAATGCAGGCGAATCGCACGCAATATATTTAACAGGGAAATCGCATGCGTTTTCCCCATGCGTTATTGCAGCGAATTCGCATGCGATTTTGCATAGGTACCCATGTTAATTTACACAGGCAGTGACATCGTTAAAATCGCATTACCCTAACCTATGCGAAATCGCAGCAAAAAACGCATGCGGAATTGCACCCGCACGCGATTTCGCCTGTGGTGATTCGCCGGCGATTCCGCAACGCAATAGTGGAAACGGGCCCCTATGTTGCATAGCAAGGCAGTTAAGACATATCTTCATTTATGAAAGTGATTTGCATTACACACTTGATGGCAATTGAGCTTACATTTTTATTTTTAGGTCCACCCTTTGGTTATTTTCATTGTTTGCGGTTTGTGAATTTTTTTTTTCTCTGTAGATTGGGGTTCCGGCTAGCAGAACCTTTTAATGTCATACTTGATGTGACCAGTTTTGCAGTTGGAGGAGCTTTAGGTTTCTGTTAGTTGCAAGGCAAATTTTATTATGCTTTGAAGACCTTTGCTGAGAGATTATAAAAGCAACCACTAGTAGCCTCATTCAAAAGGATAACAATTCTACAAAAAAAATGACCAGTACAACACACACTCAGAGAATTTTTGTTTTAGGATGACCGCTTTCAGAGTCTCAGCATATGCATAAATCCAAACTTTTTTTCTTTTTCTGCACATTGCATAACCTGCCTACACATCAAGGCATTTGTCGCCCAGCAGGGATCGGTACTCGATCCTTGTGCGACTGTACTGCATTGGCACTGCACAGATGTCACTATGTTGCTGTGGAGGACAATGAATGGCATACGTCATGCAGCTCTGTACACACTGGTTTCTTTAAAATTCTCAGGCAAGGCAGTCTTCATTGTCCACCATGGCAGAGTTCAAACCAGCATGTGTATATAGCTCTAGCTGCAGAGGTTGTAAAGCTGCTTAGTTTCCCATGGATCCTCAACATAAAAAGTATGCAAGGAGTGAATATCATTTCTTTGCAGTGGTGTGTATGTGAAGGAGGGAGCCCACTTTCTTAAAATTTTTGCCTGGTTTTAATCCCTATATACTAGAAATATAATGCATTTATATTTTAATGGTACATTAACATCAGCGCGGTGGAATCTGGCAAAAGGCTGTGTTCGCAGTGGTGTTGTCAGACAATATAATTGCATTCCTAGTGTTTCAATTATCAGTGTCCTGATCTTATCTGAAATGGGAAGTTTCTTTTCTTTGCATTTTGAGTTAAAATTGCTACTGTAGCTAAAAAAAAAACCTTCTCACTATCCTGTTGGCACTGCACAGTTCCAGTACAGTTCAGCAAAGGCACATGGCGAGGTAAAAATAAAAATGAAAAATTAGGAGACTTATAGGGACCTATTTTAGACAAAAAAGTAGTTTACAGATATATTTGGGGCACTAAATCGTTTAAGGCAATGTTACATTTGTGGATGGGACTTCTACATTCTTCCTTTTCAGCCCCAGAGTATGCTACAAGCGGTTAAAAACACTTTTCTGTAGTAAAAAGTTCACACCTTGCTACCCATGCTTCTTATAAGCCATGAGATAATGGCTTTCTATAATTTGTAGTATCTTTTTCTGATTCTCAGGATTGCCTCTATTTTATGTGCAATTTATATATGGAGAACAAAGCTTGCTGGGTAACAGTGTTTTTATAATAGGAGCTGCTGAAATCCACTGCATGCAGTTTCTGGACTTTGACATAACAAAGGTATATTTCCAGTTTTTCAACTTTTGTGTTGCAGTGTGCCTTGGGGTATATTGAAAAAGAGCACTTTTCTGTTGAAGTGCATGGGGCTAATTTACGTGGGAAATATAGTGAGGTGGTTTATACAAAAATAGACTGATTTGTGTTATGTTCTTCGAGCTTTGAGACAATTCATAGGAATGTTATTTACAGCCTTAGGCCTGGTATACACCATGAATTTTTCACTTAAAATCATACTTACTATTAAGAAAATGATCAAATCTGGGGGGGGGGGGGAGTACATCCTACTGATTGGCAGTGTCCGATCCCAAGCTCAATCGAAAAAGTAGATTGGACATATTGGAAAAACTGGCTATTCTATGTGTATGTCCTTTGTCTATTTGATTTTGATTGATTAAAGGGACTCCGAGCAGTACAGAAACTATGGAAAGATGCATATAATTTTAAAGCTATCTTTCTCCTCTTTCCAATGATATATAAACCGCCGCCCTACGCCTTTTAGTTTTCGCTATTTTCGCGATTAAAATTGCCGCGGCCGCGATTTCAGTCGCGAAAATAAAGAAAACTAAAAGGCGTAGAGCGACGGTTTAGGTGTCGCCAGAAAGAGGAGAAAGAGAGCTTTAAAATGGTATCCATCTTTCCATGGTTACATTGTATTACACAGGCCGACTTTTTCTGCTGAATGGAGCTGCTGACACTGGGGAAAGTGTCGTCCTGTGTAATACAAGTAACTATGGAAAGATGGATATCATTTTAAAGCTCTCTTTCTCCTCTTTCTGGCGACACCTAAACCATCGCTCTACGCCTTTAGTTTTCTTTATTTTCGCGATTGAAATCACAGCTGCGGCAATTTCAATCGCGAAAATAGCGAAAACTAAAAGGCGTAGTGCGGCGGTTTATATATCATTGGAAAGAGGAGAAAGAGAGCTTTAAAATGATATGCATCTTTCCATAGTTTCTGCACTGCTCGGAGTCCCTTTAACCAATCAGAGAAATGGTAGAAAATCGAATTGGAATAATAAAAAAAAAAAAAAAAATCACGTGTGTACACTAACTTTTGTCTATAGCCAGCGCTGCGTAATATGTTGGTGCTTTATAAATACAATAAATATATCCGATTGATATCATATCTGCATATTGATTTGATCACTTGCTTAATAGGATCTGAAGTAAAAATTGCAAGGTGTGTGCCAGGCTTTGGTAATTATAATTGAAATCTACGACTTGGTTGGGAGTGGTTATCACTGCCAGGGTGTAGATTTCAATCATCCTCAACGCATGCTGCTGACTCTTGCTGTTCTGCCGCTACCCAGCCGAAACCACGCATATGTGGTAGTCCGCATCTGATCCAAGTCAGACTTCACAGCAGTGTTGCCAACTCATCCCTTTAAATACGGACGCTTATGAATTATACATGTCTTGTGGCTAGTTATATGCAGTTTAGGCACTAATTATGTGTGAGAAGCACCAGAACCCATATAACTTAATGTGTCCGTATTTAAAGGGATGAGTTGGCAACACTGCTTTACAGGGCGGACAATGGCACAACTAAAAAACGGTGCGTTGGGTAGGAAGCTGACAGACAACAGGAGGCTGGAGGAAGCCCAAGGTAAGTAAAAATCCTTTCCTCCAGTTCATCTCCGTTTAATTTCAGGTACACTTTAAGCTGCAAAGATCCAGACTAAGAAAACCAGATTGGTCTCTTCTGCATCAAATGTTTGTGTGTGGTTTCTTGGGTTTGGTTGGAATACGGCAAAGCACAAAATTGTCTACTAGTTCATTGGACTTAATGTTTTGTGAGCTTTTACGTGAATGAGGGTCTGGAGCGGTCTACTTAGTGTCATTTTTGTTCAGCAGCTGTACTAATAACCTTTGACAGGACTGGACAACCAGGTATCCCGGGCTCCTCAGAAATGTCAACTGGTGCTTGCTTTTTGATATTTTTGTTAAAGCGGATCCGAGATGAAAAACTAACTATAACAAGTAACTTGTCTATATATCTTATCTAAAGTTTAGATGATTTACACAGCAAATCTAGCTGCAAACAGTTTTAATAGAATGATTATTTATTCCTGTGATACAATGACAGCAGCCATGTTGTTTGTAAACATTACACAGAGGCAGGCTTATCTGTATCTTGAGCCATCAGCCCAATTCCCTCTCCTCCTCCCTCCTCCCCTCTGCCTCTGAAATCAATGGCTAGTAACACCTGCCCCTCCTCCTGCCCAGACTGAGCTCCCATGAGCCCTTGCTACTGGCAAGGCTCTCTGAAAACCTGTGGGTGTGGCTTTTTTAGTTTATAGGCAATTAAAACAAAAACAAAAAGTATTTGGCTTGAGGAATGCCCTATAAACAATGGGAAAGGAACACAATTATGCAATGTGTAAAAGTTCGTCTCGGAACCACTTTAATGGTGCTGGCTTTATAAACTTGCCTTCCAGTTGTTGGCTCTTGTGCTCAGTGACCGTATAGGTAGAGAGTTTGGAAGGCGGTCCTGTTTATTCTTCTAACTATGCCAGGTGCCTGGCTGTTCTGTTGATCCTGTGCCTGAGAACTTTTCAGCCACTGGTGCAGAACAAATATGCAGATCAGTATAGAACAGTAAATGCAAGACGGAGCACCAGTCCTTGCTATTAGGATTTATATAAGATGAATCAGTACAGGCATACCAGATAGGACAATAGCCTAAGATACTGGCCTGAGGGCCTGTTTCCAGTATCGCGAATTCGCATGCGTTTGCTGCATGCGAATTCGCATAGCCAATACAAGTGAATGGGATGGTTTCCACTTGTCAGGATTCCTTTGCGTTTTTCTGTGCAGAAAAAAATCTGCACGGCAGAGCCATCAGAATTCGCATACCGCTATGCGAGTCGCATACAATCTAATAGGGAATTCGCATGCGGCTTTGGTATGCGAATTTGCATACAATTTCGCATGGAATCAATGGAAAAGCACACAGGCACTGCCATGGTTAAGTTCGCATACATCATCATCCATGCGAAATTGTATGCGAATTCGCATGAAAATTTGCATTTAACCGCATGGGAGTTTCGCATCCTCATCCAAATTTTTACCGCGGCGATTCCCACAGCACAACGGGCCCTTAGTATGCCTGTTCTGATTCATCTTTAACCTATTTTAGTTCCTGGACGTAGAAACTACGTCCAGGAACCATGTGCGCTCCCACGGCCGATCGCGCGTGTGAATGCGCGCTCCCGGCCCGCGGTTCGTTAGCCAGGCAATCAGTGAACCGGCCGTTCCCAGCCACAATAGCACCCCCTATGCGCCTATAGCGGCCTTCTTGCCGCAATAGTCGCATAGGGAGTGCTATTGTGGCTGGGAATGCGAACAATCACTCGCGTTCCCATGCCTGTCGGCCAGTAACGGCGAAACTGGAAGTCGTCGCCGACTGGTCCAGGAGCATCGGACCGGAGCTGCGAGGGCACCGATCAGCTGCAGGGGGCTGAGGGACGCCCCAGGTGAGTTAAACTCATTTTTTTGGCCAGACTTAAGTATCCCTTTAAGGAGGTAGGTATATGTCCAGATTATGGACGTAAGCATATATGGCCATAAGAGGGAAGATTTTAACCCAAAGGGGCAATTGAGACTTGGCTTGGGTCGGAGGAACATGAGCAATCTTGGCTGCAAGGTAATAGTTATACAAATTTGGATAACCTGGCCCTCCTACAAATCTAGGAAGCTGCATGCACCTGAGTTATTCTTCGGTGTTATTGGACCGTATGAATCTGGTCATTTGCTGAAGCTGGACTAGGGCAGGCTTGGGGACTGAAACAGGAAGTTTTAAGTAGATAAAATCTTAGGGGGGGATGGTCATACAGACAGCGTGGACCAGCCCAGAAAGCTAGATGGAAATTTCGACCCAAGATCTCAGCAGGGAGAGGAGAGATGCAATCATAGGATTATAATTGGTAGCAAAACGTCTCAGCCGGATTTCTGGTAAGCTTGACTCCAAGATGCTTAACATATTTGAGCTGAATTTTAAATCAGAAATTGGAAGATGGGGTATCAGTCACAGGCTTTGGCAGATTAGATGGGAGTACTTCTTATTTGGTATATTAGGGGAAAGGCCAGAAACTTTCTTAAAATCATCTAGAACAGGGGTAGGGAACCTTGGCTCTCCAGCTGTTAAGGAACTACAAGTCCCACAATGCATTGCAGGAGTCTGACTACCACAGTCATGATTAATAAAGGCAAATGCATGCTGGGATTTGTAGTTTTATCACAGCTGGAGAGCCAAGGTTCCCTACCCCTGATCTAGAAGACTTAGTAGTTTGGGAACAGAAACTAAAGAATTTGTGATGGTAAAGACCAGATCTTCAAAAAGGGAAATTTTATAAGTAGTTGGGCCAATTTTGTAGCCTTGTTAGTTGGGCCAAGAAATGGACTGTATAGGCGAGGGGTTCCATACAGAGGGCAAAGATAGCTGGAGAAAGGGGACTCTTTACATTATTTGAGCAGGTAGGAGCGATTGATTGCCTTCATTGCTCTGTCCGTTGTAGGGCTCTACTCTGTTCATGGAAGCAGTGTTGCATAAATTAGATGACTGATATTGGTGATATAGTGATCATTTACCTGTCCATATAGTTAATTTGCATTCTGGACCAGAAGGCATATTTCACATAGCAGCATAGTCTCCTCCATGAGAAGGGATTGAGCCATACTACAAGAAACCGAAAGTCTTTGCATTGGCCATTGGTGCAGGGACTGGAACAGGTGTGACTGTGTGCAAAGTATACAATTATGAAGCTGAATCCGACTTTGTCCTATAACTGATTTTTTTTTTTGTTTTTTTTGTTTTTTTCACAAATATGAAGCTTAGACTGCTGGCTCTGTAAAATCTGGGCACTCAGTAAAATGATGGAATGTTAGATGTTTAGCTTAGAAGCCGGGTAAGAAAAAATAAATTACTCTTTTGCAGTGAACTTTAAAACCATGCAGATATGCCACATTATATGTACAGCTTTCACTAGAGGAAAACTTTCACATCAGATTTAATGCACAGATATCCAGCTTTCCATTGCTAAACCTCTTTGTAGAAAGAAATGGCTGATCAAGAGATTTCTTCCTTATTACAGTAGCAGTCTTCCGTATCACAGTACGCTAATATCAATTCAGAAAGCCTTACTACACAATTTTGTAACCACAATAATTCACCACCATGACTCAGAATATTAAAGTCATGTATTTTACTGCTTTTATTATGCACTTGCAGGTCTGTAAATTAACACCATAGAGAAGTACAACGTTAAAATTCCAATTTTTTGTTTTCGTGACTATGTAAGTTACTTGAACGCTGTGACTACATCTGTATTCAAGGCTTTTCTTGGACAATTCGTTTATCAAAACTACATATTGGGCAGCAATGCTACCTGTTTAAATGCTGCCCAGCTGAAATGCATTAAAGATACTTCATCAATAGTTGCAGTTCTCTTCCTTCTGCCAGTCAGAATGTAAAATCTTGCTTTGCTTTCTTTCTAACAGGTGTCTCTGTCGCATACGTCCTGCAAGTCCCAGTCCTGTGGTATTGGGTCACACTCCTCATCCTCCTCCTCGTCCTCATCTTCCTCCTCTTCCTCCACATCATCGTCCTCCTCCTCTTCATCATCTTGCCATGGAAACTCTGGGGACTGGGACCCCAGCTCCTTCTTGTCGGCCCACAAGCTATCTGGCCTCTGGAACTCGCAGCACTCTAATGGAAGCATTGGAGGATCTTCTGCGGGTAAGTGAGCACTCTAAAAGGTAGAAGCAGAACAGATTAAGTCCCAGTACAAACCGAGCGGTTTTTTACGCGATCCGCGGGCCACATCTGCCTGTCAAACCGAGCGGTTAATGTTGGTTTGAGGATTGTAGCAAACGTGCCTCCTGCTGCACGCTTGCGGTTTGCAGAAGCGTTTCTGCCTCAATGTAAAGGATAGGAAAAACGTAAACCACTCTGAAAAAAGGCTACTTCAGAGCGGTTTGCCAGGCATTTTTGTTACAGAAGCTGTTCAGTAACAGCTTTTACTGTAACAATTTGTGTAATCTGCTACACAAAAACGCAGCCAAAACCGCTAGGCATGTTTAGAAATCCGCTCTAAACATGCCTAGAATCGCTCTGAAATCTGCTCCCTAAACTGCTAGCGGTTTTGGTATGCACTGGGTCAAAGTTCTTTTTGCGTTTTTGTTTTTTTTTTAAACTGGAATTGTTCACAAGAATGAGGCTAAGTTCTCAGTGGTAGTTGCATTGTGTTCCCTGTAACAGCGGGATACTTTGTGTTTTCAGTGAAATCTATACATGTAGAGAGATACAGTGCTGCTCATAATTATTCATACCCCTGGCAAATTTTGGCTTGGTTACCTTTATTTAACCAGCAAGTCAATTTTTGACGGGAAATTACATAGGTGTCTCCCAAAAGATAAGACAATGTACAAGAGACATTATTGTGGAAAGAAAATCTCAGCTTTTATTTACATTTGAGCAAAAAGTGTCCAGTCCAAAATTATTCATACCCTTCACAAACTGTCACAGTATGTGGGCAAATCCAACGTTCTATACCATTCCAAATAGTCCAAGCTTGTTCTAAAGCAACCCAATTACCCTGATTAATTGGGAACAGCTGTTTTAAACAACTCAACAGGTGAAAAACAGCAGCTCTCTGCAATTGGTTTGTGGACAGTTATGGCTGAGACAAAGGAGCTCAGTGAGGACCTGCAGCTGCACATTGTGGCTGTTCATAAGTCAGGAAAGGGCTACAAGGCCATTTCTAAATGTTTTCAAGTTCCAGTGGCTACAGTGCAAAGTATTATTAAAAAATACAAGATGTTCCGCACTGAAGAAAATCTCAGAGGATGTGGTCGGAAGCCAAAAGTGACACCTGCGCTGGCCAGGAGGATAGTGAGAGAGGTGAAAAGGAATCCAGGGATCACCACCAAGGCCATCCCAGTGAATCTGGGCTCTGCTGTTGGCAATGTCTCAAGGCCGACAATCCAACGGACACTGGGTTCCACGGATGCAGACCAAGGTGGACGCCATTTCTCCAGGTAAGGCACACAAAAGCTTGCTTGGCCTTTGCAAATGCTCATCTGGACAAAAACGACTTCTGGTCTTCTGTGTTCTGGTTAGATGAAACAAAAATTGAATTGTTTGGTCACAATGTTTCCTTCATTTGGTGTAAAAAAAAAAAAAAAAAAATTAAAAAAGCCTTCAACCCAAAGAACACCATCCCCACTGTCAAACATGGGATGGAACTTAATGCTTTGAAGGTGCTTTTCAGCCTGTGGACCAGGGAACCTAATCACAGTAAACGGCACCATAAAAAAAGAGCAATACATGAGGATTCTTAACATCAGGCAGTCTGCAGAGAAACTTGGCCTTGGGCACTAGTGGACATTTCAGCATCACAATGACCCAAAACACATAGCAAAAGGGGTGAAGAAATGGTTAGCTGACAACAGCGTTAACATTTTGGAGTGGCCCAGCCAGAGTCCTGACTTGAATCCAATTGAGAATATGTGGAGGAAGATAAAGATCATTCATTGTTAAAGATGAATGGGCAAAAATACCGGCGGAAACATGCAAAAACCTGGTCTGCAATTATAGGAAGTGTTTGATTGCTATAATAGCCAATAAAGATTTTCTATTGATTGAGAAGGATATGTAAAATTTTGGACTGGACACTTTTTTTGCTCAAATGTAAATAAAAGCTGAGAATTTTTTTTCCACAATGCCTCTTATACATTATATTTTGGGAGACATCTGTCATTTCCCATCAAAACATTACTTGCTGGTTGAATAAATAACTTTAAGTCAAAATTTACCAGGGGTATGAATAATTATGGGCAGCACTGTAGATGTATAGAGATGTCAAAGCTAATCCAATAATGTGCTAGGCCCTTTACACTTGTTGACAAGAGTGTCTGGAGAAGTAGTGGGTGATAGACTGTGTCAAAGACAGAGGAAAGGTCAAGGAGTAGAAGTACAGTAAACGAGCCTTTTAGGTTTTTGCAATGAGATAGTTTGCAACTTTGAGGACTGTTTTAGTGGAATGGTGAGATTGAAAGCCAGACTGGAAGGGGGTCTAACAAGGACAAGAAGTCAGTTGTGAATAGATTTCGTTCCAGCAGTTTAGAAACCAAGGGGAAGTGTGAGACTGGATGATAGAACGGGCTACAAGGTCCAAAGAAGGTTTTTTGATTAGTGGTGTTAGGATTGCTTTTTAAATGAGAAAGATGCCAGTTGAGATGGAGAGGTTGAAAATAGTGGTTAGAGCAGGGATGAAGCAAGAAGAGCGCTAAAGTATAAGAGAAGAGGGAATAGGGTCCAGAGCACTGGTAGTGAGATCAGCTTTAGAGAATTGAAGAAAAGCGCTGTTGGTTAAAGCAGTGAAAGCCTAAGGGCTGGTTCACACAGATGCTTGGCGGGCGTTTACCCCTGGCATCCGGGACTCATTGTTAAGCGCTCCCATTCAAGTGCATGGGAGGGTTTGTGCTGGACTTTTACTGGCGTTTGCATGAATGCAGCGTTGCAATCCTGTTTTTTTTTTATTATTATTTTTTCCACTCCTGTTTGAGGCAACCCTGGATGCTACATCATTTTGAAGTTATTCTGTATTGTAGTGTGCTTTTTCTCCACTGTCGCCACTCTGCAATGTTTTTCCAGTTTTTATTGGGTTCGTTCAGGGGGGTGAAGAGTAGACCCTTTTTTTACCCTGTATGTACCTAGTAAGAAAATCTCTTTTTCAGTATATTCTAGAATTATCCTTTATTACTATGGTTCGAAATGTCCTGCCAAATAAGACATTCAGCCTGACTAGGGTGGATCAGTTTTGATTTCTGCATCACCTAGGAATTTCCAGCTCAGTGGGGCTTACAATCTAATCCTTACCATAGTCTTGTGTCCATCATAGTTAACTGTACATTCCATTTTGTGCAGGTGAAAAAGGCAGTGGCCTTCCAGGGTCTCCAGAACGTGGTAGCAAGACATCAAAACTGTCTGGTTTGAAGGTGTGTCCATACAGTCCATCTGGAACCAGCACAGGAACACTCCCTACCTCACTTAACTTCTGTAAATCTCCAAAACAGTTCAAAAGCATGTGCCATAGGCCATCATCCCCAGGTTAGTAAACACTTAATTTTGTATGTTCTAAAATATGCCTTGAGTGCCCTTTTTTTACGGCACACATTAACTTGTTTCCTAGCAGACTCATTCAAAAATATGTAGGACCTACTTATTTGGACCTCTTGGGGTAAGTATAAACTGGTACTAAATGAGTTATGATGAAGCTGCCTTGTAAATGTACAACCATACGACCTAACATCCCAAACCGGAACAAGAGTTGCAGCAAGAATGAAGTAATATGGTAATGGAATGACACCTCAACTGTTCTGGAGTGCAAGCATTGCGGAACATAATGGCCTCAATTCACTAAGCTTATCTCCTGTCTTTAAGAAGGTTTCTAGAGTTATCACCATGGTGATGAGGCATGTAGTATTCAGGAAACCTTTTACCTCAGGCAAACCTAAAATTAACGCTTCTGTCTTTAAGTTAACTCTTCAATCCTTAAAATAACTCCAGAATTCTAAAGTTAAAGACAGGGTGTTAATTAACTGCGTGTGAAAATAACTACAGAGTAGGTAACTTAAAGAGACTCCTGTACTGTGAATATCTTACATAAACGTACCAGCCTGTTGTCTTCTCCTAGCCCCCTCTGTCATTTTCGCCGCTCCCGCTGCTTTCCTGGCGATAAAATCACTTTTGTTTTTTGTAAACAATGAAGATAGCCGTCAAACAGGAAATACATCAGAGCAGGTGCTTGTTTGCAGAAGCTCCCCTCAAATGTGACTTGATTGCTGTAATGTTACTCCCACATGTTTCCTTAGCTACTTGTCTGAGCTCTGCACTGATCTCTCTGCACTCACAGCTGTTTGAAATGTCTCAGCTCCAAGAGCCTTGCAGAGACGCTGGCTGTGAGCAGAGACTGTGACTCATACACACACAGGAGAGCCTGCAGGGGGTGTGCATAACTTCTCCCTATCACAGCAGAGAGAGTGCATTCCTCTGTCTCGACAAGGCTTGACAAGAAAAGATTAGATCTATTACAGAGACTGTGCAACTAGAAACGGCTGCAATAATCCAGACCACATTAGAACAGGTATAGGAACTTATAGGATAGAAGAAATAAGGCTGAAAATTTTGTTAGTTTCTAACTACAGAGGCGGTAACGTAAGGAATGAAGAGATAAGATAACTCACTGTGCAGAGGCAAGTTTACTCTTGCCTCATCTCCAGCATGATCTTAGTGAATTGAGGCCAATGTCCCCACTTGATGTGCTTCGTATACACAGTAGCAATCGTTGAACAAGAAACAAGCAACTCTGTGCACAATCGAGAACAATCTGTGGTGTAATTTTATACCTATGTGAACAGTATAACACGGCAAAGAATACACAGAACATTTAGAACCTGCTCTTTTGGCAGGTGAAAAGTGCTTCAGCCACTTATCATTAGGGAGCTTTGCGCAAAGACTCCTTTCTGTTTTACAAACTGGCTTGATCCAGGGTTAGAACCCTGGTCAAAGGCTCAAACCCTACATAAAGGGCAGCAGTCTAGTGGACCCCTAGATAGTGTACTAGTTAAATGTCCATCAACCTCTCTTCACAAAATGTGCATGGTGAAGCAGTGTGTCTAGCACAAGGGCCATTTCATGTCAACTGACACTTGGTCATGTTGGGTCTCTGAGAAGGTAAGGAGGGTCAGAGGCAGATTCATGTGCTCCCTCAGTCTGTCGCTTTTCTTCTCCCTCGTCACCAGGGAAAATAAAAAACGTGGCTCTGTTTCTATAGTTAAGCAACTGAAGGGTAGGTATATTAGGTTGTATATGCACAGAAAAACAAATTGCAAGGGGGAATTGTTACCCTTGATAGACTTGTTGTGCAGCATCAAAACCACGGTCTACTGAAACAAAGACAAAAACCAAATGCATAATCCAGTGTATCTGATAAAAGGCTGTGGTAGCATGAAGGTGAGCTAGTGTGAAGCATAAAAATAGAGGATAAACCTAAATCTATAAAATTTAAAATGGAGGGAAACTAGATCAAATAGTAGAAGAACTTGGGTTTAAGTATATCCAATAGGAAAGCAGGGAGGTTGTGCCAGGACAGGCTAACCATCATCCATTTCAGTAAATGAAGAATTCAAGATGCAAATGACAGGAATACAGATGTCCCCACCTGTGCTATATACTCTGCTACAAATATACATACATATGCTACAAAAATGAGGCTAAAGAAACAAGTCTTGGACAGTCAGATTTTCAGATTATAATTGGCCACGATTTCTAACACTGTAAAACTGAGTCACACAAACAGGGCAGTCTTTCCTTCCATGCGATCACTGCATGAAGAGTAGAATGGAAGTGCTCTGAAACCAGGCTGCACCTGTGAACCCATTGCAGCAAAGCAAACCTGAAATGGAAATATTTTTTTCAATAAGCTTTAATTTCACAAAATTTGTGTAGTGCCAGGATGTCTAAGCAAATGTACTACTTTTTGTGGAATAGCCTTTTAACGGTGTGAAAAAAATCAGTTGTGATCCGTTAGGGCTTGTTCACACTGTGAGCGTGTTCGATTATTTAAGTGCTGGCGATTTTAAAAATCGCTTTAAAAGTGCTTGTGCAATGTTGCTCTGTGAGTCTTCTCACATGAGCGATGAGCTTTCTTTTCAATCGCAAACGCGGCTCCTGCACCATTTCCTGAGCGTTTGCGCTTCAATATATAGTATAGTGAAACCGCAAAGTGCTTGAAAAAGTGCTTTGTATAGCGATTTCCCCAGCGCTTTTAAGAATAAATTGTATTTATTCTGTTCCAGGTCAAAGAGTTCACTTCCTGAGTGTCATCAGGGAAAAATTGTCACACAAAAGCACTTTGAAAATTGCTTAGAAAAGCGCTTAAATCGAAAAGCGCAGGGAAATGTGCTAGCAATTGCGCTGGCGCTTTACAATGTAGACAAGGCCCCAAAGCTGAAAGGACAACTGACTAGCAAGGTAATGTCAATGTTTCCCTACGGCTCAAGTGGGTGATATTACAGTTTAAGTGTTCTGACCAGGAAGCTGTTATGGGCTAATGGCCTTTTTCAAAATGATGAAAGGAGAATTCCATTGATCAGTGGAGAAACAGGATGCAGGAGAGGAGAGACTAACTACACGGGAGGCAAGTATGGCCAGTTTGTTTTGACTTATAACTTTCAGTTCAGGTTTGTTTTAAAGGAGTTATCAGCCACATTAATAAAAATGAGGTTTACTCACCTGGGTCTCTCTCCAGACCCATGCAGCTGACTCTCCCACGCCCTCCGCTCCCTGCCGCTGTCCCGGTCTCCATGCTCGTTATTCAGGCCGACCGCGGGGTCGGCCTTACTGCGGCTGCGCGAAGCGCCGCTGTCAAACGCGGCCAACTGGGCCATGACGAACTGCGCAGGCGCAGTAAGGCTGACCCTGCAGTCGGCCTGAATACCGAGCCCAGAGACCGGGGGAACGGCGGGGAGTGGAGTGGTCGGCGTGGGACAGTCGCCTGCAAGGGGCTGGAGAGAGCCCCAGGTGAGTAAACCTAATTTTCATTAATTTGGCTGATAACTAGGTGCATACTTGTTTCGGTGGTTTTTTTTTTTTTTTTTGCTGGTTGCAGACTTGCCATGTTAACCTAAAGCCTCACCCATAATTTGCGTGGTTCATTAAAGCAACATAGCTTCTGTGCTGTAATGACTGTAAAATTCTTCATGAACTTCCTTGCTGATGAAATTCAGTTGACTGCTAGGCTGAGTTTAATGAGCTTATTTAGAAAGCAGGTGCAAAGTACAGTTATTTATAGCTAGGTAAGACTTCTTTTTATTACAGTTAAATCAATGAATGGAAGACTCCAGGCATGAAGTTGTCAAATTCATAACTGGTCCTTCTACAGCCCATGTGCATATTGGAAATGGCTATCTTATGTAAAAAGTTAGTGGGCTAAAACCTGAATCAGACGTATGAATAAGGGTCATAGTGACTGTTGTATTCACTTCCTTGCTGTCTTGCATCCTGTCTGAGGTGTGCATTTTGAATTTGGATTTAGGTTTGTTGCCGTGGGCTACTTGCACATTTCATGCTTGCACTATTAAGCTTATATCAGAACAGATGCTGCCAGTGTTCTGTTGTCACACTTGTGCTGGTCCTGAGCACACACCTTTACCATTTACTTCAGTTGTCACACATTTCCCTAGATCACATGTGTCGAACTTCAGGCCTGGAGGGCCAGATCCATGCCAGTGTTTAGGATGGACTGAGGAGAGGAATGTGTTCAACCTGATGGACCACACCTTTCCTGATTCAGACCCATCAATTCATTTGAGCTGTATCAAAAATGTGTGAGGATCTTGGCCCTCTTAGGACCAGTTTGACATGCCTGCCCTAGATAATAATGTGCAGAAAAGAGATAACCTGCTGTGTAAACCACAGTTCACTTTCATTCTGGTAAATGCTGTAAATGTGTACTTGGATTCAGCATTCCTCTGAGAATGTGGGAGATCGATTATTGGAATTCCCCAAACCAAGCTACAGTATTGTCCACCTCTCCCTGCTGCCATCATCTAGTGCCGTCTGGTTCTGCTGCTATTCAGTTTGATTCCAGAGTGAGACTGACTGTGACTGCAGGAGGGCCAATGTGCATGCTGTGGGGAGCAGCTGAACTGAGGAGCTCCCAGAGGCTGGAACCTTGAGGTAGTGATGCAGTACCCCTACAGGACTCATTACTGCACACCTTTATGGGGGGAAATCCATTGGTGGTGGGACTAGGCGGGGAAGATGCTTCATTATATACTCAACGCATATTGACTAGCTGCTTCCACGTTCTTAGTCTGTAACCTAAAATTAGGAATGGTAAATGATATGCGAATTTTGAGTTGATGCAGCATTATGCAAATGTTGTATGCACATTTATGCAGCAATCAAATGCTGCTGAGGTACAAATCGGTCCATTTTCAAGCTGCATAAAATTACATACAAAACGTGCTTAGTCCTGCATCAACTCGCAATAATTTGCATCTCATTAACCATCCCTACGTAAAATGTCACACCTGAAATGAGCGTGCCACCAAGGTATATAGCCATTGACATTTGGGACCTTCACTGCTGGACTGACGTAGGGTGTCTAGCTACTTGGTTAGGGTCAGTTCACACGAACGCTTGGCGGCGATTACAGCTAGCGTCTGATACAACGCTCCCATTAAAGTGAATGGTAGCATTAACATCAGCCATTTACCGTCGTGTACGCAAACACCGCATTCCGATCCAGATTTTCCCTGTCTATGCGGCTTTCAGTCTATTAACTGCCGCATCTTCATGTCCCCCTGTGGGGATGGAAAATGCAGATCGCGACTGGACGCCACCGATTGCTGCTGCAAGCCCCCAGACGAGACTCTGCAGAATGGGACGCTGGAACTTGAAAGACGTCTGTCTGAACTGGCCCTAAATTAGGCCATCAAAGAAAGTCCATGTTTGTAAATACTAGCGAACCT
Source organism: Hyperolius riggenbachi (assembly GCF_040937935.1). NCBI lineage: Eukaryota > Metazoa > Chordata > Amphibia > Anura > Hyperoliidae > Hyperolius > Hyperolius riggenbachi. The sequence continues at coordinate 352,203,980 of NC_090648.1, forward strand.
TTAACTGTTGTGTTCTATAATAAACCATGCCAGCTAAAGTGGTTTAGGCTTTCTTGAGGGTTTTTACGTACTACTTATCCTTTGGTGTTTAACCAAGTTAAATTAAATAAGTGTGTGTAATTGCAAATTGAAATTTCTTATGGTTAATACAAATTGTAAGCCTGCTAGGGTTTTTTTTCTTTTTTTTGGGGGGGGGGGGGGGAGCATTTCACCACTGTTCATTGATCCAGTTATAAAGTGTTTTGAAATGCAGCTGTGTTTGCGTGGCTGTAGCAGTTATTTAAAGACGTGTGTGTACTTAGCATGATGATTTTATTTTTTTCCAGGGGAAGCTTTCCATTCAGAACACAGTCGCCATCCGGATCCTAGTGCACCTCCAAACAGTCCCACCGGACTCTCGTCTGGGCAGCCAATCTCTCCCCACAGTCCTCCTCCGCCACACCTCTCTCCACCCAGTCCTGTAGCACCGTTCTCAACAAGCCTCCCGTCTCACACTGCGGCCTCTAAAGGCACGGTCTGTCCATCTTCAGGAGCTCACAGAAGTCCTCATGTAACAGGGTCCAGCTCATCGCTCCTAAAAGTAAACCCACCTCCCCCACCACTCTCTGCCTGTAGCCATCCTTGCAATGGGCACTGTAGTGGCACAAATGCACTACAGGGTGGAAGTACTCCTGGAACCACAACCAGGTAATAAAGACTGCATACTGGAAACTGTCAATTAATTGAAGAGCTCTTTTTCCTTAAAATAATTTGTATATTAGAGACCAGATTTTAGCAATGCCACTGAGTGAGATGGCTCTACATAGCCTCTACACGAGTCCTCCAACTCTTTTCCTGTCCCTTACTAGAGTGGTTCAGAAATGGCTTTCAGCTGATTTTTCGGCCGGATTAAGACCAGAATTTTCACTGTTTTCAACCCTTAGACTTCAGCCACTATCTATACGTGTTTTTTTTTTTGCATCTATAATCCATGGATGTCTAAAAGATTTCTTATACAAAACTACTTCAGCGGACGTTTATGGGAATTTTTTTTGTCCCCATATTCCTTTCCCATGGACGACTAACAGGTTTTTTAGTACAAAGTTTTGGCTCACAGTTAACTTTGTACTTTACTTGAAATATGCAAATGTTTATAAGTTAAATTGGACGTAAACTCAGAATGTTTTCTTTGCTCTAAAAGATTAGCTACAGCATGATAACCTTTATAGAAAAGAAAAATTAGTTCAAGGAAATTCTAAACATATAGCTGGCAATCTGAAGGTGGCCACACACGATACAATTTTTTTAAAATATTTTCAATTCAAGAATCAGTCAATTTTTGATTGAATGTAACAATTCAAAAATCTGACCAATGTACCACACACGTATGTTCAATTTTTCCCCAGTTATGAGAAAAATGATTGAAAACTCAGGAAAAATTGCTTGGGTCTATACATTAAGTAATTGACAATTTACCACACACCATACAATTTTCATAAAAATTGACCAGAAAAATCACACTCCCGATCTTCTATCGCAGCCTTTCTCAACCTTTTTACCCTGGAGCAACCCAGCAAATCATTTTTGGATCTCGAGGAACCTCTGGAATTATTTTGCTTGAGGCATGGTCTTTAAAAGTAGATGTGTGAAATCGTGTATTTTTAATTTGGGTCCACTTTAATGAGGCGTTAAGAGTTCAAATTCTCTCTGGTAGAATTTACAGAAAAGCATAGCTGGCTGATTTGCATTAAATACAATGTAGCTACATATGACAATCCACACTACATAGACTCACAAGAAGGGCTTGAATGCATCTTTAGAAAGAAATGATCATTGCAGGATGACCTTTTTAGAGGAGCAGAATGACGATTAGGAGTATGAAGAAGGGAGTAAATATCAAAATTGTGTATATGAACTAGGGAAAGAGTTCATATACTTTGTCTATGGTTGACATGGTGCATGTGAATGTGTTTATGCACATTTTTATGTATGTATTTTCTACTAATTTGTGTTGAGTGAACATTGTGGTCTCATAGGACATCATCTTGCCATATTAAAGGAGTAATCAGGCAAAACATAAAAAAAGCTTTACTCACCTGGGGCTTTCTCCAGCCCCTAGCAGCAGACTGTCCCACACTGACTGCTCCACTCTCCGCTGCCATCCCAGGCTTCCTGCATGGTGCAGAGGTAGTCCTTACTGCCGCTGTCAATCATGGCCATGTTGCCCACGGAGTACTGCGCAGGTGCAAAACTACTGCGCCCACGCAGTGCGCCGCAGACAACGTGTCCATGATTGACAATGATGCTTCGCGCAGTAAGGGCCTCTGCACCGTTGCAGGGAGACCAGGGCGGCAGCGTAGAGGAGCGGTCAGTGCGGGACAGTCGGCTGCATTGGGCTGGAGAAAGCCCCAGGTGAGTAAAGTGGTTTTTTTTTTTGTTTTTTTTGCCTGATGACTCCTTTCGGCAGTTTTGGTAAATATCAAAATTGATTGCGTGTTAATAAGGCACCTTGCCCGGAAGAAATAAATCCTTGGGTGCTAAGGGAATTAAGTTTGGTTATCTACAGTATAAACCCCTTTATATCTTTACATTATCTTTTGTGACTCAGAGGAGCAGTCATCAATATGATCTCAGAAAAAAAAACACAAGTAGATAAGTACTTGCTCTGCATAAAATGTATTGCACTGTCCACGTTTGTGATTTTAATGATTTTTCTACAGTAAAAAAAAGAGAAAATCATCCGTAGCCTTTCCCTTTCCCAAGTGTGACTATTTTGAAGCCAATTCTGATGTCATTTCCTCCCTTAGTCTCCTCTGCCTGATTTGGCCGCCCTTCACTATAGAAAGTGCGTTGTCTCAGCATGAGAAATATTGGCCAATCCGAGATGAACAGAGGTGTGGGAGGGAATAACAGTAGGGGAGGAGGCTTCTGCCAATCAGGCTGCATTAGTTAAGTGTGAAGGCAAGTACAGAAGCAAAAAAGGACAACCCAGCATGCCCTGCAACTTCCTTTTTGTGTATCAAATTTTGTGCATACCAAATCAGTCAGGTAAATTGGAGGGGGGGGGAATGATCATTTATCAACAAAAGTGATAGTGATTTTTACTTTCGGATTGCCTGGTTAGCATCCTTATTGTTTACCAGATAAAAGTAAAGAATTGGTTTTTGATTTTATGCCCAACAGTTACTCTTTAAATTGGATAATTCCAATAGATTGGCGTACAGCCCGCATTTTCCAATTATTTTGGATGGGTACAAAATCCTATCCTGTGAACTATATAGGCTTGTAAGCATAACATGTTATCCCAAAGAGATGCTATACAAGACTTCATGGCAGAAAATAATCAAATTTTTCAGCATAAACATGGGTTTACCAAGAACAAGTATTGTTTTTCTAACTTGCTCAAGTTTTATGAGGTGGTGATTATCAACGTGTTGGGTTGGAGGTACTGAGCGCGCCCAGACTGGTGCTGCTGCTCTCTAAGGCTGCTCCAGGCATTACATCTCATTTCTGCTACTTTACACCTCTTAATGGAAAGACTGGACCGAAATTTCAGTGTATTCTAAAGCTTCATGTCTCCAGCAACACCTATAACCTTTCAGAACACCTGGATTACTTGGGACGGCAAAGATTTAAGCTGGATTGGATCTTCCTTGGAATCACCCACTGCTGTACACTGCACACCTTCCTTGGAATTGACCTGAGACCTTAAAGACTTTCGTCTTTGTGCCCGCCTTCTCCCTATCCTGTGAGTAACTCATCGATTATCTACAGCATCTATGCTCAATAGACTATATTTTTCTACATATGTTATATATATCTTCAAACTCCTAAATAAAGGACTGTGTTTTCAAATCCATGCTGTCCATCCATACATCTCTGTGTAAGGACAATTCAGTCTACACAGGCCCTTTGATCTCTGCAGGATACCAGCTGGAGCTGAGAAAGTTCACACCTTGACTCTAAATAGGGCCTTTCTCAGCAGGAGCCCTGAGCTGTCTCTTGTCCATTCTAATGTGTAAACATCAATATTCAGCAGAGACACTTCTCGCTGTATACCAACCAAGAAATATTTATCCAATTGACAAATCAACAATAATTCTACTTAAGTCTGTTGGAATCTTCAGAAAGACAAGAGGATCTAGAGGACGTGGGAAAAGACGTGCTTCACTGCAGAACCAAAATATCTCTGACAAAATCTACAGAGTACACCCAGGCAACAACCCTAATAGCTCCAGCACAATCCAGCAGAGATGACAGCCACACATCTGGAGACTGTTGTATCCTGGAGTCCTCAATCTCAGACCCTAGCTCCCAGGGTAGCCCCATTAAGGCTGTCCTCTGTAACGTCAGATCGATAAACAACAAAACCGCAATCATACATGATCTAATAGTCTTCTGATCTGGCCTGCCTGACTGAAACCTTTACTTCTGAACCAGTTGGCCCCACCCTGGAGGCTGCCGTACCAACATACTATTCCGTGATATACTGCAACAGGAAAGAACGCAGGGGTGGAGGGATTGCACTTTGCTTTAGATCAGCTTTTAAAATCAGACCACTTACCGTAGGACCTACCAACTCATTTGAATGTTTGGGGGTGCAACTTTCAGCTGAGAAAAACATTAACATATGCCTGATCTACCGCCCACCAGAAAAGGACTCCGACTTGAACTTGTAGATCTCCTATGCAACCTAACACTGGAACACCCCAGATGGATTGTTCTTGGAGATTTCAATACATGGGTGGATGACTCCTCTTCACAATTTGGAATAGTGCTACCTCGTGCCTTATATGAACTGGCCTTCTTCCAATCAATCAGCTCTGCTACTCACAGGAAAGGTCACACTCTGGACCTTCAATTCCATACTGGGCTGTCAATAGCCAATGTGGAAATTAATCCTGTTGCCTGGTCAGACCATTACACTATCCACCTCTCCCTCTCAATACCAGCTGTCAAATACCAGTTCAAGAATCAAATAAAATATTGCAGCTTAAGGCCTCTTGCACACTGCAAGTGATTCCGATTCAGATTCCGCTTTTTAATCAGTTTTTAAATCCGATCCAGATTCAGATTTGCAGTTTGCTCCCTGCACACTGCAAATCGGAATCTGAATCGGATGTAAAAACTGATTAAAAAGCGGAATCTGAATCGGAATAACTTGCAGTGTGCAAGAGGCCTAACACCTCAACATATCCGAGATAACCTTAGCTTTGATGAATTTACTGACTCCAGCTTAGACCCTGAATCTCCTCTGTGCAACAAATATCTTACTCCATACCATCATGCACAGTGGTTTGATAACTCTGTAAAAGAGCTGAAAAGATGAGGCCGAAAACTTGATTGTGGCGCAAATCTCAGTCCCCAGAAGACAAACATGCCTTAATCCTCCGCTTGAAGAACTACCAAAAGGTAATCACGGGGAAAAAAATCATCCTATCACAAGATATTGCAAATGCAGATAACGAACCAGCCCAAGTGTTCCGCACAGTGGAAAAACTCTGCAACCCGGCATGTCAAAAACTTAAAATCGAGTCTTCAAAGGACCTCTGTGAGCAATTTGCCCATTTCTTCACAAAGTCTCCGCTATAAGGTCCGCCATACAACTTACAGCATCTGAGCCTAATATAGTGCCGAAGATCATTAGCAGAGACAATGTAACACCTTGGTCAAACTTCAAAGAAATTGATGAAGTCACATTAAGCATCCTTCTTGACCTCCGCCTAACTACCTGTGACCTAGATCCTGGCCCAACACAGTTCATGTTGAACTGCCCAAACCTGTTTGTACCGGTACTCCTCAAAATTAACTGTTCCTTACAATCAGGGATATTTCCTGCTTTACTGAAGAAGGCAATCAGGCCTCTCCTCAAAAAAACCTTCCCTGGAACCAGATGCAATGACCAGCTACAGACCTGTCTCTAACCTTCCCTTTCTGGGTAAGCTAATTGAAAAAGCTGTATACCTCCAGCTAGAAGCCAAAATCCTACAAAACAGTTATGACCCATTCCAGTCTGGCTTCAGGAAACACCACAGCACTGAAACTGCCCTCATCCAAATATGCAACCACCTGCTCATGACAAGAGACAGAGGAGAGTGCTCGATCCTCATACTGCTAGACCTTTCTGCAGCCTTTGATACAGTTGACCATGACATCTTGATAAACAGACTACAGGAATACTGCGGCATTGATGGCATAGTTCTTCAGTGGTTCCAATCCTTCTTGAGTGACAGAACCTAAAAAGTGTCTATGGGGCCCTTCCTGTCCACCCCTGTACCAGTTAAGTATGGGGTGCCCCAGGGCTCAAGCCTCTCTCCCCCTTTTTTCACGATTTACATGTTACCGCTTGGAAAACTAATCCAAAAACATGGCCTGACATACCACTGCTATGCGGACGACACCCAACTATATCTTTCCTTCAAGCCTGGTGTTACAGACCCAACTCTAACTATAAACGCCTGCTTACGTGAACTACAGCAATGGATGAATGACAACTGGCTGAAACTGAATGCAGACAAAGCTGAAGTCCTTCTGATCGGGGGGCAGCGTATGACAACAAAACAACTTAACTTGCAGTCTTCACCACTGGGAATAGGAGGCACGGATCTGTGCAGCTCTGATCATGTGCGTAGCCTGGGAGTTCTAATTGATGGGGATTTAAACTTCAGAATGCACATCTCTGCTGTGGTGAAATCATCCTATTTTCACCTCCCCCCCAGAAGATCTACCAACTTTAGTTCATGCCTTCATTACCTCCCGAATGGACTACTGCAATACTCTCTACTCTGGCCTTCCAAAAAAGGTCTTATACCGCTTACAGCTGATACAGAGTACTGCTGCCAGACTGCTAACCAACCAACCCCGTCACTGCCACATAACCCCAGTCCTGCACTCCCTTCACTGGCTACCTATAGAATGGAGGGTGCTATTCAAGATCGGCCTACTGACATTTAAATCCCTGAATAATCTGGGCCCTGGATACCTGAAAGATATGTTACAGCTGCATAGCAATCCCCGCATTCTCAGATCCACAGGTTCTAATAATCTAGTCATACCCAGAGTCCACTTGGAAACTATTGGTCCTAAAGCCTTCTGTCATGCTGCCCCTATGTTTTGACAGCTCCATCCCTGGACGTGTTTAAATCCAGACTGAAAACCCACTTGTTCAGTTTGGCATTTGCAGAAATATAACTTTTGTTGTGTGAATACTTCATCCTACTACAAATTACTGAATCTGAGAGAGCCTAAGCGCTTTGAGTCTTATGTGAGAAAAGCGCTATAGAAATGTTATGGTATTGTATTGAATGCTTACATGGATATTAGGAATGCTGCAGATATAATAAATTTGGACTTTGCAAAGGCCTTCAATACGGTTTCCCACAATAGTCTGGTGCAAAAGTTAAGAATGCAAGGACTGGGGAAGAGTGTGTGCATGAATAGGGAACTGGCTAATGGACAGAAGGTAGAGTTGTGGTCAATGGATCCTAATCAAAATGGGTGACGTTAGCCATTGGTGTCCACAGGGGTCAGTACTAAATCAGCACTCCTCAGTTTAATTACTGATGACCTGGTTGATTAAGTAGAAGATAATGTTGCAATTTTTGCTGATGATGCAAAATTGTGCAGAACCATCAACTCATGTAAAGTCATACATTTTCGTTGTACCAACAGTCTAGCACCACAGAAAATAAACGGGATATGAATGGGGGACATCATACTTGGGAGTACTTGTTGACATGTTAAATAATCCGGTGCAGCTAAAGCAAATAAAATTTTAGAATGCATTAAAAGGGAAATGAAAACTGTAAAGTGTAATTTCTGGTTGCTTGTTAAAAAGAGGCCTAGCTAAAAAAAAGTACTATACTCCACACTGTCTACTTGTCATAAACTCAATTTGTTTTTAATTACATTAGTTTGACATTAATACAGAACAAAGGACAGACTTTAAGGAAACAAAGCAAATTTTGCTGCCCCATGATATACTTACCGGGGGCTTCCACCGGCCCCTTAAAGCCGACCTGTTCCACGCAGCATCTCAGCTCACAGTCACCGGCCAGGGGGCCCTGCCGGTGCAGAGGCTGACCTCGAGGTTGTCCTTACTGCGCCTGCGTGAAGCGCCGCTGTCAAAGTCCACATTGACCACAGAACTACTGCTTCTGAGCAGTACGAGGACTTGATTGACAGCGGCGCAGACACAGAAGAGGTGGTCGGCCTCTGCACCGGTAGGGACCATGGGCTAGTGGCTGTGAGCGGAGATGCTGCGCGGGACATTACTGTATAAAGAAGTGTAAAAGTAGCTCCTGCAAGTCCAGGATTTTATTTTTCTGGTTGCTTGAAACTTCTGGTTAATGGAGCTCTGGATAACTGGGGTTTTACTGTACTGCCCCTGTTTAACTCTAACTCTAGTAAGGCTGCATCTGGAATATGGAATTCATTTATAGGCACTGCACTGCATTACAGGAAGGATATTGCAGTTTTAGAGCAGGTGCAGAGACTAGTAACAAAATGGAAAGGTTAGATAAACTGGGCTTATTTTGTCTGGAGAAAAGACCAATTTAGGCCCATACATATGTGCAACTTTTCCACCCAGCTATTGTCCAAACCTGATCTGTTGGACGATAGTTGGGTGTGTACGTGTGGCAAACTAGACAAGCGACTGATAACAGGCCATTTGCCCAATCCAACCGGCGGATCCACTGTTGGGCTGTTATAGTGCAATTGGCCACGTGTACAAATTGTTTAAACGACTTGTACTTGTTTAGAATGCAGCTATATTGTGCAGTCTGTTGTCCCACTTGTGCACATTATGTATGAGTTGGTAGTGTAGTTGGTTTGGCTGTGTGGAAATACAGGTTGTGTGAACAGGTTGTTGTGCGGTCAGTCATGTCGTTGAGTTGATTGTACGCTTTTTTTTGGGATGTGTCTGAGCCTTTATTAGAGGAGACCTAATTAACATGTACTGTATAAATACATCTAACCAATGGCTGACAAGGAGGGTACTGGAGCTTTAGTCTTTTTGGCATCCACAAAGGCATAATGGCGCCTATTGGAAGGCTTATGTGATCCAACAAACCTGGACTGGGTTTATCAGACATGGTTTGGTGGCATAGATTTTAAGTTGCATCAGAGCATATTGCATATTAGAAGCTGCCACAGTCAGTCTTAACAGTTCATCTTGGGTATGCATCCATTTAAACTTTCCTTTAAAGGGAAGGTTCAGGGAGGGTGGGGAAAAAATAAAAATCAATTTCCACTTACCTGGGGCTTCCTCCAGCCCGTGGCAGGCAGGAGGTGCCCTCGCCGCCTCTCCGGTGGCGCGCCCGACCTGGCCAGGCCGGCTGCCAGGTCGGGCTCTTCTGCGCTCCAAGTCCTTGTACTTCTGCGTCCCACGCCGGCGCTCTGACGTCATCGGACATCCTCCGGGCTGTACTGCGCATGCGCAGAACTACTGCGCATGCGCAGTACAGCCCGGAGGACGTCCGATGACGTCAGAGCGCCGGCGTGGGACGCAGAAGTACAAGGACTTGGAGCGCAGAAGAGCCCGACCTGGCAGCCGGCCTGGCCAGGTCGGGCGCGCCACCGGAGACCACCGGGAGCCTGCGGAGCGGCGGCGAGGGCACCTCCTGCCTGCCACGGGCTGGAGGAAGCCCCAGGTAAGTGGAAATTGATTTTTATTTTTTCCCCACCCTCCCTGAACCTTCCCTTTAATATATTACACTACAGTCTTAGGAATAACTAATGAGTTATGCATTAGTTGTTGCATTCTTTATGGTACAAAACTAGTTTATCCGATAAAATATTGATTTCTTTCATGCTAACTAAAGTTATAGAAAGTGCAGCTAGCCTTGTATACTGTAGGGTTCTGCCCATAAAGGAAGCAGTTCTGACTTGGGACGTTCCAAAAAGTGCCTTCATCTACCCCCACATTACCACAACCCACCTAACTGCAACTTCAGCAAGCAATCCTCCCTCTCCCCACACTGCAAATATTATGGACATCATGGAACAGGTTTTGGGCAAGACTTGTATTTTTTCATTATTCCCCACAGAAAGTGCCACAAGGTTGACCCCCAGCTGATTGCTGAGGGTTATTTTTGCTGGGGGAGAAATGACCAGCAGCCAGGTGGGCGTCCTGGAATCGCTGACTACCAGTTCAGTTGGTAAAAGCTAGTTACTAGTTCAGCACAGGCAGTTCCTTTTTTTTTTTTTTTTTGAGTTTTTTTTTTTTTTTTGCGTTTTTGAGCAGGGCCAGACTTTAGGATAACTGAACCTTTATATCTTGTAAAGTGCAGTCATCCTCATTAAAATAATCATATGTAGCTCCTTTCAATGTTTCAGGGATACAACCTGTCGAGGACACAAGTTTTCTAATTCATCAAGCTGCTCTACTTTACAACCGTGTGAAACGACAGATGAGGGTCTGGGGGAAGATGAAGACAGCAGCTCAGAGCGTAGTTCCTGCACATCATCTTCCACCAACCAGCGGGATGGCAAGTTCTGCGACTGCTGCTACTGCGAGTTTTTTGGCCACAACACAGTAAGACCTATTCCTTGTTCTTTGTAGAAGAGCTTGAGATTCCTACAACTATACCAACTACTTCAAAGTTTATAAATTTGTGAACGTCAGTGAGTTACAATTACATTTTTGCTGTATTTTTTTATGTATTTACATTTCTTTAATAGAAGTTTTTACTTTTACTTTAGCCACCACCTGCACCTACAAGTCGAAATTACCCAGAAATGCGTGAAAAGCTTCGATCACGTTTGACAAAGAGGAAAGAAGAGGTTCCACAGAAGCGACCTCTAGAGGAGCAGGCTGTGGACCACCGTGATGTAGATGAACTGTTAGATTTTATAAACAGTACTGAACCTAAGGCCACCAGCAGCAATAAAGCTGCAAAGAGGGCACGACACAAGCAGAGGAAGAAGGTGAGTTCCCCCATGTCCAGCTATAACCTTCAAAATAAGATGAGTTTTTAGGGAACAGAAGTAAACCTCTATTGCCGCGACAACGGTCATCTGTGTTAAAAACAAAAAGCTCTAGAAAGCTGCAAAGATAAGTTCCAATGGCATGCTACCGGATCTACTGGTCAATAATGAAAGCTAAAATCTGCATGGTGGCCATATCTGGAGTGGCATTCTCATTACACATGTGCTTTGGCTGGTCAATGTATTCTTCAGCAGTGTCTAGTCACTACTGTCTCGTTGCTTACCTTACAATTGACTATGATCAGAAAGCCAATTGTCCTTCCTGTTAAACCTACCTAACCCTCCCATGTTACCCACCTTACGATGCCTTACTTACCCTCCACAAAGCTTAATTCATTCCTAACGCACGCTTACATTTTAACCCTATTTCAATGTTTAACCATATAGCCAACAACAAAACATTTGTAAAGCTCTTTTTTTCCCGTGGGACCCAAAGAGGAGGATGTAAACTCCCCTCCACCTTCATTACCTAGGGAGCATGGCTTCAGCACTGGGGATTAAGTATATTTGTGTGCCGTGATTGGGTACAACTCTGCTGCCCAAACTATATGCCTTCCAACCAAAATTGTTTGCTTTGGGTGCATGGTGTTGAAACCGTACATGCTGCACTCATCACCTTACTTGATGTGTTAGCCACAATTCTGACTCATCCAGCATATGGATAACCCTAGATAACTAGATCTACACATGAAATTCCAGGTCGGCGCTATAGCCCTGCATAAATTAAAGAATCCACTCTACATTTTCAAAAATAGTTGAATATCAATTTTCTCTAAGTGGTTTGTCCCAGACGAGTGAAGATAGAGGGAGTGTAGGACATGAGTTAGCTCTTAAAATGAACCAGAGCCAAAGCTTGGGGCGAAAAGTAAATGCTTACCTAAGAGTGAAGCCTCTGGATCACATACAGGCTTCCTGGTTCCTCTTCTGTCCTGGCACCTCTCGTCGGGACCCTCCTTATCATTGAGGCTACATGTTCACTTGAGTTTTATTAGGTTTGCCTCCTCCAGAAATCTGGTAGTATAAATTGCACTCACCACGTAGTTTTTTGCTACGAGAATTTTCTGAGGTTGTGCAGTGCTTTGCTGAGTTGAGCAGTGTCCATGCAAAGCTGATCACAAAACTGTGTGGTCATTTTGGGCAGCAGTTTTTCTCGAAGGTGTATTTGCACCCTTACAGGTCTGTGCTGTGGAAATAAAATGGTACCAACAAGGTGCTTGTCCGGTCGCGAAGTAGGTATGTGACTAAGAATGAATGATAGAGGGCGCTCATGTTATACAGCCCGTTTTAGTTTCTATCGACATGAAGCTGGAAAGCACCCGTGAAACATGTAGATTTTTGTACTTGAATGAGACCTTGTTGAAGATACACTGAAACAAATCCTTCAGGAGAGGCAAGTTTGCACTAACTCTCCTTATTTATGCGACAGCTTAAAATAAGTTTGTTTTTTATGCATTGGGTGCTTTTAAGTATAAATTAGACACTGGAGGACGCTGCCTAAATTCTTGTCATATAAGTTACTGATATTACAATAAAATAAATCCTTCAATAACCATATTCTGCCTCCTACTGCAACCATCTAAGGTGGGGTTTTCCCCTTTTCCCCACCTCTTAAAAAGTACAAGGTCTGTATAATAGCAAGAGGTGCACTGGACATAAGTAATCACAACCTATTACTGCCTATGCATAAAAATACTTTGATATATAATATCTCTTGTATATATGGTTGTTTCCCATTCATTCACACACACATCCTTGAGCATGCTGGTTCCCCTTAAAAATGTAAAAATTAAACAAATCAAATCAATTATATGCGCATAAAAAATCGCTCAAGTTTTAAATTAATTATACCTATACGTTCTATAGAAAATAATGCAACTCTGCAGATACTTTTTATTTGACCACAAAGTCCTTAGGCTGATAACCATACCATCGATAGAAACTAAAACAGGCTGTATAGCATGAGCGCCCTCTATCATTCATTCTTAGTCACATACCTACTTAGCGACCAGACAAGCACCGGAAAGACAGATTATAAAAAAAAAGCATAACCGGCACAAAAGCCTAAAAATGCATCTATCAAAATCCAGAATAAAAAGCAGGAATGCAGACAAGGGTGCTCCCAGCCTCAATTCAAGCATGCTCTCTAAAAAAAATTGTTGTGGTTCCTGTCCATGTTTTGTACCAGTGGCATGTGGTAGAGATCACTTATCAGCCCTGATATATTTGTTTCAGCAGTGACTGTAGACTAGGGAGCACAGGCAATCTGTTGACATGATTCACTTCACTCTATAGTAGTGCGATCACTTCCTCCAATATCACAATGCCATCCCTAGGCTGTGCTGCAAGAAAACACCTTAAAAGACAAAGAAAACATATATAGTGCAACCTGTTTTTACTTCTATTATATCACCCTGAAGTGACAGCCATTCATTTACATACAGGATGTGACAATACAGAAGGGGCCCACCACCTGCGGGTCTCAGGCGCTCCCCCCCCTTTGTGTCCCTGCTCACCAAGTTCACGCCTGAGTCAGCGTTCAAATCTGCCACCAGAGCACTTCCACATGGACTTTATCTAAAAGCAAACTTAGAAGAGCGGACCATGTGTAAAACCTCCTTTAATACTTAGATTAAAAAAGCAAGTAATGCCCGTACATAGTTAAAAAACAAACAGCATTGTATATCACCATCCATCTGGTCAGGCAGGATTTCAGCGTCTCTCGTCTCCTCTAACCTCCAGACCGCCTCATAGACTCGGCTTCCGTGTGCTGTAGCTCCGCCCTACCGGTTTCGTCACGCCACGTGACTCAACTGATGAGTCACGTGGCGTGACGAAACCGGTAGGGCGGAGCTACAGCACACGGAAGCCGAGTCTATGAGGCGGTCTGGAGGTTAGAGGAGACGCGAGACGCTGAAATCCTGCCTGACCAGATGGATGGTGATATACAATGCTGTTTGTTTTTTAACTATGTACGGGCATTACTTGCTTTTTTAATCTAAGTATTAAAGGAGGTTTTACACATGGTCCGCTCTTCTAAGTTTGCTTTTAGATAAAGTCCATGTGGAAGTGCTCTGGTGGCAGATTTGAACGCTGACTCAGGCGTGAACTTAGTGAGCAGGGACACAAAGGGGGGGGAGCGCCTGAGACCCGCAGGTGGTGGGCCCCTTCTGTATTGTCACATCCTGTATGTAAATGAATGGCTGTCACTTCAGGGTGATATAATAGAAGTAAAAACAGGTTGCACTATATATGTTTTCTTTGTCTTTTAAGGTGTTTTCTTGCAGCACAGCCTAGGGATGGCCTTGTGATATTGGAGGAAGTGATCGCACTACTATAGAGTGAAGTGAATTGTGTGCGGATTGGTAATCTGGAAGTGGAGCGATCCACCATATTAAGACTTGGTATTTTTAATATATGATTGTGACCTTAGTGAAGGGATAAGCGCAGCACTATAAACTGAATATTGAATCTGTTGACATGTGTATGTAGTCTATCTATCCAGTGATAACAGGCTAATCTGCATTTTAAAGATTATTCTGCTGATTACATTATTTCCTTTTCACTAGGAGAAAACCGTTGAAGAAACTAGTGCACCGAAGTCATGTGACGATTCTAGTTCATCTGTGGAAGACACAGCAGCTCAGTCTGTAGAAGACAAGTTGCTCCACTGGCCTCAGCTGGAGTTGGAGCGAGTAAATAGTTTTCTAACCAGTCGACTTGAAGAAATCAAAAATACCATCAAAGACTCTATTAGAGCGAGCTTCAGTGTCTACGATTTAAATCTTGATGTCAATGATTTCCCCAAAAAAGCAGCTGTGCTGGAGCAGACAGACTTGCTCTCCCACCTTAATGGTTCTTCTGATCTCCAAGAGATTGACCTTGACCTGTCACCACTTAATCTTGGTGTTTCAAAATGCCAGGATACAAAATTGACTGAAGAGGACATCAGTATATCTAATCAGTCTGCAGAAAATGGTGTTGTGAAAAGGCTAAGTGCTGTTCCTAATCTCTCTCGTATGATCTGGGTTCAGTCCCAGAAGAACTCAGAATCTGGGGAGAGTGGAGAGAAAAACTCTGCCAATCCTCCAGATAACAAGGTTTTGAGCATTTCTGAAAACCAGAGACTTGAAAGCCAAACAGGAGCTTCCTGTTCTGGGGTGCGTACAAAGAACAAAAAAAAACAGAAACTCCAAGCACGAAAGTGTGAGCCTTCTACTGGAGAAGTAGCGCCTTCCAAAATACAAACAGCTGGAACAAAAGCCCAGCGGAGGCCTTTACCTGAGAAAACAGAAGATACTTCAAAACATGGACCAGACACTGTGAATTCTGTTAATTCCAGGCCAGAGAAAGAAAAAAGTGAGCCAGCTGGATCTGAAAGGATAGAGGTCAAAGCCTCAGCTGGATCCAAAAGCAAATCCAAGAAGAGTAGGAACAGAGCGGATAGACCAAGTGGTTCAGTTGGTATGTTACAATTAGTAAACTTTCTGCTAGTTATAGAAAACCTGAAATAAGAAGTATGGTTGGAGGTTGAGATTTTCAGTGTTTGCCGACTGTAAAATCTTTCCTCTCCCTGCTTTACATTCTGACATTTTATCACATGGCAATATTTTTTATTGCTGGCAGGTGATGTTGGTGGAAGTAGCTGCTGCTTGCTTTTTTGGCAGTTGGAAATGGCTGTTATTTCCCACAATGGCCTCAATTCACTAAGCAGTTTAGACTAGTCTACGGATGGTTTTAGTCTACGGATGGTTTGGTGTAAACCCAGTTGCATCAAAAGGGAATTCACTAATTACAGAATGTTTTTAGACCTGGTCTAAAACATTTGGTAATTAGGTTTAATTACCGTATGAGGTCTAAAGATATGATTAGCTATGACTGACATCCTTCTCCTCTGACGAGCTCTCCTCTGGATACAATTATACTTCTGCATAATTATTTCAAAAAGCTCCATCCTCCCGTCTAAAATACCTCACAGAAGTACTTTACCGACAGAAATCAGCTGGTCTAATCTGTCAAAAAAATTGGACGTGGTAACTCCTTATTTGCCTTTGAATTGTGCAATTACTGAATGTTTTAGACCAGGTCTAAAACATTCGATAATTAGTGAATTACCTTTTGATGCAACTGATTTACACCAAACCATGAGTAGACTAAAACCATCAGTAGACTAGTCTAAACTGCTTAGTGAATTGAGGTCAAGGCTTCCACAGTGTGATGTCAGCACCTCAGTGCTGAGGCGCTGACATCACACTGTGGGAGGGGTTTCACCACAATATCAGCCATACAGAGCCCCCTGATGATCCTTTTGAGAAAGGTAAAAATTTATTGTGGGAAAGGGGGTATCCGCTACTGATAGGGATGAAGTTCAATTCTAGGTTATGGTTTCTCTAAGTCAAGATTAGCAGAACAGCCAGGCAAAGGGTAATCTTTCTAAAGTGCTAATATGGCAGCCTCAGTATTCCTCGCGTCAGGCTTACTTTTAGCATAAATTGGTCACAAATCTAGGCAGTATAAATGGAGCATGGTGGTGGGGAAAAGTAGTTACAGGATGCCTCTAGTGAAAACCTTAAAGGGCCACTATCACAGAAATCATAAAATTTAAAATACATGTAAACACACACGAAGTATGTTTCAGAGTAAAATTGGTCATATCTTACTTCTCTCCTGTGTTGCTGTAGTAGAACTAGTAGAAATCTGAGAGAACTGACAGGTTTTGAACTAGCCCATCTCCTCATGGGGGTTCGGGGGGGGGGGGGGGGGTTGTTTAAAAGCACTTAGTGAATGGCAATTGCTCTGTCCAACTGTCAAGTGTGCGGGGAGGCTGACAAGCATCATTGTTTAGATCTTTTCAGGGAATGTCTTAATAAAGAATAAAAGCCTTGCTGAGAATCCCCCATGAAGAGATGGACTAGTTCAAAACCTGTCAGTTCTCAGGTTTCTACTAGTTGTTGTGAAAGCAACATAGGAGAAAATCTATATACAATCGTTTAAGCGCACATCCAAAAATTTTTAGGATGTGTGCTTAAACGATTGTATATAGATTTTTAGAGGTTTGCCTGACCTTGTGATAGCGCACTCTGTACGGACTTGGATTTGTTTTATTGCTATAGCGCATTGATATAGCTTACACAACATAGAAAAGTAAGGAGTAAATTATTGCTCATTTTACTCTGAAAGAAACATACCTCTGATTGTTATGTTTGCATGTATTTTAACTAATATTTTGTTCTGAAACGAATACTTTACACGGTCTATATTACTTAGGAGTAGTACATGGGGATTCAAGTAGTTGCTGAATCATTGGGAGCACAGCTGCAATGTCAAGACTTCCTTGGTTTTGTGAGGTGTTAGCAGCCTCCTAGATGTGACATCATCTGTTGCTCACGGGGATGCATATAAACCATAATGCACTGGTTGCCAAGCTAAATAAAGATTCCAGCTGTATAGAGGTTGTCACAGGAGCCCTAGTGGCTGACCGCACTTAGCCTTCTAAACGGTGCCAGCGCACAGATCGTGCGAACTCTGGTCGCAGTCAATGCGCAGGAACCGTTAAGAATTAGCCGCAGACAACTCAGAAGGGAGCCTGTGAGACACGGGTAATTACAACGTCACCTACTGGTTCAGAGTAAACTGCCACCACCGCGGTTACCATGGGACCGTGGAGCCCACTAACTGACTGACTAGTCCTGCGAATAAAACGGTTAAACACACGGTATTCTGTCTAGCCAACAACAAACAAACAGTAGCGTATCTTCAGAGACCCGGGATCAGTTCTGTGTGTGTGCTGATAAGCAGGGTAGCGGACAGTGAATGACTTGGAGAAAGTCATTTATTCACGCAATATAAATAATTAATATATACAGACAATTATTAAAATCACAATTATTAAGACAGTAATAGCCAGTATAAAAAATAAAAGGGAGAAAAATACTTAGTTCCTGGAAAGATGTCCTTTTTGTGGGAAAACAGAGTTCTGGGTTTCAATTTGAGTTCAGAGTTCAGACCAGGTGGATGCCAGCATATCCTCAAGCTGGCATCTGATGAGTTCAAGATGTTTCAGTGTGGAGGACACTGAGTTTGGGTCCTCTGCCATTCTTATGCCCCTGCTTCAGTAGGAGGGAGTGAGGGCGGGGAGCCATACACCCCCTTAGAAGATGAGATGAGCCCTCCCCTTATCCTGGGGGTTAGAAATCATATCTACCCATATATGGGCTCTATCTCACCAAACCGTACGGGTCAGGGCAGATTTATTAACATTTTCAGGTCTGTCTCGATTTACCCAGCGCCCTGATACCAGACATGAGGGGTGGGACCCCTGTGGTATCATCAGGGCATTTTCAAACTGCCTAACTGGCAGTCCTTACCTCAGAATGTTCTGAAACTTCCTCAGAACCAGCACCGGGGCTCATGCTACACTTCCCCCACGTTTGGCGAAGCTGCCATCTCAGGAACCCCAGAAATATGACAGATCTGGGAAGTTATGGATTATGCTATGAGACTCAGGTTTATTCAGGATGTGTTCTAGCTGCTAACTTCCCTTTGATCTTTACCAGTGAGCAAGGTGTCAAGACCTCCCGGAGATTTGTAGCCTGCCTGGCTGCACCTAGGCATCCTGATCACCCCTTGGTTAATTAACATCTACATGAGATCAGCTAGGTGTCACCTTATACCTGATGGATGGGCCATCCGCACAGCTTGAAGCCAGGGGCTCTCTGGGCCCAGGCTCATTAGCATATCAAAAGAGCCATCCAGCCTTTAGGATGGTGCTCTCTCTGCTAAGAAAAGGACTTCAGCTCCCCCTACACACTCAACCCAGATTGTATCGATTTGAAGCGCAATCGATGCAGGGAATCGAGTGCGATCGCTTTTTCTTCACAGGCGGTTACAGGACGCGCCTGCGGCCCCGCAACCGTCCGTGACAGCCCTCCCTGGGGAGAAGGCAGATAGACATTCATCAGCAAGATGTGTGTCGTTGCCGCTAGCCTGCGAGATCTGATCTAGTTCCCCGTTGGCGTTCTGGGGTCGGCTGCCCGCTGCGCGTCGGCCAACCTGGCTGACGGGTCTCGGGTTGCCGGTGCGGCGGGAAAACCTATTGGAGCCTGTGGCTCGGTTCCCCTGGACCGGGCGCGGTCTGCTACCCTCAGGGTTGACCCGACATGGACCATTCTGGACAGGGCGTTTGCGCCACTGCAGTCGGACGTGGTGTCTGCCGGGACTGCTGACAACGGGCAGTGGGTTGGTTAGGTCAACAGCCAGCCCACGCAGGGTTCCCCTGCTAAGTGGCTGTGGACCTAAGGGAACCCCGCGGGGATCCCTGGACCTTCCCAGCTCCTGACAGACGGCACATGCTCTGCAGTAGTTTGCTACATCCCTGTTCATCCGGGGCCAATAAAACTGTTTCCGAATACCGGCAAGTGTCTTGCGGACCCCTGAGTGCCCTGTCAGAGGATTACCATGTGCGGATTTCAGCACATGTTCCCTGAACGCACTCGGGACCACAAGCCATTTGGTATTCGCGTGGGATCTACCTGTAGGGGGCTGTACAGACTCACTGTACAGTCTCCCACCTTCCCAGTACACCTTGAAAGCGGCCCCGTCTGCGAGGGGCTCAGCGGCTTGCTGCCTGAGCACCTCCAGGCTTGGGTCACGTTGTAGTGCGGCTGAGAATACGGCGCTGTCAGTTTCAGCCAACTGGCTCATGTCACACGAGGCCAGCGGCTGAAAGGTCTCATCCCTGCGGTCAGAGGAGGGGGAGGAGGCCGGAACCCCCTCCACCTGTTCTGAGCTCGGGTTCTGAGCAGTGCAGCTGCGCGGTACTGCTAGCACAGGTACACTGTCAGAATGGCACAGACGGACATTACTCAAATCATCATTGCATGCAGTAATGACATTGACAGGTATAGACATTTTTTCATTACAGACAGGTTGTACAGTAAACTCAGGTACAGTTACAGCATCATCACAACAGACAGTCTGTACATCAAACTCAGGTGCCTTTGAAGCAGGCACTATTGAACCTGGTACCCTTGAACTGGGCACATTCAACCCACCTCCCCCTGGTGCTCCCCCAAGTGTATAAAGTACCTGGTGGTGGGTGGAGAGTCCGTCTCCTTCCGTGAGCGACAAGGCGGTCGTGGCAGGTTCATAGTAGGACACAAGCTTGCCCAAATCAGTCCCCAGCAACACAG
Source organism: Hyperolius riggenbachi (assembly GCF_040937935.1). Classification (NCBI taxonomy): domain Eukaryota; kingdom Metazoa; phylum Chordata; class Amphibia; order Anura; family Hyperoliidae; genus Hyperolius; species Hyperolius riggenbachi. The sequence goes on from NC_090648.1 coordinate 352,224,136, forward strand.
GGACTGGGAGATCCTTCATAACCCCAACAACCCTTTCTTGGATTCCTCCCACTCCCCAATCCAGCTTCACTGTCGCGTGGGCTATGTGAAAAAGGGTGCCCTCTACTCCAGTAAGGGCAAGGGATCGGCTGGAGCTGATGCTCTCCTTTGGCACAAGATGTGAGTGAACTAACGTGATGTCAGCTCGGTTGTCTTGAAATCCGGTGACAACTTTGCCGTTCACTCTAACAAGTTGCTGCTGGTCGGTTCGGTCGCGGATTTCCTTTCCGCGGGCAAACAGGACAAAATCTGATGATCCAGGCTGTGGTTCGCTGGCGGGCTGCCTCTGCTGTGGGTGAGGTGCAGGTGATGCAGATGATCCAGGTGCTGGTGGTGTCTGTCTCCGCTCCGGACAGTCGAATTTCATGTGTCCGGGCTGGCGGCAGTAGTGACAGGTGACCTCTCCAGGCGCTGCAGGCCTGGGTGCAGCAGCTGCGCTGGGTGGCCTCTGTGGCGGACGGCTCACAGGGGCAGGAGGGTCTGCCGAGGTACTGGGCTGACCTCCTCTCCAGCTGGATGGGACAGTTCTGCGGGTATCAGCCACCCGGGTAGTTGCAAAAGTCTCAGCAAGGTCTGCAGCGACAGTTGCTGAAGCCGGCCTGCGTTCTAGCACAAACTGGCGTACATCAGCAGGGCAAATGTTCAGAAATTGTTCAGAAATTGTTCCAGGACTATCAAGTCCTCCAGGACATCATAAGACCCTTTGGTGAGGCCTAGTGTCCACTGGCGGAGTGTGGTGAGCAAGCTGCTGGCCACATCTCGGTACGAATCCGAAGGCTTTTTCTGCCAGGCCCTGAACTTTTTCCGATAGGCTTCTGGCGTCAGCTGGTACTTAGTAATGATAGCGTCTTTTATAGCAGCATAATCATTATCCTTCTCCGCAGGCAATTCTGCGAAGGCATCAAGCGCTTTGTAGCGCAGCAAAGGTGTCAGATGTCTGGCCCACTGGTCTTGGGACAGACGATACTGACGGCATGCTTTTTCAAAAGACCGCAAAAACAAGTCAATGTCTGTGTCTTTTTCAATATTAGCAAATTTAAATTTTGCACTTACGGGTGGTGCAGCTCCTTCAGCAGGGAGGCTGGGCGGTGAACTCCGGCTGGCCTGTTGCACTTTTGCCATGTTTAGCTCATGCTGTCGTTTCTCCCGCGCCTCTGCGGCTGCAGCAGCAGCGGCTTGCCGCTCCCGTTCCTCCCGCATTTGGCGCTCCTCACGCATGTACTGCAGGTACTTGTCCAGGTCAGTGTCCATCAGCTTTTGTAATGCCTGCTGCATTAGCGGATCAGTACAAACGGACAGTCCAGTACGGGCCGGTTCCAGGCGAGTACTTTCAGAAACTCTGGGATTGGGGTCCACACTGACATTCTCCCGCGTAACTGTTGATGCAGGGCCCTCAGGATGCACAACCTCTGTACGGTCAGGAGTCTCAGTCTCTGGTTCCCCTTGCCTTGAGTCAGATGGGTCAGCGTCTACCTCAGCAGACACATCCAGCTCCTGCAGTTGCTGGGTATCCCATTGAAACAATTCCGTTACCAGGTCCCCTTGTTTCTTGCGGCCGACATCAATGCCTCTCTTGGCAAAGATTTTGCAGGTCCGCCAGGCACATTTTCTTGTAGTTCCCGGACATTTCCACGCCAAATAAAATAAAACTTTTGGGGAGGGGTACTGGCTACACAGTCTCTCTGTATATATAAAAAAAATATTGCCTTCCAGCTACACCAACGAATTAGTTCGTTTCTTGATAGCGCTAGCGCTATCTTAGATACTTTCAGCACAACACAGGTCCCAACCGCTGCCTAACACTGTCACAGGAGCCCTAGTGGCTGACCGCACTTAGCCTTCTAAACGGTGCCAGCGCACAGATCGTGCGAACTCTGGTCGCAGTCAATGCGCAGGAACCATTAAGAATTAGCCGCAGACAACTCAGAAGGGAGCCTGTGAGACACGGGTAATTACAACGTCACCTACTGGTTCAGAGTAAACTGCCACCACCGCGGTTACCATGGGACCGTGGAGCCCACTAACTGACTGACTAGTCCTGCGAATAAAACGGTTAAACACACGGTATTCTGTCTAGCCAACAACAAACAAACAGTAGCGTATCTTCAGAGACCCGGGATCAGTTCTGTGTGTGTGCTGATAAGCAGGGTAGCGGACAGTGAATGACTTGGAGAAAGTAGTTTATTCACGCAATATAAATAATTAATATATACAGACAATTATTAAAATCACAATTATTAAGACAGTAATAGCCAGTATAAAAAATAAAAGAAGGGAGAAAAATACTTAGTTCCTGGAAAGATGTCCTTTTTGTGGGAAAACAGAGTTCTGGGTTTCAATTTGAGTTCAGAGTTCAGACCAGGTGGATGCCAGCATATCCTCAAGCTGGCATCTGATGAGTTCAAGATGTTTCAGTGTGAAGGACACTGAGTTTGGGTCCTCTGCCATTCTTATGCCCCTGCTTCAGTAGGAGGGAGTGAGGGCGGGGAGCCATACACCCCCTTAGAAGATGAGATGAGCCCTCCCCTTATCCTGGGGGCTAGAAATCATATCTACCCATATATGGGCTCTATCTCACCGAACCGTACAGGTCAGGGCAGATTTATTAACATTTTCAGGTCTGTCTCGATTTACCCAGCGCCCTGATACCAGACATGAGGGGTGGGACCCCTGTGGTATCATCAGGGCATTTTCAAACTGCCTAACTGGCAGTCCTTACCTCAGAATGTTCTGAAACTTCCTCAGAACCAGCACCGGGGCTCATGCTACACTTCCCCCACGTTTGGCGAAGCTGCCATCTCAGGAACCCCAGAAATATGACAGATCTGGGAAGTTATGGATTATGCTATGAGACTCAGGTTTATTCAGGATGTGTTCTAGCTGCTAACTTCCCTTTGATCTTTACCAGTGAGCAAGGTGTCAAGACCTCCCGGAGATTTGTAGCCTGCCTGGCTGCACCTAGGCATCCTGATCACCCCTTGGTTAATTAACATCTACATGAGATCAGCTAGGTGTCACCTTATACCTGATGGATGGGCCATCCGCACAGCTTGAAGCCAGGGGCTCTCTGGGCCCAGGCTCATTAGCATATCAAAAGAGCCATCCAGCCTTTAGGATGGTGTTCTCTCTGCTAAGAAAAGGACTTCAGCTCCCCCTACACACTCAACCCAGATTGTATCGATTTGAAGCGCAATCGATGCAGGGAATCGAGTGCGATCGCTTTTTTCTTCACGGGCGGTTACAGGACGCGCCTGCGGCCCCGCAACCGTCCGTGACAGAGGTCTTGTGCTTTTAATCTACTTAGATGAAATAAGGGACCCCTTATTAGCGATTTTGATGTATTTACTTTTTACCTTTCCCTTCTAGATGATGTGTTCCTCCCTAAAGATTTGGACAGCATGGAGATGGATGAGACTGATAGAGAAGTAGAATATTTTAAGAGGTGAGCAATAAATGACTCGCTGAAATTTTAATGCAATTGGGTGCGTCTGAACAAAATGTTCAATATTTGGTGTATAAAATGGAAAGTAAACCTGCTAAAAGTTGGCCACTATTTTGTCCATTACCCAGTTAGGTTTTTGCTTTGCAGCTCTACAATTTTTCATGTGCTGCGGTAATTTTATTTTTTTATGTAGGTACTGGCTCAAACGTCTATCATCCCAAGAACATAGTAGTATTTTACATGTTGTTGTTTCCTGATTTGAGATGCCAAATTTTGCATGTTTGTCCTAGAGTAAAATGCACTCGAAGTTACCTTTTTCCCACGTAACTTGGTAGTAGTGTGACCATTCCTATCCTATTACTGACAAGTTTTAGACAAGTCCATCTTATGGGAATCTTCAAGGTTTCTGTTCGTTTATTTTTTTCCAAAGCATTTCTTGTAAACGATATATGGCAATGGACCCAATTGGTGGCATACAAGATGGATGGATAGATACTTATTGGCCAGCCTACTTGTATGCCACCAATTGGGCAGCTGGACTGTTGCACTGCTATCCACGAAGTGCTTTAAAAATGAAGGAAATACTGAGAATCCCCCATGAAGTGATAACTAGTCCGGTAAGATGGTCAGATTAGTACAACCTACTTTGGCAGCTACATAGAAAGTAATAAATATCAAATATATATTATATATCCTGGAATAGAAGTCGACCTCGTATAAGTCCACCACGATATTTGACCTGCACACTTGAGTCATTAAAAAATGTCATCAACATAATTTGTCAATACAAAAATTGTCATATTTCATTATGTACAGTGGAGGAAATAATTATTTGACCCCTCACTGATTTTGTAAGTTTGTCCAATGACAAAGAAATGAAGTCTCAGAACAGTATCATTTCAATGGTAGGTTTATTTTAACAGTGGCAGATAGCACATCAAAAGGAAAATCGAAAAAAATAACCTTAAATAAAAGATAGCAACTGATTTGCATTTCATTGAGTGAAATAAGTTTTTGAACCCTCTAACAATAAAAGACTTAATACTTAGTGGAAAAACCCTTGTTTGCAAGCACAGAGGTCAAACTTTTCTTGTAATTGATGACCAAGTTTGCACACATTTTAGGAGAAATGTTGGTCCACTGCTCTTTGCAGATCATCTCTAAATCCCTAATGTTTCGAGGCTGTCTCTGTGCAACTCTGAGCTTGAGCTCCCTTCATAGGTTTTCTATTGGATTAAGGTTCGGAGACTGACTAGGCCACTCCATGACCTTAATGTGCTTCTTCTTGAGCCACTCCTTTGTTGCCTTTGCTGTATGTTTTGGGTCATTGTCGTGCTGGAACACCCATCCACGACCCATTTTCAGTTTCCTGGCAGAGGGAAGGAGGTTGTCGTTCAGGAGTTCACGATACATGGCTCCGTCCATTTTCCTGTTAATGCGATTAAGTTGTCCTGTGCCCTTAGCAGAAAAACACCCCCAAAGCAAAATGTTTCCACCCCTATGCTTGACGGTGGGGACGGTGTTTTGGGGGTCATGGGCAGCAGTTTTCTTCCTCCAAACACAGCGAGTTTGAACTCTATAAAATTTTTGGCTTTAACCTGAATCCGCCTTTCTTTTCTAGGTTCTGTCTGGACTCTGCCAAGCAGACACGACAGAAAGTTGCTGTAAACTGGACCAACTTTAGCCTGAAGAAAACCACTTCGAATGTGGCACAATGATGCCTGCACCTCCTACATGCCCTATCCTCCGTCACCAATACACATTTTAACGAGACACATGACCTCTGGATCCCCACTACTCCATTTTACAAACTTTCACAAGCAGTTTTAAATGGTTTTTATATCCACATCCCTCTACCCTTTTTTTAATTTACTTTTTTATGATCATGGCATCCACTGTTTTTTAAGGCCCTTGCTTTCCTCTCCCCATTGTTGGAACTGTATGGAATGATATTCCTTCCCCATCACTCCCCTGTATAGAAGTGGTACAGATATTTGCCTGCTTGAAGAACAAATCTTTTTATGCTGTTTTGCTTGGATTGTCTTGGATCACTACTTTCCGTAAACCATGAATGCCAGCCTCCTAAGTCATTAGGAGCACGCCAAGTGAAAATATGAAAACTATCAATTTTGTGTTCATTTTTCAACTGCCAGGAAGACGATCGCTAGTCTTAGGGGCTGCATCTAAACACTACATGTAGTTTTCTTTCTGTGGAATTACAGCCAGAGACATAACTGCTAGCTACATTACCTAAAAGAAACATCAGGCGATTAAAAAAACAGATCTACTTACCTTGGGCTTCCTCCAGCCCCTGGCAGCTTACGAGTCCCTCGCCACAGCTCCACTCCCAGATGATCTTCCTTTCATTGCAGATACCTATCCGGCGAGGTCAGCGGCGTCTGCGCCTATGAGCGCGTGGCCGAGTCGCTCGCGATCACGCTCACGTGGCCGAGAGCACTCTGCGCAGAAATACTGCGCAAAACACTCCCTGCCGCGGGACCGTGAGTGGCGCAGCTGCAGACTTGCGCAGGTGCAGAAGTTGCTGACCTCACCGGCTCTGCTTCTGCAATGGAGCGGACCCCGAGAAACCGTCTGGGAGCAGAGCTGCGGCGAGGGAGTCTTATGCTGCCAGGGGCTTGAGGAAGCCCCAGGTAAGTATATTCTTTTTTTTATTTTTTTAATCACCTGTTTCCTTTAACCTGCTAGAAATCCTTTTTCTTAGAGGATGCATTTCCCTAGACACACAATTTTACTGTAACCCCGTCTTGTAGCAAAGAATGAATTGACCGCATCCCTTTTTATTCCATACCTAGAATTTTGCATGATGGTGGGCCCAGCTCTGCCATTACTGCAAGTCTCTCTAGTCAGCCTGCTAAAATCTGTTCTGTGGTTAGTCTGACATTCATAGCACCAAATGCTAATTTTTAGACTCCACCTTTAAGGGCCATCAAGCTTCACTGTCTGCGGACCTTTAGAGAATGATTTACTTGTGATCACAGGGAAACTTGACTTTAGTAAATCTTCCTCTAAAGGTCTGTAAAAAGATGCAGACAAAATAAGTAAACTTACTGCATGACTTGGTGTTTAAAGTACCATAATAAAGTAAATCTTGAAAGGCTGATATTTATAATGAATTCCTTTGAAATGACAGGTTGGAAACTTTGTAATGACATTCGTATCCATAATGTACAAAGGACTTGAGGACCCGTCTTGAATCTGTTATCACATCTCTTACATTTTATCCTTTTTATCAAGCGCTTGTACCACTCCTGTTTCACCGCCGTGCATCTTCTGTGAAGCCTTCCGGAGGTTACTTTGGGGATGCTGTGCAACCATTTTAACTAGAGCACCTTTTAACCTTCCCTCTACCTCTGCTGTGTGTATTTTCCCTGCATCTTTTACCAACCAAAATCATGCATCTGGCTACAGTAGAGCGAGACAGAAATAATGACTTTTTAAAAGTTTTTTTTTTTTGTTTGTTTTTCTGTATTTTTTTTCCAAGTTATTTTTACCTGACAGCTGGTGCTATGCTTGAATATACCATGAAATGCTGGACTTATAAGCAGGATGAGCAGGTCCAGTTCTCTGGATTTGGCATTGGATTTTCTTACCGTTCTGTTCGCCAAGTGTATATTGGCTTTGCTGTGTTTTTTGTTTTGTTTTTTTGTTCATTTTTTTTATTTTTTTATACTGTGAAAATCTTTCATTCAGGAAGATTAAATGACATTTGGACACAGGTGAATTTGAATCTGGTATTTCTTTTGTATGTGACGCTTCACTTACTAGTCTCTTGCATACCTGTTCAGAAAACGTGAATCCTCTATAGTGGACCTGAACTCAGAACTTCCTCTCTGCTCTATGATGCACATCAGCATAATAACCTTTAAACAAAACCATTTTTGTTATAGCTAATCCTAAAATCTGCACTTTCTACTTCCTGATTCATGGAAGCAGACATATTGTTAACAGCCTGGGCTTTCATATGAGCTTATCTGCCATCTCTGCTGTTGCAGTCATGTGACATGGAAGAGACCAAATTACCACTTGTGATTACACAAATGATGGGGAATTAAACAGGCTAAACTCTCTAAATACATACAGGGTGCATTTCTCTGTTTGCCTTCTGTCCTGTGCAAGAGTTCAGGTCCACCTTTTAAAAGTCTATATTCAAAGGACACCTTTGATTAATATGTTAATGTACTAAACTTGGCCTGAACCTTTCCTCTCCTCCTTTAGACTTTAGTGTGAGGTTTTTGTTACTTGTATACAGGCAGCACTAGCAGTTGGCTTGTTGATCTTTCCTCTCAAAGGCTTGCCAACATAAAGCAGCGAGCTAAAAGTGGCCATACATCAGGCAACTTGGCGGCCGATCGACCATCTGATTCTATTATAATCGAATTGGATGAAAATCTGTGTTTCCAAGTGCATGCCCAACCGACAATGCAACCAATTTCGGGCTGAAAATTGGTTGCATTCTCGATCGCGCATGCTGCAAGATTATAGGGCCGACTTGCTTGATTGGGTGCGCGGGAACAGCATGCAATTTGTCGGCTAAACACCCAGCGCTGTCCCCCAATGAAGAATGTGTCATTCCCCGCATTCCCCTAGTGTAAATTCTAAATTACCTGTCCATGGCCTACGCTCGTCCCTCTACTGCTTTGGGCGCATTCCCCTCACCATACACGCTCGCCCCATGTGGTTTTCTAGTAAGGGCGTGGGTACGACACCACACACACGTGCCCTTACTAGGAAACCACATGGGGCATGTTTGTACGCAGAGGAGATATACCGTAGGCAACAGAGGACGAGTGGAGGCTGTGGACCGTTAATGTATACTTTATACGGAGCCCCGGGGGGTGTTAACATTCATTTAGGGGGGCGCAGCATCAGGGCGGCGCACAAGGCCGATTTCTGATCAATTTCAGCATGAAATTGATCGGGAATGGGCCTGCGGGGCATAGGCAGCTGACAGATCTCTTATCAGATTCGATCAGAGAGAGATTTTTCTTGGTCAAATCTGCCCATACATCACTAGATGTATGGCTACCTTCAGGGAGAAGGTGGAGGAAGCAGGAGCCTTCTTAAGCTCTTTCAGATGGACTGCAGTTCAGCGTCCTATTTGACGCCCCTTAGCACCATTGAGCTGCAATTTAAAGGGAACCTGAAATAAGAGGTATATGGAGGCTGCCATATTTCCTTTCAAGCAATACCAGTTGCATGGCTGTCCTACTGATCTACTGCCTCTAATGCTGGGGATACACAGTACGTTTCTGTACCATGTATCGAGCAGCTGATGCGGCCAGCTGATAATAATCAGCAGGGCCGATGATGCTGCTCGATCCCCGCCGGCGGACAATGGCAGGGAATCGAGTGGCTGATAAGGAAGCGCCGGCGGGGACGAGCGGGAATCGATCCGCATGGACGAGCGGGGATGCGGCGGGAGTCGATCCGGCGGCTAATCGGCCGCCGGATCGACCCGTGTATGCCCAGCATAATACTTTTAGCCATAGACCCTGAATAAGCATATGAGAACAGGAGTTTAACATCTCTGTCAAATCTGACAAGATTAGCTGCATGATTGTTTCTGGTGTGATTCAGACACTACAGCAGCCAAATATATTAGCAGGGCTGCCAGGCATTTGGTATTGTTTAAAAGTAAATAAATATGGCAGCCTCCATATGCTAGCTTCAGGTTACCTTTAAAGTGAACCAGAGACGAAGCACCCTCATGTATTTTACCATATATATCAGTGGGAACATTAGAGAAAATGCCTACCCTGCTCTTTCATTCTTCACTGTTCAGCCTGCCTGTTATCAACCCTGATAAAATCCCCGACTGAGCATTCAGTCTGACTTTGCTATAATGACTCTGCTATAATTCCTGAGCAGAGCCAGAAGGGGGCAGGCTTGGGTTTGAAAAGACCTCACAGAAGAAACTTGGCTATAATTCCTGAGCAAAGCCAGACTGCATGCTCAGTCAGGGAATTTATCAGGGCTGATAAGATGCAAGCTGACCAGGGAATAATGAACTGAGAGCAGGGTAGATGTTTTCTCTGTTCCCACTGATATATATGGTAAAATACATGATGGTGCTTCGTCTCTGGTTCACTTTAAATGCAGCCAAGTGGCAGCGGCTGTAAAAGTGTCATCTGAGCACGGTCACACTCAGATGTGATATGGGCAGGCCCGGATTTCTACAAAGGCCATGGCCTAGGGCGATAGGATCAGAAGGGCGGCAGGACTTGGAGAGAGAAGAGGTCATATGTCAAAGTAAATAATCTCTTCTGTTCCCGCAGCGCAGCCAGCCAGCGCCCTGCTCTGCACTAATAGATGAATTCCAGAGTTCCCCAATCCCTGCATCTCTCACTTCCTGGTGTGTTATAACAATCAGGATCAATCATAACTGTCACCTGAGGATACAATTATCTATATGATTGACATACAGTACAAGTGGATGTGAGAAATACCAGGGATTTACATTACAAAGCAGATAAAACTAAGTTCCGCTGAATTCTAATGCAGGGATTCACAAACATTTCTGCTAGTTTCTTCGCCTTCTCTTTTACAGCTGTGACACTGACCCCAGCAGTTGTAAATTACACTTTCTTATCTAGGCCTAATTTATTGCTTTTTTTCTTCCTAGCCAGTAATCTCGTCTCTGCTTCAGTTAACGCTTTCCTGACTCATTTTCTGTCCTTCAGCTCCGATCATCTATGAGAACTGCTGCAGCCTGGAATAAAAATGCTGTATGCTTCCCTTTCATTGCTAAACTGTCACCGGAGCTGTTGCTACCTCTATGCTGGTGTTTATGGTTTGGCATCCTTCTGCTTTCCTGTAGCAGTAGAGCATTGTACCATCTTAGCCATCAGCAAAAGCAGAGAGTTTTGAATCAGGATGATACCATTTATTAGCTTAACCACTTGAGGACCCACCCTTTACCCCCCCTTAACGACCAGCGCTGTTGTAGCTGATCTGTGCTGGGTGCGCTCTGCAGCCCCCAGCACAGATCAGCGTGCAGGCAGAGCGACCAGATCGCCCCCCTTTTTTCCCCACTAGGGGGATGATGTGCTGGGGGGGGTCTGATCGCTCCTGCCTGCGGGTGTTGCGGGGGGGGGGGGGCACCTCAAAGCCCCCCTCCGCGGCGAAATCCTCCCCCTCCCTCTCCTACCTGGCCCCCCCTGGAGATCTGGGCTGCACAGGACGCTATCCGTCCTGTGCAGCCAGTGACGGGACGTCCCCTGTCACATGGCGGCGATCCCCGGCCGGGGATCGCCGATCTGCCTTACGGCGCTGCTGCGCAGCAGCGCCGTACAAATGTAAACAAAGCGGATTATTTCCGCTTGTGTTTACATTTAGCCTGCGAGCCTATTCACGGAGCCCCCCGCCGTGAATTGACAGGAAGCAGCCGCTCGCGCGAGCGGCTGCTTCCTGATTAATCAGCCTGCAGCTGGCGACGCAATACTGCGTCGCTGGTCCTGCAGCTGCCACTTTGCCGACGCGCGGTATGAGTGCGCGGTCGGCAAGTGGTTAAAAGAAAGTGTAAGCTTTCTGCTAATAAGCCTTCTTCATACTTTGTTCCTGTATACTGCCAATATGTTAGAGCACACCACCATATGTACATTCAGCATTCAAAAGAGATACATCGATTATTCAGCAAATATAAATAAATGTCATTCAGATGCTTTAAAGTGGAGCTGAACTCTTGCACATGACAGAGGGAAAACATGCAGAGACATGCACCATGTATGTATTTAGAGAGCCTTTCTAATTCTTCCACATCTGTGTCTAATCACAAGTTGTAATTTGATATCTTCCCTGTGTCACCTGACTGCCACAGCATATAAGCTTATTTTAAAGCACAAGATGTTAATATATTTGCTTCCATGAAAGTAGGAATTAGACACATTGCCGGTTTATTGCAGGATTTGTATCAGCTGTAACAAAGAAATGTTTTTTCTTTAAAGGTTATTATGTTGTTGAGTATCTTTTAGAGCAGAGAGGAAGTTCTGAGTTTAGGTCTGCTCTAATTACAACAGAGCATCCAAAGTTGGTCTTGACAGGATGTTTGCTACTTACTGGTTCTCTGTTTTGGATGGGCTTCTCTCCATTGCTCTGCCCTGCCACCTGTTTGTGGCTCTGACTGCAGCCAGTCTCACAGAAGATAAAGAAGCAGTGCATGCTCTGGCCACTTGCGCTTCCTGTCACCTGTTTGTGGCTCTGACTGCAGCCAGTCTCACAGAAGATAAAGAAGCAGCGCATGCTCTGGCCACTCGCGCTCCCTGTCACCTGTTTGTGGCTCTGACTGCAGCCAGTCGCACAGAGGATAAAGAAGCAGCGCATGCTCTGGCCACTTGCGCTCCCTGTAATTTCCCGCTCCTGCCCAAATGTGCACAGCAACAGAGGCCAGTATAGTGTTATGCATTCTTGACTAGTACCGGTCATACATCACTGTAATTTCTCAAGTATGCATGCCCAGAACACTATCGGCTGCTGTGCACATTCGGGCAGGAGCGCAAATTCCAGGAATCGTGAGAGGACAGAGCATCCACTGATTATTTGTCCAACAAGGGGCAAAGCAGCACAACTGAAATGAGCCCATTCAAACCAGTGATCGCTAGTCAGATAGTTGGACAGAATGTTTTTTGGTGGTGTCGGGGGGCGCTTGGTGACAGCAGGCCTAGGGCACTGGTAAGTACAAATCCGGCCCTGGATATGGGTATGCCTGTAGACCGCCAGTACTGAGCAATGGTAAGTCCCCAGCCAATGCATGAGAGCAGCTAACAGGCAGTGAATTTACTACCTTCAACTGCCTGTCTGAAAGAGGCTTGTTTCTTTTTTTTAAATTTAGTTTGCTCACAAAAAATGTCAAATACAGCAATAAAGCAGAGAAAAGCAAGGACGCAGTGAGACAAACTGCATTTTCAATAACTCCCCCTTACCCCAACCCCTCCCTTCCCTCGAGTTACTCTGTACATCTAATGGTGTGTACACACTTGAAAGATTAATGAAAGATTTCAGACCAATTTTACCCCCTTCCATGTAGTATGGGAGCCACACTCTACACAGTCTATTCTATGGAGCTGAACTCCCCATCAGATAAAAATATTTGCAAGTTGCTGAACACAAAGATGCTGTACACATTCATCAGTATCTGCAAAAGATCTGTTCCTGCAAAATGCATTCATAGTCTTATCTGCAGATCCTCATACACACCTTGTTTAACACATTCATCTGCAGATCAGATCCACCAGGATGGATCTTCAGATGATTGTCAGATATGCAGATGAATGTATGTTAAACAAGGTTTGTATGAGGATCTGCAGATATCAGACTATTGCTGGGAATACACTGGTCGATCCGGCGGCCGATTAGCCGCCGCATCGACCCCAGCCGCGTCCCCGCTCGTCTGCGCGGATTGATTGCTGCTCGTCCCCGCCGGCGCTTCCTTATCAGCGCTCTATTCCCTGCCATTGTCCGCCGGTGGGAGTCGAGTGGCTTGATCAGGCCAGCTGAATATTATCAGCTGGCTGGATCAGCTGGTCTATACACGGTACAGAAACACCGTGTATCCCCAGCATAAGAATGTATTTTGCAGGAACGGGTCTTTTGCAGATACTGATCTGTTGAATGTGTACAGCATCTTTGTGTGCAGCATCTTGCAAAGGTTTTTATCTGATGGGGAGTTCAGCTCCATAGAATAGACTGTAGCATGGCTCTCATACTACATGGAAGGTGGTAAAATTGATCTAAGATCTTTCATTAACCTTTCAAGTGTGTACACGCCATACGTTTTCTAAATTGATTAGTGCTTTTGAGGTCTGTACACGCACTACTAAATGTAGCAACGTGTCCGCCGGACCCTTCTGCTGGGCGGTCTTTAGCCGGCAGTATGCGCGCTGTCGGCGGACTGATAAGGCTGTTTCTGAACGATCTGCCGAGCAGATCGTTCAGAGACTGCTTTATCAGTCCGCCGACAGCGTGTACACACGCACTACTGTCGGCTGACCGTCCGCCCAGCGGGAGGGTCCGGTGGACCCGTCGTTGCCGGCGGTAGTGTGTGTGTACGCACCTTTAGCCTCTAGAGGAGACCTTAAGTGGCCCTAGGGTATCTCTTAAAGGGAACCATAGCTGAAGGATAAAAAGTTATACATACCTGGGGCTTCCTCCAGCCCCATACTCGCTGATCAATCCCACGCCACCATCCAGCGCTGCCCGCAGCTACGAGAACCGGCTCCCCGCTGTTCCATCAGTCGGATTCAGTCTAATGCTTCATACACACTTGAGATAAGTCTTTGGAAAATGCAAGATCACAGACCAATTTTACCCCCTTCCATGTAGTATGAGAGCCATACCTACACAGTCTATTCTATGGAGCTGCACTCCCCATCAGATAAAATCTTTGTAAGATGCTGCACACAAAGATGCCCGTACACACTCAAAAGATTATCTGCAAAAGATCTGTTCCTGCAAAAAATCCATTCCTGCAAAATGCATTCATAGTCTATGAGATCTGCAGATCCTCATACACACTTGGTTTAACAGACAATCATCTGCAGATCAGATCCACCAGGATGGATTTTCAGATCTGCAGATGATTGCCAGATATGCAGATGAAGTCTGTTAAACCAAGTGTGTGTGAGGATCTGCAGATCTCAGACTATGAATGCATTTTGCAGGAATGGATTTTTTGCAGGAACAGATCTTTTGCAGATAATGATCTTTTGAGTGTGTACGGGCATCTTTGTGTGCAGCATCTTGCAAAGATTTCTGTCTGATGGGGAGTGCAGCTCCATAGAATAGACTGTGTAGAGTATGGCTCTCATACTACATGGAAGGGGGTAAAATTGGTCTGTGATCTTTCATTTTCCAAAGACTTTTATCTCAAGTGTGTATGAAGCATAAGTGTAGCAGAGGTGCGCTCTTCGCATATCTCTGCAGGAGTGTACGGGTACGTAGAGGGCGCACTTCTCCTGCGTAGCCTGGCTCTGACGTCAGCGACGAGAGCCCGTTCTCGTAGCTTCGGGCAGCGCTGGATGGCGGCGTGGGATTGATCAGCGTGTATGGAGCTGGAGGAAGCCCCAGGTATGTATTACTACTTTTTCATATCACCTTTTCTGGTTCCCTTTAAGGCCCTGTTCACATTACAAACGCGGACACGCACGCGGAACGCAACGCGTACGAATGCACGCCATCCGCGTTTGTGTGCGTTGTGTGGCTGGTCCCATCACTGAAAAGTGAATGGGACAGCCACGCGTTTTTACAAAAAATGCATGCAGCATGCGTTCCCGGACCGCACAGGTCGAACGCATGCAGTGTGAACATCAGACATTGCACTCTATGCAATGTCTGATGTCATGCGTGTCAGCCAAGTGCACGCGGTTCCAAAACGCGGCTGGAAACGTGTGCAGTGTGAACGGGGCCTTAGTCCTCAAGACAGTACCAGGAAGTCTACATGAAGTCTCTCATCAAGGCCTCAGTCTGGTGTGAAAAAAGGCGAAAAATAAAGTTCCTTCAAGTTTTGAAAAAAGACCTGGTGCGTTGCTCCTTTGCTTGGTGTGTGCAAGTGTTTCATTAGGAAGATATAGGAAAATTAATTTCTAACCATCTTCACTTTTGGAGGAGTGGAATAAGAGGCAGGTTTTTGAACAGCTATTCTGACCACCAACCCTTTCCAGTGTTTTGAAAAGCACTTTGTCAATTAAATCCTATGGGCTATTTCACACCAAATTGCTATAAAAACAACAAAATTGCTAGCACTTTTTGGCGGTAAACACGAAGTATGTGTAGAAAACTTTTGTGAGCAATTGAAATAAATACTACTTGCTTTGGGTGTGGCTAGAACTGCAGAACCAAGAAGTAGGGATTTTTAATAAGATGCAAATGTTTTGGAGTTGATGCAGTGTTAAATGGACCAATCCAATTCCACTTTAGTGAGATTTGATGGGTCCATTTTCAAGCTGTATACAAGATTCCATGGCCAATTGCCAACTTGTAATTACACAGGTCTGCAAACATTCTTTCAAGAGTTGGTTTGGTCATTCCACCTAATCTTTGTATTATTGTGCGTTGAATCCAAAAATGACCTTCATTTTGTTATAGGACATCACGTTTCCTGACAATTTATGTAACTTATCTAAGGCAATACCTTAAAATAAATGGAAAAAGACTTATAAAATTAAGGATTTTCATGGGAAAAATTGTAATAAAACTTTATTTGAATTGAAATTAGTTCAATCACCTACACAGACTAAACCCGATTAGTCTTCCCTGTGAGGCTCCTTTTGGTGCATTTACACTTGGATGCTTCAGAGAGACATTCCAGATGATACAACTGCCCTCATTGTAAGGCTCCATTTTCCCTGGTATCTCCTTTCTATCTCTTTAATGTCTTGGTGGAATCGTTCACCTTGTTCCTCCCTCACAGCTCCCACATTTTCCAAAAAGTACATACCTCCCACTTTATTGAGATAAGAAAGAGGGACTGCCCTTGCCACACCCCTAACCATGCCCCCAGCACACACTTAGTCAAGCATCCCATAAAGATTTCATAAGAAAAATATTTTTTTTTTATTCAAACCACACTGGACCTTTCTATCCTGGTTCATTGTCCTTCATATTAACAATTAACACTTCAAAACAGTTCATGGTGGGAAATTCAATTTTTTGCGTTTTGTGGGTCTAGACAGAATCCATGGTTCACAAAGAGGTGGAAATATGGATCGCTTACTTTTACAGAAGGAAGCCAGATGGATCTTTGACTTGGATGCAACTAAGCACCCAGGTTTAAATGTAAATACTAGCTATGCTTCCCTTTTTTTTTTTGCCACTTTAGCATGGGTCTCCTTTAAGTTTGTGTACCTGGCCACCACTGTTGCTGCGTTCCTCTCAGTCTGAGGCTGGGGGTTCGCTTTTGTCTCGCCGGGGCATCTCACATACGTCACTTGGCTACTATTAGTAAACTGTAATTTGGGTTATATAGACCACATTTATGTCCATTATGGGCTGGCTCTATAGGTTTGGCATTATGCATACATGCTTTACCATTTCCTTGTTTCCGGGCATGTTGTTAGTTTTTGAATGATCCATTCATTGATGTGCCGCTGCCTCTTTATATACATAATTCCGTTTGTTTGTTTTTTACATCTATGGGCTTTTGTCCCTGCTGCATATGTTTGCATTGTTTGTTGCTGTGCTGAGAGGCGTGCCTGCTCTGTGTCCCCGCCGTCTGACCCGGCTGCCCTGCGCTTTGATTGGCTTCTCCTGCTCTTTCCATCGGGCCGGCGAAATCGATCGAGGACGCTGTCCTCTTCCATGACTGCATCTGTGCAGTCCTCCAGCCTTCCCTAGCCCCAAGATCCACCTCCTCCTCTGAGCCTCGGCAACCATGACACAGTAAGAGCCCGCTGGGCGATCTCACACTACCAGGCAACTTGAATGCTGCACACAGCATCCGATCTTGTGCTTTCCTGAACTTTGCTGTATAGCTGGCTGACACATTATGAGCTTAGCTAGCTTGCTCTATGCAGCATATACAATTACGCATGTGGCTATGCTTTGCTTGATTAGCTGCTGACATATGAACTATGACACAATGGAGCTGATGTTGCTTGATGCAATGGCCTCAATTCACAGAGCATTATCAAATGTTTATCAAACACTTTATCAAACGTTTGATAATTTACCTCATGAGTAAAATCTCATTTTAAATTCACTAAGGTGTTATATATTTATCGAATGTTTTACCAATAAAACGTTCAACAAATATATAACACCTTAGTGAGATTTTACCCATGAGGTAAATTATCAAACGTTTGATAAAGTGTTTGATAAACGTTTGATAATGCTCTGTGAATTGAGGCCAATGAAGAGATCTTTGTGGGTTTTTATGCTGCAGGTCAACTGGCTATATCATATGATTGAATAAATTGTTATCTGGAATCTGCTGATTACGCCTTGCAGGCGCTGTTGAAGTTAACTATTCGCAATTCCTATTTCAATCACATTTATACCAACTTACCCCCTTCAGTTGACACTGGCGGAGATTAAGTAATATGTACTCTGGGTGAGGAGCTGAGGCTCAGCAATACTTGGTGCTTCCACCGTGTTCCACGATTTGGCTCTGGAGTTCTAATGCCATTTGCGGATCCTGTCATTATCCTGTACGTGTCAGGCTGGACTTTTTTTATGTTAGGCTGCGCAGCCATATTAAAGATCCATGTGCACATGAGTACCAACCGATTGGGTGGGAGTATTGGATATTGAGCTGGGGGTAACTGGGGTTGGGGGTGGTGTGGGGGGGATGAGAACGTTTGCGGTCATGTGTTTTATGTAAAAAAAAACTTACGTTTTGTAATTTTTTTAATGAAATACATTTGTATTTAACCACTTGCCGACCGCACACTCATAACGTGCGTCGGCAAAGTGGCAGCTGCAGGACCAGCGACGCAGTACTGCGTCGCCAGCTGCAGCCTAATTAATCAGGAAGCAGCCGCTCGTACGAGCGTCTGCTTCCTGTCAAATCACGGCGGGGGGCTCCGTGAATAGCCTGCGGGCCGCCGATGGCGGCTCGCAGGCTAGATGTAAACACAAGCGGAAATAATCCGCTTTGTTTACATTTGTACGGCGCTGCTGCGCAGCAGCGCCGTAAGGCAGATCGGCGATCCCCGGCCAATCAGCGGCCGGGGATCGCCGCCATGTGACAGGGGACGTCCTGTCAATGGCTGCACAGGACGGATAGCGTCCTGTGCAGCCCGGATCTCCAGGGGAGGCAGCAGGTAGGAGAGGGAGGGGGGAATTTCGCCGCGGAGGGGGGCTTTGAGGTGCCCCCCCCCCCGCCACCCACAGCAGGCAGGAGAGATCAGACCCCCCCAGCACATCATCCCCATAGGGGGGAAAAAAGGGGGGCAATCTGATCTCCCTGCCTGCACCCTGATCTGTGCTGGGGGCTGCAGAGCCCACCCAGCACAGATCAATCAAACCAGCGCTGGTCCTTAAGGGGGGGTAAAGGGTGGGTCCTCAAGTGGTTAATAAGGCCGCACCCCTCCTATATTTCATCTCAAAGTTTTTCTTTATTAATCTAAGGAAGGGAGTCAATTAACCATTCCTGCCACCTGGATGTGATTGTCATGTCTAGGCGGCTACTGCGCGCTCTTGCACATGTGCACTCCTGTGCCTCCCCCCCCTTGTTAGCCCTGAGATCAATGAATGGGAATATAGCTCCCATTCATTGATCTAAGTGCCTGGCAGAAAAAGGCAGAGTTTCCTGTCCTCTTAGTGCTTCCTGGAAGCGAGCTCTCACTTCCAGGACTAAAAAAAAAAAAATCTCACTGTGGCCATCTTGTGGCCAAATAGTAAAACTACATCTACATTTTTAATAAAATAAACCCACATTATTACATGTAAAATTAACTGTTTACCTCCCACACCAAAAATTACCCAAATAAAATTTTTAATTGAAAAAAATACAAAAACAAAGTTACGTAAGGGTCTGAAGTTTTTAAATATACATGTGAAGAGGGTATATTACGAACATTTTGAAAATGTATAAGCTTGTAAATAGTGATGGACGCAAAACTGAAAAAAATGCACCTTTATTATCAAATAAAATATTGGCACCGAACATTGTGATGGGGACAAAATTTTAATGGTGTAATAACCAAGACAAATGGAAAAATAAAATAAATAGGTTTTAATTATGGTAGTATGTATTTTAAAGCTATAATGGCAGACAACTGAGAAATAAAAAATTTTCTTAATCCTGTTAAAATGAATTTAGAAAACAAATAATTCTTAGCAAAATGTATCACTCAAAGAAAGCCTAATTGGTGACAGAAAAAACAAGATATAGATCAATTCATTGTGATAATTAGTGGTAGTTATTGGCGAATGAATGGGAGGTGAAAATTGCTCTGTTGCATAAAGTGAAAAATCCCTGCGGGCTGAAATGGTTAGTCTTGTTAGAGTCAAACACATATTTCAGAAGATAAAATACATATATATAGATCTGTACATGAGTCTTGAAAGAGGGACAAATTAAGGGACAGGGTTCCCAAAGAGGGGACTGTCCCTCCAAAATAGCAACAGTTAAGGTGGCCATACATCAAGCGACTTGGCTGATCGACCATCCAATTCGATTATTATAATCGATTTGGATGAAAATCAATGCCACCAAGTGCATGCCCGACCAGCAATTTTGGGATGAAAATGGGTCGCATTTTTGACTGCGCATACTGCAAGATGTTGCTCGATCGGGTGCGCGGCGGTTACAGTGTGCAATTTCCCCGACTAACATCCCCCCCCTGACGTAGTCTCCCCTAATGTCAATGTACACCCCCTATGTAAAGTGTATACATTACCTGTCCCTCAGCTGCTCCGGGAGCATTCTCCTCTCCATACACGCCCGCCCCACGTGGTTTCCTAGAAAGGGCGCATGTGACGTCATACGTGCGCCCTTACTAGGAAACCACGTGGGGCGTGCGTGTATGGAGAGAAGGAATCCCGGAAGACAGTGGGGGGACAAGTGGAGGCTGCGGAGGGGTAATGTATACACTTTACACGGACACTGGGTGGACAGTGTCGGGGCGGCAATGCGGATGTATGCAGCGCACAAGGCCTGATTCCTGAGAGATTTCATGCTGAAATTGATTGGGAATCTGCCTGTGGTGTATGGGCAGTTGACAGAGCTCTCTCATCAGATTGAATGAGAGAGATTTGTCTTTTGATCAAATCTGCCCATACTTTGCTAGATGTATGGGCACCTTTAGGATCTATGAAAGTAGTCAAGGTGGGCCTGGAGGACATGCACTTTCAAACTCATCAGGCAACTTAAAGCTTTAAAGGGATACTGTAGGGGGTTCGGGGGAAAATGAGTTGAACTTACCCAGGGCTTCTAATGCCCCCCCGCAGACATCCTGTACCCACGGAGCCACTCACCGATGCTCCGGCCCCGCCTCCGGTTCACTTCTGGAATTTCAGACTTTAAAGTCTGAAAACCACTGCGCCTGCGCAGCTGCATCCTCGCTCCCGCTGATGTCATCAGGAGAGTATTGCACAAGCCCAGTATGGTCTTTGGTCTGCGCAGTATGCTCCTGGTGCCATCAGCGGGAGCGAGGACACGGCAATGCAGGCGCAGTGGTTTTCTGACTTTAAAGTCAGAAATTCCAGAAGTGAACTGGAGGTGGGGCCGGAGCATCGGTGAGTGGCTGCGCGGGCACAGGATGTCTGTGGGGAGCCATTAGAAGCCCCGGGTAACTTCAACTCATTTTCCCCCGACCCCCCTACAGTATCCCTTTAACCTCCTTGCCGGTTATCCCGAGCTGAGCTCGGGGTAACTCGCGCGGGAGGATTGCTCTGGCCCTGCTGGGCCGATTTTCATAATTTTTTTTTTCCCCTACATGCAGCTAGCACTTTGCTAGCTGCGTGTGGTATGCGATCGCCGCCGCTACCCGCCGCGCCGAGCCGCTAGGCTAGCTACATGATTTTAAAAAAAAAAAGTGCTGCGCTGCTTCCCTGCCGCAACAATTGGAACGGCAAGGGGGTTAAATGCTTTGTTTTTGTAATGAGGATCTTTATTGCCTAAAAATTTCTGTACGACTTCTTCTTTAAATGCAATCTACCCTTCTTTTTGAGGATCCAAAAATTTGATAAATGTGAAGACCATTTTTCATTCTGTGGCAATCATGACGTTTAGGGTTTTTTTTCTTTTTCAACATTTGATTAGTTTTCAGCACATGAAAATTTGATGAAAATAATCAAACGGCTTTTTAGGCGCAGACCTGTTATTTGCATGTCATTGACCATCCCTAAGTGATAAGTATGCTTTCTGGTTGTTTGTGACTCACCAGAGACTCAATGTTAAAAAAGGCCCAGCTATTAAAGTAGTATACCCCACTCTATATACATACCATGAACTCTATATTAAATGTTAAAATACAGTAATTAAAATTATATTAACCTTGGGGAAGCCGTGGAACCCAGTTTTTAAAGGAAAGATGTGAGCTGATTAAAAGAAAAAAAAAATCTACTTACCCGGGGCGTCCTCCAGCCCCAGGCAGCCGTCCTGTACCCTCGCCGCAGCTCTGCATCCAGCCAGTCTCCTCTGGTCTAGATGCTGACCTCACCAGGGCCACAAGCTGAATGCGAAGCTGTGGCGAGGGCACAGAAGTAGTGTGGTTTTTCCCTTTCAAGGGAAGGTCCGAGCTCAATCTATCTCAGCTGGGACCTTCCTTTGAAAGGGATACTTAAGCCATCCAACGGCTGCAGGGGGCTGATCGAAGCCCCAGTTAAGTGAAACTGTTTTTTTTTGTTTTTTTTTATCCCAGATGGCTTAAAGGAAAACTTAAGTCAAAAAAAAAATGACATTTACTCACCTGGGGCATCCCTCAGCACCCCGAAGCTGGATGGTGCCCTCGCAGCCCCGCTCCGATCGTCCTGTCCCCGCCGGCGGCTACTTCCGGTTCGGCGACAGCCGCCGACAGGCTGGGAACGCGGCTGATTTTCCGCGTTCCCAGCCGCTGCTATCACCCTCTATGCTGCTATAGCGTCTATATATACGCTATAGCAGCATAGAGGGTGATAGCAGCGGCTGGGAACGCGGAAAATCAGCCGCGTTCCCAGCCTGTCGGCGGCTGTCGCCGAACCGGAAGTAGCCGCCAGCGGGGACAGGACGATCGGAGCGGGGCTGCGAGGGCACCATCCAGCTTCGGGGTGCTGAGGGATGCCCCAGGTGAGTAAATGTCATTTTTTTTTATTTGACTTAAGTTTTCCTTTAAAGGACTTACTAAGGCCAAATTAGTGAAAAAAGTTAATTACTTGCGTAATCTTTTACGGCACGTAGGACACCGTCCGCGCCCTCCGTGCCGATCCGCCGGGTCTACGTAGCGTGGATCGAGGGGGTGTCCCTAGAGCTGCGCAGCCGCACTCGCGGCTATGCGGACTGTGCAGCCGCGGCCAGAGCAAGCGCCCATTTTGGGAGAGGCAGGGGAGCCTGACCCGGGCCGTGGGGTCAGGAGCCGGCCCGGGGGGCTAATGAGCGGGGGAACCCGGCAGATAGGCACGGAGGGCGCGGACGGCGTCCTCCGTGCCGTAAAAGATTATGCAGGTAATTAACTTTTTTCACTAATTTGGCTTCGTAAGTCCTTTAACCCCCTGGCGGTCTAAAAAATTCCGCCAGGAGGCAGCGCAGCAGTTTTTTTTTTGTTGTTTTTTTTTTTAAATCATGTAGCGAGTCCAGGGCTCGCTACATGATAGCCGCTTCTCAGCGGCATCCTGCCCGCTTCGATCAGGAAATCCCGTTCAAAGAACGGGATATCCTGGAGGGCTTCCCCCGTCGCCATGGCGACAGGGCGGGATAACGTCACCGACGTCGGGACGTCATTGGGAGTCCCGATTCACCCCTCAGCGCTGCCTGGCACTAATTGGCCAGGCAGCGCACGGGGTCTGGGGGGGGGGGCAGCGCGACGGATAGCGGCGATCGAGCGCGGGGCGGCGGCGATCGGTGTGCTGACGCAGCTAGCAAAGTGCTAGCTGCGTGCAGCAAAAAAAAAAATTAAGCAAATCGGCCCAGCAGGGCCTGAGAAAACCTCCTGCGCGGCTTTACCGCCAAGGAGGTTAAAGAGACTCTGAAGTCGCTTTTTTTTTTTTGTTTACATGTTTTTGTCATAAAATCCTCTTAAGCATGAATGCTCCTGTTGAATTGCTGCATCCCCGAAGTAGATGGGTGATGTATTACAGTGTAATAGCCCTGCAAAGTTCCCGGGCTCGCAGGGCTTTACTTCCTAGAAGAGGCAGAGCGTTAGGCTTTAGCTCTGCCTCCTCCGCAATCAATCTCTGCTGAACGCCTCCTCTCCCCGCCCCTCTGTCTTCTTTCACTCAGCAGCGCGGGTAGGAGGTGGAGATCTGCGGAGATTGATTGCAGAGAGGCAGAGCTACAGCCTAAAGCTCTGCCTCTCCAGGGCAGCAGAATCTGCGACCTGCAGTCGTAGAACTTTGCAGGTCTATTACCCTGTAATAAATCCTTCATCTGCCGCAGGGATGCAGCGATTCAAGGGGGGCATTCATGCTTAACCCCCTTGGCGGTAATCCCGAGCTGAGCTCGGGGTATGCCGCCGGAGGTCGCCGCTCAGGCCCTGCTGGGCCGATTTTCATTCTGTAAAGAGCAGCACACGCAGCCGGCACTTTGCCAGCCGCGTGTGCTGCCCGATCGCCGCCGCTCCGCGGCGATCCGCCGCGTGCAGCGGCGAAAGAGGGTCCCCCCAGCCGCCCGAGCCCAGTGCAGCCGGAACAAACAGTTCCGGCCGGCGCTAGGGGCTGGATCGGGCGGCTCTGACGTCAGGACGTCGACTGACGTCCATGACGTCACTCCGCTCGTCGCCATGGCGACGAGGAAAGCAAAACAAGATAGGCCGCTCGTTGCGGCCTATCTTGTTACTTTCGATTGCCGGAGGCGATCGAAAGTGCGGATCCGGAGCGCCCTCTAGTGGGCTTTCATGCAGCCAACTTTCAGTTGGCTGCATGAAATAGTTTTTTTTTAATTTAAAAAAAACCCTCCGGCAGCCTCCCTGGCGATTTTAATAGAACGCCAGGGAGGTTAATAGGATTTTATTACAAAAACGTTAAAAAAAAAAGAGACTTCAGAGTCTCTTTAAGTACCCCTTTAAGCAATATTTGGTGTGACCACCCTTTTGCCTTCAAAACATAATCCATTCTTCTAGATCCACTTGCAAACAGTTTTTGAAGGAACTCGGCTGGTATGTTGTTCCTAACATCTTGGAGAGTTAACCACAGATGATCTGTGGATGTAGGCTTCCTCACATCCTTCTGTCTCTCCTTGTAATCACAGACACATTGATGTTGAGATCAGGGCTCTATGGGAGGCTGTACCATTACTTTCAGGACTTTTTCAGGCTGAAGATAGTTCTTAAAGAGAACCTGTAACAAAAGTTTCCTTGGGGTGTACTCACCTCGAGAGGGGGAAGCCTCTGGGTCCCAATGAGGCTTCACCTTCCCCTGTAGCTGCAGGCAGTCCATCGCTTGTTCCCCCGAAGTGTCCCGGAATCCTCCCTCGACAAGCCTGATAAGCGCTGATTTACCTTTCCTGGCTCCAGCGGGGGTGCTGTTGCGGCTCTCTGCACAGAGATAGGCGAAAATAGCCGATCTCCGTCAGGTCTGCTCTACTGCGCAGGAGACTGGCGCCTGCGCAGTAGAGCGGCCTGACAGCGATCAGCTATTTCCGCCTATCTCCGAGTGGAGAGCCGATACTACGCCTGCTCTGGAGCCGGAAAGTAAATATTTATATCCCCGCTGTTCGGGTAGCTTTATCGCCGCCGCTGTGGGGCCGAGGAGGACGGGGGAAGCCTCAATAGGATCCGGAGTACCCCCCAGGGGAGGATTTTTTTCGTTACAGGTTTTCTTTAATTACTTTGGCTGTACGTTTGGGGTGGTTGTTCTGCTGACTTAATTTGGGGCCAAATCATAGGCCTCCCTGATGAAATTGCTTGATGGATTTCTCAGTATTGAGAACACCATTAATTCTGACCAAATCTCTGACTCCATTTGCAGAAATGCAGCCCCAAACATTCAAGGAACATCCACCATGCTTCACTATTGCCTGCAGACACTCATTATTGTACCGCTCTCCAGCCCTTCGATGCACCAACTACCTTCTGCCAAAGCCAAATGTTTCACATTTTTACTCATTAATCCAGAGCACCTGTTGCTGGTTTTCTGCACCCCAGTTCCTATGTTTTTGTGCATACGTGAGATGCTTGACCTTGTTTCTGCATGAGAGGTATGGCTTTTTGGCTGTGACTCTTCCATGAAGGCCACTTCTGCCCAGACTTCTCTGGACAGTAGATGGGTGTACCTGGGTCCCACTGGTTTCTGACATTTTGAAGCTGATGGCACTGCTGGACATCTTCCGGATTCAAAGGGTAATAAGCTGTGATCCTCAATGTTGCCTGTTCCTTCCATCGTCTTCCAGGATGGCCCTTCCTGAGATTATGACTGCCCCCTCCCCAAGCTGGAAACACCAGAAAGATAATTTCAAGCTGATCCATCAGTATATAAGGCCTGGAACCCACTAGGAGCGCTTTTCTGAGTGCTTCGTGATTTGAAAAGCTCTTGCTAATGTGCTATGGGTGTGATCCCAATAGAGGGAGGTGATTTTAAAAAATCCCCCATAGCATTGCATTAACGAGCTTTTTAAAATTACTAGCGCTTATAAAAAGCTGCTAGTGGGTTTGAGCCCTTAGTCTCCTCCTCTCCCTCCTAACTAGTGATGAGCACAAGTTTTGCATAACCGTAATTTCGCATTGAAATTTGCAATTACGATGTAGAATTGTAATGTGAAATTTCAGGTAATTACAAAAATGTACATGAAACTTTGTGTAATCGTAATTAGCTGATTATAAATATCACTAGTAAACTGACATCCTAGGGAGCATAGAAAGTAAACTGACATCCCAGGATGCTTTGACAAGTACCGTAACTGACATCCCAAGGAGCTCTGAAAGTAAACTGACATCCTAGGGTGCTCTGAAAGTAAACTGACATCCTAGGGTGCTTTGAAAGTAAACTGACATCCCAGGGTGCTGACATCTTATGCTGGGTACACACTATGAGATTTTCTGGTCGATTTACTGTCAGATCGATTATTTCCAACATGTCCGATTTGCTTTTCGATCGATTTCCGAGCATTTTCCGATCAATTTCTGTGCACTTCAATAGGAAATCGATTGGAAAATGCTCGGAAGACAATCGGAAAGCAAATCGAACATGTTGGAAATAATCGATCTGACAGTAAATCGACCAGAAAATCTCATAGTGTGTACCCAGCATAAGATATCAGCACCCTGGGATGTCGGTTTACTTTCAAGGCACCCTGGAATGTCAGTTTACTTTCAAAGCACCCTAGGATGTCAGTTTACTTTCAGAGCACCCTAGGATGTCAGTTTACTTTCAGAGCTCCTTGGGATGTCAGTTTACTAGTGATATTTATAATCAGCTAATTACGATTACACAAAGTTTCACGTACATTTTTGTAATTACCTGAAATTTCACATTACAATTCTACATCGTAATTGCAATAGTGTGTACCCAGCATTAATGGTGGGTACAAGTAAAAAAAAAAAAAACCTTTGCATATTTAAAATCAATTTTCTCAACAATTACAGGGTCTTTTTTTTTTTTTTTTTTAAATGTTTGACTTGTACCCACTTCTCTCCTTATCATACGTAGCAATCTTGGTGACAATCGCATGCATGTGGGATTTTCTATTCGCCACTAAATTTGCGGCTTGGCTTCCTATTGGTGGAAGCTAACAGAGGCGGGGGGAGCCTGGAATCTAGGCGGAGATGCTACGAGGCTGACAGCCTCACATAAATAAAGCTAGCTAGCGACATGCAGATTGTCGCTAGCCTGGTGATCTGTTAAGGGGGTGCAGCGTGGCGCAAGGGTGGTTGGCAGTGTGGCGGTACAATGACCCAAAGGCATGTCATTGTGCACATGACATGCCTCTGGGTCCTATTAAGATTATCATATACCACCTCGGGTTCTCTGTGGTTGAGGTGTGGTTAAGGTTGAGACAAAGCTAAACGGCGCAGGGAAATTTGGGTGCACCATACACTGCCAAAGACTGTAATGTGAATTACGGCTATAGCGGCACTCAGACACTGATTTGAGCACCATCAAAAGATTAGCTGCATGCTTGTTTCTGTTATTTAGAGGCTACTGCAGCCAAATAGATCAGCAGGGCTGTCATGCAACTGGTATTGTTAAAATGGAAATAAATATGGCAGCTTCCATATTCTTCTCACTTCAGTTGTCCTTTATTGGCTGCAGCACTTTGAGTCCAACAGGAGAAAAGAGCTATACAAATGGTCAGATTATTATTACTATAAAAATAGTGTAATTCGGCTGCCAGCAATAGCTATGTCTTTCCCCTGCGTCCATGGCACCCTGGAGGGGAAATAGTAATAAATTTCGCCATATTTTGCATTTATATATTAAGGTTAGGTATCGGTAGCGGGAGGGTTCAGTGTGAGAAAAGCTGTGGTGAAATATTGAAATGTATTACTGATATTTTACTATTGTCATTTGCACTGTAAGAATCGAATAACGGTAATCTTAAAAAGATTTTCTATAAGCTTTTCTGGGCACCCAAATTTCCGTGTGCTCTTTTTTCATGTACGCTCCATCATTATACTGACTGAAAATAAAATTGAGCAACAATTGAATAGTGTATGGCCTATGACCAAGTTAATATTGTTGCCTCCACTAGTTCTATACTGTTGTGGCTGACTGTACATTTGCCACATGTCAGTATTTATTATTGCATTTAATTTTTTGCCCTACCTGCTGCAGCTGCCCATGCCCCCATAATTTGTAATTATTCAATTCAACGTCGTGCCTTGTGGGAGTTTCATTGTCCTACTAATTACATTATGTTTGTTTGTTTTTCTTCATGCTTGATGACGAGGATAGTAGGGAAGGGGGCGCGGCCAGATTGAGCTCCGGAACTGATACGTTGGAACCCTGTTGCTCGCCGCCAGTTTAGAACATCGCACGCCTGAACACTAGAATGGCGCTCCGCTCGCTTGTTTATTTTTATTACATTTACTATTCAGCTCAGCTGCACGAAGTCACCGGACCCGGAAATCAGCAACCACGGAAGTATTCTTTTGTTATTGCTGTGTGTTCCGCCTACCGGTGACGTAATTTCCAGGTCCCGGAAGTGGTCTTGTTGTCACAGTGGCTGTGGATAGTGCGTTGTGTTTTCGTGATGGAGACCAGCAACGGGAGAAAGGTTAGTGGCGAGCGAGCTATAGGGGGAAGAGGTCGTGAGATATTCCAGGTCACGTCTGTGCATATGTAAGCCAGCGCCATCTATCTTCTATACAATGCTAAGGCACTATATACTATTCCTGGAGACCTACTAAAGTTTATAATAGCACACAGAGCGCTACAACCATTTGATATTTTTCATCTTCGGTTTAAAACAACTATTCAGCACTCTGCAAATAAAAAGTAGGTGAAAAGTACTTGCTTACTAGGGGCTTAAAATGCATTTTTATTGATAAATGTGAAAATATCACCTAGGAGAATAAGTGAAGCAGAATGGGCCCAAAGGGTTGAGTCTAGCTCCTAAGGACATAACAGCCCTAGTCTTGTCAGAGAACCAGGGCTGTGGAGTCGGGGAAATTTTGGGCACCTGGGGTTGGAGTGGGAGTCGTTGATTTCATAAACTGAGGAGTCGGATGAATTTTGTACAAATTCCACAGCCCTGTTAAGTATTTGACTACGGAGTCGGAGCCGTTTTGGGTAAACAGAGTTGGAGTTGTGGTTTCATAAACTGAGGAGTTGGAGCTGGAAGATTTTTGTACCAACTCCACAGCCCTGCAGAGAACAAAATTTAGCTTGTACTTGCATAGTTGTCGTCTCAACCTACGCACATGCAGCAGCATTGCATTACTGCAAACCATGTGCGGTAAAAGAGTGAAGCATGCTTTTCATTGTATGCTCAAGACAGAGTACATAGTTGGCTGCCAAGCTGGGGGCAGGCAACGAGGGAGGAGGTTTCCAAAGAGGCTGTGACTTGTAGATGTCAGATCAGATGAATTCCCCCCCCCCCCCAAGGTACTCTTGAACAAGCCATACATACAGGTGAACCTGGTGTGCATGTGTGTGATTTCTGTTGCAACGACACACAAGGCATCCGTAGCTGTGTGTGGCATGCTTTAGGACAATTTTACCAACAACAGGAAGTGAGGGGCTGCTCTAGTTTACTACATATCTGACTTAAAAATGTTAGTACGGTATTTGCTTTTCCACAGAGAGCCCATGCAGAAGAAGAGGAGGTTGATGCATCTGAAGATGAAGACTATGTACCCTACATTCCACTTATGCAGAGAAGACAGCAGATGGTATGTTGTCTCTTAGTTTCTTAGGAGTTGGACTATACCTTCCTAAAGCTCATAAAATCAGTTAAATCCTGTATATCTGCAGCAAATGCAATTACATGTGAAAGCAGTGCACAGTACTGATTTTCAGATTGTGAAGTAGAGCAAGAGGTTTTATTCTTTTCTGTATCGTGTTGTCATTTATTCATATTTTATAAAGCTCTATTTTCACCGTATCTAAAAAAAAAATCCTTGCCAAAGTCATGTCTGTGTCTTTAAGTGTTTTAGAAAGCTGTATTACACCGATGTAGCAGTTTAAGAATGAGCGCTATATGGTCATGCTGCTTATGTCTTGTCTGAGTCGCTTGTCCTGCAGTGTGAAGGGGAAGGAAGAGCGAAAACAGCACCTTCTGGCAGGAACTTTAGCGTTCATAGTGGGACATTTGCAGTAGGTTGAAAGTAATTCAACTCACTGGAGGGCAGGCCAAAGACATTTAGGGCTGGTTCACATTTGCTGTGACAAATATTGGCCGCTTCACAGAACACAGCATCGGATGTGTCAAAAGATCCTATGTTAGGTGTAGGATCCGTTTACACTTGGCATGTTGAATGTCTCTGTCTCTGTTCCGGGAATCGGAACGCATCCCGATCTGCATGATTTTTCATGACACTGCAGATGCTATGGATTCCAATACAATCATTGAAAGCCTATGGGAACAGACAGCTTTTGTTCTTGTTTGGCTGTTTTCCACACGTTTCTGACTTGCCTTGTCTTCTGTCATCTGCTGCCTTCGGTTCCAGTGCCACTGCTCAGATTCACTACAGGGAAGAAGTGCTGGTGTACTGATGGAAGCCCTAGCACAAGCATCAGGCTCCCATTGGATTGCAACACACCAGTGGGAATCCTTCCTCGGAACAGGGAGGATTCTCATTGATTCACTGAATGAGTGAACCAATAAAAATCCTCCTTGGTTTGAGGGAGGATTCGCATTGGTCTGTTGCAATCCAGTGGGAGCCTGATGCTTCTGCCAAAGCACGATCAGTATACCAGCACTTGTCCCATGCAGCAGAGCTGAGTGGCATTGAACCCGAATGCTGGTGGTAGAGGTGGACCGTACACAATGGTGAGTAATGTGAATGTTGATGGACACTGCAATGTGGCACATCGTATCCGCACAGGATATGTTATGAATGCACCTTTGTGCATCAGGCATAGTGTGGACACCTGTACATTTTTCAGCCTTCAGGAACAATCATTTTGATTGAGGAATATCAAGTATGTAAAGTCTTACACAGAAATAACGTATTGATCTTCCTGGCATAAACTCCTGAATAGGAGTAGTTAATGAATTTGCTAAACGCATATCCATGGCATCCCAACAGCCGTCCATCCTCTTGCCTAGTGTAATGAATGGGTCAGTGTAGCAAGCAGCACTGGAGACACTGTAGGTGGAAGTGATGTGGGAAGTGTTCCATTTTTTTTCTCCAGATTCCTGGGTAAGCCATCGACCAATAAAATAGAGATGAGAATTCCAAGAAGTCCAGCTTATTAAGCCAAATACTGCAGTTTGTTTCCAGCAAATTGTCTCTGTACGTATTGATTTTTTTAGGGTGCTACAGCAGCTGCATGATGTAATCTAAGGTATTACAAAATGACTTGTGCTGTTATATACTGTATGTTTATTTACTGAAAATAGTTACCGTACCTACTTGTGGTTTCCATTGTCTGTGTAGCTCCAGAAGCGACTGCAGATGCGAAGGAAGGGTGTGATAGAAGAAGAGCAGAGAGACAGTGGCAGTGACCTTCGGGGAGATGAAGATGATGTTCCCCTGGGACCCCGGTCTAATGTCAGTCTCCTAGATCAACATCAACACTTAAAGGAGAAGGCAGAAGGTTCATAAACCATTCTATTTGCATTTTTTTAATCAATACGTGCCTTATCATTTTCTGTACACTTAGCAAAGCCTGAAAATAAAATACAAATTATAGTTGTACTTCTGTGTCTTTCATAACAGCCAGAAAAGAATCAGCCAAGGAGAAGCAGCTGAAGGAAGAGGAGAAGATCTTGGAGAGTGTGACAGAAGGAAGAGGTGAGCGTTCCTCTTGTGTCTATTATATGTTCACACAATCTATTTTACATACTTTGACTGGAAGATAAGACATTTCTACATCAAAATCAGGTTTAATTCAGCAAGCCTTTCCTTGTAACAAAGGTCTTTTATGCCCCTTTTTAACTAAGCAGTTCCTTTTTCTAAATCTCTCCACTTTAATTATTTTCTTTAATCTGAGTATGGATCCCTAATCATAGCTCTCTAGAAAGGGTACTTAATAGTTTTTTCTAAACCAACAGACCTTAAAGTGAACATCCAGACTAAAAATCTACTCAGCAGAACTGAAAAGGCTTGGTATTTCTTTAACAGTTTCACAGCATCAGAACTTTTTCTTACCAAAGCATAATTTTTAGCTGCATTTTTAGCTAAGCTCCACCCATCAAAGAAAACTGCCTGGGCTTTTTTTCCTGAAGCTGTGCAAAGCATGATGGGATTTCCTATGTTGTTGTTCACGTTGCCTAGCAACTGGGAGGGGTGATCAGCACACAGGACAGGAGGAACTGTCTCATGCTCCCTGTCACCTCCTTTCAACCAAAAAGATGGCTTTCCTCATGAAATCAAACATTTGTCTGTTCTTTTAAAACAGTGTGGGTAAGAGATTATATTACCTATCTATTTTAACCACTTCAGGATTCTGCGTACGCTTAAGTACGCCCCTGAATCCTGAAGTGGATTCCATGGAAACGTTCCATGTCAGTTCACGGAGGGTGTCTCCGTGAACACCCTGCGAGCCGCCGATCGCGGCTCGCAGGGTAAATGTAAACACATGGGGAAGATCTTCCCCGGTGTTTACATATATACGGCGCTGCTGCGCAGCAGCGCCGTAGAGGAGATCGGCGATCCCCGGCCTCTGATTGGCCGGGGATAACCGGCATCTGATAGGCTAAAGCCTATCCCATCAGGCGCAGGACGGAAATCCGTCCTGCGCCGCTCACAGAGGGAGGGAAGGGGAAGGAGGCCAGGAAGCACTGCGGAGGGGGGCTTTGAAGAGCCCCCCGCAAGCAGCCGGCGGCGATCAGACCCCCCCAGCAGGACATCCCCCTAGTGTGGAAAAAAGGGGGGGAAGTCTGATCGGCCTGGCTGCTATCTGATCGGTGCTGCGGGCTGGAGAGCCCACGCAGCACCGATCAGCAAAAAAACCACATGGTACAGAGGTGGTTAATTAACATAACTAATGTAACTTTATGACAGTATGTTTGTTTAGGCTGAAGTTCCTCTCTAACGTGTACTTCTGACATCTTTGAGAAACTAAGTTGATAGCTTTTACGAAGTCCAAAAATACTTAATCCACAGCCACCCCGTTTAAATATCAACTAACCTCTACATGGAAAGCAAGTAGGCTTCTTTGAGACCTTGGCCTTTTTTCAATTCCCTTTTTTCCCTCTAAGTTTTTTCCTAGGTGATATTTTCACATCTTGTCAATTAACCTCCTTAGCGGTAACACGTGTGACACGGGGTAAGCCGCCGGAGGGTGCCGCTCAGGCCCTGCTGGGCCGATTTAAATAATTTTTTTTTTTGCTGGACGCAGCTAGCACTTTGCTAGCTGTGCCAGCACCCCGATCGCCGCCGCCGCGCGCCCGATCGCCGCTATCCGGTGCGGCGCGCGCCCCCCCCCCCCAGACCCCTGCGCTGCCTGGCCAATCAGTGCCAGGCAGCGCCAAGGGGTGGATCGGGTCTCCCAATGACGTCCCGACGTCGGTGACGTCATCCCACCCCGTCGCCATGGCGACGGGGGAAGCCCTCCAGGAAATCCCGTTCTTTGAACGGGATTTCCTGATCGCCTGTCGCCGGAGGCGATCGGCGGGGCTGGGGGGATGCCGCTGAGCAGCGGCTATCATGTAGCGAGCCCTCGGCTCGCTACATGATTTAAAAAAAAACTGCTGCGCTGCCCCCTGGTGGTATTTTTCATACCGCCAAGGGGGTTAAAGCCTTTTAAGCCACCAGCAAGCAAATACACAGAATCATTTTGACTGTAATTTTTAACCTACCTTTTTTTTTTTTTTTTTAAATCCCCCCCCCCCCCCCTTCAGCCAGCCAATCACCACGATCGGCTGTCATAGGCGTCAGGCTATAAGAGCCGATCGCTCCTGTGTCTACCAGGGGGACAGCTGAGTGACCCGGCTGTCCCCAGTACAGCACTGCCTTAGACCGCAGCGATGTACATAGATATTGGCTTCACCGTCTAACAGTCTCCTAGCGGCGACTGATGACAGAGCGGAGCTCCGACATTCAAGCGGAGATGCACGCACATTGGCCCGTGGGATCTCCTGCAAGACACGCCCCCAGGACTTGACACCAGTCGGCGTTAGGTGGTCCTGGGGTAGCCACCGTGTTCATGCCAATTGGCATGACACGTTCGTTTAGAGGTTAATGCCTTTCCTATAATAAAGACTAATCACTTGGGAAAGAATATGTAGAATAAGCATTGGGACAACCAAGTACATGGTTAAACCACGGAGATCACCATGCCATCAAATCCAATCACATATTGTAAATAACTAAATATAATAGGAAAAATAAAAAAAGGCTCCAAATTTGTCTTCGACAATGATCTCACATGAAGTCATCAGAGATTGGTCAATCTATTTTGATATCTCACTAGCCATTTTTACACGCACTAACTTAAGGTAACTTGGAACTATCATTGAACCTGTATATACATTTCCCTGCATACATTGCGGCAGCCACTACAGCTGCTTCAAACTGCCTCATCTGTGCCACATGAAGATGCAAGAAGGAGGCAAATTTATAGACAGGAAGCTAGAGAGCAGCATCCCCCTAAGGTAAGTAAATGTTCGCTGCCCCCTAAAACACAATATACAAACCTACCTTAGGAGAAGATTCAATGTATTTATTTTTTTATTCAACTTAGTTTAACACTTTTAGCCTCCCAACCCACTTCTGCCCCACAGAGATGGTGTGAGAATCTATCTATCTGTGAGCAGGAATGGCAGTGACTAACTACTACTTTCAGTAATTTTGTTTTCTATATCTATAGCCCTGATGTCTGTGAAGGAAATGGCAAAAGGAATTACATATGATGATCCAATAAAAACAAGGTAAGTCTTAAAGTGAACCTCCGGACTAAAAATCGACTCAGCAGCACTGAAAAGGCCTGGTGTTTCTTTAACAGTTTCACAGCATCAGAACTTTGTTTCTCTTATACAAGCCTCATTTTTAGCTGCACAGAAGAAAACTGCCCGGGCTTTTTTCCCCTGATGCTGTGCAAAGCATGATGGGATTTCTGATGTTGTTGTTGTCCTGCTGTTTTGGTGCAAATATTTTTTTTATTTTTTTTTACATTTTGAATTTGACATTTGAAGCCTAGCGTGTGCAGCTGGGAGGGGTAACCAGGACACAGGACAGTTGGAACTGTGTCTCCTGCTCCTTGTCACCACCTTTCAACCAAAAAGATGGCTGCCCCCATGACAAAGATGGCAGCCCCATGAATCACAAACATTTGCCTGTTCTTTTAAAACAGGGTGGGTAAGAGATTATATTACCTATCTATTCTAATTAACATAACTAATGTAACTTGATGACAGTATGTTTGTTTAGGCTGAAGTTCCCCTTTAATGTCTGCTTGACTTACACACCCATTGCAGTCACAAAATGAGTGCTGCTGTGGTTACTTACAACACTCTTATTCGTAGACCACAGGCAAATAGATCAGCTTGCCAATATTGTAAAATGTCCAATCTTTATTTAGGAAAATTGAGAAATGGACGGTCAGCAATTCAGCTGTAATAGCACACACCTTTTGGAGCAAACTATGTCCCCTTACCTCGTATATGTAGGCCCTGATTTGCTATGGGTGTGTAGCCTGTGTGATCAGAAAATTTTCTTCTATTAGGTAGAAAAAGTTTTGCAAGTTGTACCAATGTCCTATTGGATGGTAGTGAGGGTTTCTAAAAGGTGAGTGAGATGACACATACAGTAATACTTACATGCAGCACTGTTTTTGTTTTTTCTCTATTTGGATCAGATGTCTGCACAAGGCTTAAAGAGAACCAGAGACGAAGCACCCTCATGTATTTTATTACATTTATCAGTGGGAAATTGACAGTAAACACCTACCCTGCTTTTAGTTTTATTCTTCTCAGTCTAATCTATCTGTTATCAACTGTGATAAGAATCCACCGACTATTCAGTCGAGGTTTGACCTGGAATCATTATAGCTGAGTCACTCTTCTGTGGAGTCTTTTCAAGCCCAAGCCTGCCACCTCCTGGATCAGATTTCCTTACTCAGAGCTGTTGACATGGGAGGGGCTGCTGCTGCCGAGAAAGAAGCTCTGAAACAGTGTATCTGTGTGCAGTGTGCAGCCTGTCATTATCTACTGTATGCAGTTTTATTTCTATGAGAGACACTTCCTACAGGCAGCCACAAAGCATACCAGAATAATAGTTGAAAGTAGACAGATGAAAGGCTGCAGCAGCCCTGCTTGTCTATAGTCTCAGAGGCTAGACAGCACATTCAGAACAACTCATAACCCGGAACCAGAACAGGTATGAGCCGGCGGCCATATTGGATACTTCCTGGAGCAATAATGGATAAAAAAACACTCAAAAAGGCACACCAGAATGGCGAAATTATCAGGTAGAGGATTTATTCTTTACAAGCCATCAACTGATATGTTTATTTTGTGTGAATCGTTCATCTCTGGTTCCCTTTAATGGCCTGTTCTCACAGACAGCAGTGCTGAATAGTGTGCACAAGCTTGGCATTACTGTGAGTCATGATGGAATCCAATTCAGTAGTCATTAAATTAGGAGCCCAGGCAGTGGCAGGAAAGAGACTGGGCAGAGCGGTGGGCACTGCTCTGTAGCACTTTTAGTGTAAATGGGCTTTACCATCTCCCAATAAAGTTGAAGGAAAAATATAAAATGTCCTCACTTTTTGGGCCTGAACACACTAACATGCTTGTATCTGCTTCTGTCTGCTTTTCAGCATTTGGAACATTGATGTGTTGCTGAAAGGTGGACAGAAGCACATGTGTGCTCGGGCCCCTCCGGGGCCTGTTTGCTCTTTACTCGCCTGTGCCTGCCACAGTGAACATTACTTGTCAAGATTTTCTTCCTATTGTATGTTGTAAAAATAAGATAGGCTGTCTGCTGCAAACAATATCAGGACTTTTCTGATCTTCCAGTTTTGTATTTGTAAATACTTTTATTAATACTAGTTATACTACTTCCTTTAGATTTCATCTTTATAAACTGTTGCATTATCCACTTACCGCGATAGATTTGTTTTTTTTGTTTTCTGTGATGGATTTTCTGTATCTTTTTAAAGCAGCAGGATCAGCCGTACTATGCCAGAAAAAAGTACAGTTTTATAAGTAGATAACTACTTGCTTTACTTACATAACAGATGTTTTGTACTGTCCAAGTTCATTTCAGTGAATTTTATATAGTAAAATAAGAGAATTCAGTTCCTGGCATTTGCCATCTTGCTTCCCTCTGACTGAAGCCAATGCTTTTTCCTCTCCTAGTATCTCTGTCATAGCTAGCTTGCTTTGTAAACACATTAAAGCACAGGCCTAGATCATATATCAGCTTCACACTGAACTACACTGAGGGCCCGTTTCCACTAGAGCGAATCTGCATGCGTTTTCTGCATGCAGATTCGCATAACCAATACAAGTGGATGGGACTGTTTTCACTTGTCAGGATTTCTTAGCGTTTTCTGTGCAGAAAAAAATCGCACGGCAGAGCCATCAGAATTCGCGAATCGCATACAATGTAATTAATAGGAAAAACGCATGCATTTTTCTATGCGTTTTCGCATGCGTTTTTGTGTAAAAACA
The DNA here is from genome assembly GCF_040937935.1 of Hyperolius riggenbachi. NCBI lineage: Eukaryota > Metazoa > Chordata > Amphibia > Anura > Hyperoliidae > Hyperolius > Hyperolius riggenbachi. Next base: position 352,261,428 of record NC_090648.1, read on the forward strand.
ATGTAAAAAGCACACCAGCATTGACATGGTTAAAAATGCTTTGCCACAAAACGCGTGCGAAATTGCATCCGCATGCAAAATTGCACATGCGTTTTCCGCACTGGAATCGCAGCGCACCAATGGAAACGTACCCTCAATCAGTGAGGAGCAGGAATGTGGGAGGGGAGATGACAAGCTTCCTTCTCTCACTCTCTCTTTGGGGATGGTGAGAATACAGCCAGGCTGACTGAGATAAGATGTATTACAGCAAAAACATTTCTGAATAGATTAGAGTGCTTGCAATGTAGGGTGAGGTTCCAGGTTGCACACTGAACACAGAGCAGTGGGTAAAAGGAATTTTATTTTGTGGCTGACAATCCCTCTTTAAAGAGAACCAGAGATGAAGCAACCTTATGTATTTTACCTTATAAATCAGTGGGAACATGACAGTAAACACCTAATCTGCCCTTTGTTACATTGTTCTCTGTTTAATTTGCCTGTTATCACCTCTAAGATAAGAATCCCGACTAAGCAGTCGGTCTGGCTTTGCTACAGAATAATTATAGCTGAGACTGTGTTCTTTGCTGTCTTCAAGTCCAAGCCTGCCCCCTGCTGGCTTTGCTCAGGAATCATTATAGCTGAGTCATTATAGCAAAGCCAGACTCAATGCTCAGTCCGGGATTCTTATCTCAGCTAGATAACAGACACTTTTAGCAGTGAGGATGGAACAGAGAGCAGGGTAAATGTTTTCTCTAATGTTCCCACTGATTTCTATGGTAAAATACACAAGGGTGCTTCGTCTCTGGTTCACTTTAAGAGCTAACATTAAAAATTACAAAAAAAGGGGTCAGGTTTCTGAATATTTTTTTTCTTATTCACAATAGTTGGCGAGCGCCACGTCATATCCTAATGATGTCTAAAGCACGCCATGAGCGTGTCTGGCGAAAATACCACATTCTGGTGGAGGGGGAAGGGATTCCGGCACCCATCAAGAGTTTTAAGGAAATGAAGTTTCCTGCTGGTGAGTATGTATGTGTGTGTATGTATATATATATTATATATTTTTTATTTTTTTTTCTGATTTTATTGTTTTTCCATATGAATTCATGGGACATTGTTTTACATTTGTAATTGTGTTCTTAGCTATACTACGAGGACTGAAGAAAAAAGGAATACTGCATCCCACTCCCATCCAGATCCAAGGTATCCCCACGATGTAAGTGGATTTCTTCATACCTACATCCATAAAATGAGCTCATTTTGTAGATTGCTGATAGTCCATTACACTTCAGTCAAGAAAAGTGAACTCAAACACAGAGAAAGTCATATTTACATGTCGGCAACCTATAAATGCAGAGAAGTAACCCAAATTTGCTGTGATCGCATGATCATGGCTAGCAAATCAGAGACTGACATATCTTATCACCTGACCAAACTGATCCCATGCTCCTCCATGAGTTCTACTAGACTTTTCCATCACTAATGATGAGGATTCTTGGAAACCAAGGCTTCACACTGCAGTTTTCAGCAATCTCCAGTCGCTAGCATTTTGAAAGGTGCTTTATTGTAAGCAATTTACACTGTAGTGTTTTGTTTTTTTACATTGCAAAATCGCTACATGTAGCATTTTTGCAGCAATTGCAATTCTGTACAAAATATAGAAAAGCAAAAACTCTGTAAAAGTCCCTTTAATGAAATTGCTAATTGCAAACTGCTTTTTGGTGTGAAACAGCCCCTAAAGTGAATGGGAACCGCATTTAAAAAAATGAGACAGATACTTACCCAAGGAGAGGGAAGGCTCTGGGTCCTATAGAACCTTCCCGCTCCTCTCCTGGTCCCCTCGTTCCAGTGCTGGCTCACCCGGTAGCAGTATTTGACTAAATTAGTCAAATACTGCTTTACCCGGCCGAAGGAGGCTTCAGAAGTCTTCAGGGAGCCCGAGTGCTCCCGAAGAAGGGCGACCCTGTACTGCGCCTGCGCAAGCACGCTCTCTTGCATGCTCACGCCTGTGCAGTATGGAGCCGCACGTCTTTGGGAGGACACTGCTCCCGGAGACTTCCAAATACCCTTTCGGCGGGGGATTGAAACGGGGGGAGCCAGCACAGGATAGAGAGCACAGAGAGAGGAGACGGAAGGCTCTATACAACCCAGAGCATTCCTTATCCTTAAGTATTTGCTTCATTTTTTATTTTTTTTTTTAATGCGGTTCCCATTCACTTTAAAGAGAATCTGTACTGTCTGATTTGTACAAGAAAAAACATGCCAATCGAGTCCCTATGATCTCCTGGATCCCTCTTTGCCGTTCCGCCGCTCCCCGCCGCGATCCTGGCTTTTAATCGCCAGTTTTAGGCAGTGTTTACAAACAAAACATGGTCATTAACCAGGAAGTGATGTTTGTTGAGAGCAGAGACCTGTCTGCGACTAATAAACAAAGCACACACACAGAGCCTAGAGGGGGCGTGCATAACTTCTCCCTATCACAGCAGAGGCAGTGCATTCCTCTCTGGGTTGAATAAGCTTGACAAAGAAAAGATTAGATATATTACAGAGACAATGCAACTAGAAAAGGCTGCTGTAATTCAGAGCACATTAGAACAGATATAGGAACTTATAGGATAGAAGAAATAAGGCTGAACATTTTGTTACAGAGTCTCTAAGATGTCCATTAATGATACAATTTAGCAAATGATCAACCTTCTGATTTGATGAGATTGGATAGAATTAATGGTGCCATTAGACAACAAGCAATTTGTTTCATCAATCTGTTTTTTGGATCGATTCCAATTGTCTTTTTTTGGATCTTCTGATCACAATTATTGGATCGGAAGTTCAATTGTTTGCTAAAATCACATTCTTTTTTTCTTTCTTTCTTTTTCTTTTTTTTTTTCTTCTTTTCATTTTTGGGCACCTTGAGAGTTTATTCATAATGTTTTATTACAAGCTTCTTATTAAAGCTCCTAAGCAAAGCTTTGTCTTGTCCTTCTGAACTTCTGAATCAAGATATCAAATATCTTTTCACAGTTGTGTAGTGAAGGGCTTATAGATGTATAAATAAGGAAGATAGATATCCTCTGTTTACATGTTTGTGTGAACTGTACTGCATGTGCTTTTGCAGCTTGTCCGGCAGAGATATGATTGGAATTGCTTTTACTGGCTCTGGGAAAACCTTGGTGTTTACATTGCCTGTTATAATGTTTTGCTTGGAGCAAGAGAAGAGGTTACCTTTCACAAAGAGGGAAGGGCCCTATGGACTCATCATTTGCCCATCGGTATGTATATCTCTTTGGATTTCTTACTTTTTTTTTTTGTCTTAAAGTATTAATGTATTTATACTTACCGGTAATTGGGGAACATATTATTTCGACATAGCAAATTTTGCTACAGAAATCAGTAAGTAAGTAAGTTTGTACTAGAGTTGTTTGGCTACTTGGCACTATTTTTGTTGGTATTACATTATTCTAATCCCACTCCCTGCCAATGTTGGCCACTTTCTGATGCTGAGCACTTTCCACTCTAATGTTGGCACTCTTGCCAGTATTCATTTTTTTTCCTTTTTTTTTTTTTTTTTTTTTTCGTGATGTGGGAGGAAGTGGGCAACAGCTATGGATGTTCTCTTCTGTATAACCAGGATGAGCATTATCTTTAATGGTCATTCCAAATGTTTGGCTATGGCACAGCTTACTGCAACAGTACTGCAAAGGCACTATAGGTTTCTAGATGCAAGGGATCTCCTAGCTGAAGGTCACATCCACAGGTGTCCACCACAAATACCCAGTTCACCTGACAGGGCCACGTGCCAGTACTGCCAACAGCAGCCGAGCCAATTGCTGCATTACACATAGGCTACTATGGACTTGAATAGTACTGTTGCAAAGTTATATTATCACTCTGTGTATTGATTTTGAAAAACGTTGCTCATTGGCTAATTTGAATGAAATCTAAATGCACACCAAATTTTACGTTTTTGAATGAATATCACTACAACAAAAATATTTTGTAGCTCATGTAATATCATACCTTCTGGGATGATCTAGTAGTACCCTGATTTAATATTGTATACTGGCTGGAAATCTCTTGATAAAATATTGTGCAAAGTAAAGACCTTGGAGTGCTCGGCTTTCACAACTAAACTCCATAACCAAGCAATTGCGTTACCTGAGAAATGCTGAACGTCCCCCAGGGGTGTATCTAAAGGGGAGCAGCCCCTGCGACCGCAGGGGGGCCCAGAGCTGTGTGGGATACAGGGGACTACTTCCGATCAGGTGTTTTTGTGGCTACACTTGTTATGGGCATGAAGATCATGGTGGCCACACTTATTTATGACCCTTGTGAGATGTGCCTCAAAGCTGAGAAGGGCAGCAAGGGGAGGCAAGGGAAGGGTGTGAACATTGAGTGGCCCCATCAAGTTTTTCTGGGAGGCCCCATGAATTGTAGTTAAGACACTCTGGCTTCCCTCGTGCAGTTGACAGTCACTATTTGTATTGCCTTCTCTTTTCTGAATGAAGTATCCATGTATTGTCCTATAATTTGCTGATCCCGTATATATTTTCTCATGCAGAGAGAATTGGCTCGTCAGACGCACAGCATTATTGAGTATTACTGCAAGTTGTTGCAGGAAGACAACTTCCCAATCCTGCGTACTGCGCTGTGCATTGGTGGCATGTCTGTCAAAGAGCAGATGGAGACTATTAAGCAGTAAGTCCTCATCCTTTACACTGACTACTAGAAACATACCATTAAATGATCTGCAGATATGTTACATCTCACTGGACAACAACATTTTGCTTCCTTAAAGGAATACTATTGATTCACATATTTTTTTTCAATTGACACAGGAATTGTTTGGGAAGTGCTGCTAAGTACTGGTGTATACATTTTAGTAGCAACTTCTTTGTTTAATGTTAGCAAAATACATTCAAAGTTTACTGACGCCAAAACTGATGGCTGACTGAGCCATGAGGAGAAGGGAAATTCCCCTCACACTTGATCAGTTAACTCTATGTGTAGCTCTGTGTGTGACAGAGAGAGACAGGACACAGGAGCTGCAGCTGTTGGTAGCTCTGTTTCTGACTGAAGTGTCTGAAGAGAGCAGAGGAAATGTAACTAATTCTCACAGCTTTTTCATATTGTTTTTTTGCTTTCAGAGTTTGATATGTTTGATATTTGCTTTCTGTAGTCTGATGTGCAACTCTGGCTGTGCATTGAAGCAGACACCCCTTCTGCAATTGATCTGTCCCAATATAGCTAAATCCTACCCTCAATAAATTACAGCTTTTGCCTCTGATATTTAACATGAAAAGTAGGAAAATATTTACACAGCTACTTAGACATTATTTGCACACTGTCATTTTAGAACACTTGGGGATCGATAGTATTCCTTTAAGACAAGAAGACAAGACAAGACATTTATATCGTGCTGTTCTCCTGGCGGACTCAAAGCGCCAGAGCTGCAGCCATTAGGACGCGCTCTATAGGCAGTAGCAGTGTTAGTGAGACTTGCCTAAGGTCTCCTACTGAATAGGTGCTGGCTTACTGTACAGGCAGAGACGAGATTTGAACCCTGGTCTCCTGCGTCAGAGGCAGAGCCTTTAACCATTACACTATACAGCCAGAAATGAGCAATAATAATGCACCCCTTCAAAATGATCAATAATGTAATCTCCAGCTGACTGTATCAACACACCCTACCCGACGCATGACATCAGATCTGCGGCACTCTGCAGGCCCTCCGCCCCTCCTGCATTACAATGGCGAAAAGTGTAAAATGTACTTTTATGTTAGAAAGGTATGTTAGGTGCTTTTTGATGTGGTTTTTGTGATCAGCAGCAAATCGATAAGATACAGCTAAAAGTTTTGGTGAAGTAGAAAAAAGTTTTACGTTATAATGTAAAACATTTGTGATTTGACATTTGCCCATTTTGAGCCCATTTTGAGCCCATTTGCGCTTTGAGTCCGACAGGAGAAAAGCGCTATTCAAATGTTCGGATTATTATAATATTATTATTATTATTATTCGGATTGTTGAGGAAGCAAAAAAACCTTGTTGTCCAATGTAATGGGACAACATAGCATTCAATGAAAATGTATTTTCCTACTTTTTAACTCCCATACAGTTGTCATATTTGCTTTTGTGCACAAGTAATATTGTTTATTTACAAGTTCCCAAAGCACAGTTTATCTGCTCTGAAGGCTGCCATTGCATTTTATTCAGTTGCTGTAATTCTATATTAAAATCTTCTAATGACCACTTCTGTACGGTGTATATTCTTGAAGCAGAGACAACTTCTTATCAGCACAGATAAAAATGTAGCAACTGAGGAATGTAAACAAAAGATAGTTATCTCCTCTTCAGATGGGGATCATAAGCTGAAGGGGCTTTCCACTGCAGAGCAAAGTGCTGTGTTTATCTGTTTAGATGCTGTTCTGCTACAATTTTATTTTGTTTATTTTATTCATTTTATTTTTTTTAATGGGAGGTTTAATGCTGTAAGTAATCTTTTAGAGCAAAGAAGAAATGCTGTGTTTCAAACCACTTTAAAGTGAACCTCCGGGCTAAAAATCAACTCAGCAGCACTGAAAAGGCTTTGTGTTTCTTTAACAGTTTCACAGCATCAGAAATTTTTCTTTTCTTATACAAGCCTCATTGCCCGGGCTTTTTTCCCCTGATGCTGTGCAAAGCATGATGGGATTTCTGATTTTGTTGTTCTCGTTCTGCTGTTTTGGTGCAATTTTTGAATTTGACATTTAAAGCCTAGCGTGTGCAGCGGGGGGGGGGGGGGGGGTGTAATCAGGACACAGGATAGTTGGAACTGTGTCTCCTGCTCCTTGTCACCTCCTTTCAACCAAAAAGATGGCAATATCCATGACAAAGATTGCAGCCCCCATGAATCACAAACATTTGCCTATTCTTTTAAAACAGGGTGGGTAAGAGTTTATATTACCCATCTATCCTAATTAACATAACTAATGTAACTTGATGACAGTATGTTTGTTTAGGTTGAAGTTCCCCTTTAACCACTTGAGGACCGTGGGCTTTACCCCCCTTAAGGACCGGCCACTTTTTTTCCATTCAGACCACTGCAGCTTTCACGGTTTATTGCTCGCTCATACAACCTACCACCTAAATGAATTTTGGCTCCTTTTCTTGTCACTAATAAAGCTTTCTTTTGGTGCTATTTGATTGCTCCTGCGATTTTTACTTTTTATTATATTCATCAAAAAAGACATGAATTTTGGCAAAAAAATGATTTTTTTAACTTTCTGTGCTGACATTTTTTAAATAAAGTAAAATTTCTGTATACATGCAGCGCGAAAAAATGTGGACAAACATGTTTTTGATTTAAAAAAAAAACCATTCAGTGTATATTTATTGGTTTGGGTAAAAGTTATAGCGTTTACAAACTATGGTGCAAAAAGTGAATTTTCCCATTTTCCAGCATCTATGACTTTTCTGACCACCTGACATGTTTCATGAGGGGCTAGAATTCCAGGATAGTATAAATACCCCCCAAATGACCCCATTTTGGAAAGAAGACATCCCAAAGTATTCACTGAGAGGCATAGTGAGTTCATAGAAGATATTAATTTTTGTCACAAGTAAGCGGAAAATGACACTTTGTGACAAAAAAAAAAAGTTTCCATTTCTTCTAACTTGCGACAAAAAAAAATGAAATCTGCCACGGACTCACCATGCCCCTCTCTGAATACCTTGAAGTGTCTACTTTCCAAAATGGGGTCATTTGTGGGGTGTGTTTACTGTCCTCGCATTTTGGGGGGTGCTAATTTGTAAGCACCCCTGTAAAGCCTAAAGGTGCTCATTGGACTTTGGGCCCCTTAGCGCAGTTAGGCTGCAAAAAAGTGCCACACATGTGGTATTGCCGTACTCAGGAGAAGTAGTATAATGTGTTTTGGGGTGTATTTTTACACATACCGATGCTGGATGAGAGAAATATCTCTGTAAATGACAATTTTTTAATTTTTTTTTCACACACAATTGTCCATTTACAGAGATCTTTCTCTCACTCAGCATGGGTATGTGTAAAAATACATCCCAAAACACATTGTACTACTTCTCCCGAGTACGGCGATACCACATGTGTGGCACTTTTTTGCACCCTAACTGCGCTAAGGGGCCCAAAGTCCAATGAGTACCTTTAGGATTTCACAGGTCATTTTGAGAAATTTTGTTTCAAGACTACTCCTCACGGTTTAGGGCCCCTAAAATGCCAGGACAGTATAGGAACCCCACAAATGACCCCATTTTAGAAAGAAGACACCCCAAGGTATTCCGTTAGTAGTACGGTGAGTTCATAGATTTTATTTTTTGTCACAAGTTAGCGGAAAATGACACTTTGTGAAAAAAAAAAAAAAATCAATTTCCGCTAACTTGTGACAAAAAATAAAATCTTCTATGAACTCACCGTACTACTAACAGAATACCTTGGGGTGTCTTCTTTCTAAAATGGAGTCATTTGTGGGGTTCCTATACTGTCCTGGCATTTTAGGGGCCCTAAACCGTGAATAGTCGTCTTGAAACAAAATTTCTCAAAATGACCTGTGAAATCCTAAAGGTACTCATTGGACTTTGGGCCCCTTAGCGCAGTTAGGGTGCAAAAAAGTGCCACACATGTGGTATCGCCGTACTCGGGAGAAGTAGTACAATGTGTTTTGGGTTGTATTTTTACACATACCCATGCTGGGTGGGAAAAATAACTCTGTAAATGGACAATTGTGTGTAAAAAAAAAAAAAATCAAAAGATTGTCATTTACAGAGGTATTTCTCCCACCCAGCATGGGTATGTGTAAAAATACACCCCAAAACACATTATACTACTTCTCCCGAGTACGGCGATACCACATGATTGGCACTTTTTTGCAGCCTAACTGCGCTAAGGGGCCCAAAGTCCAATGAGTACCTTTAGGATTTCACAGGTCATTTTGAGAAATTTTGTTTCAAGACTACTCCTCACGGTTTAGGGCCCCTAAAATGCCAGGGCAGTATAGGAACCCCACTAATGACCCCATTTTAGAAAGAAGACACCCCAAGGTATTCCGTTAGGTGTATGGCGAGTTCATAGAAGATTTTATTTTTTGTCACAAGTTAGTGAAAAATGACACTTTGTGAAAAAAAAAAAAATCAATTTCCGCTAACTTTTGACAAAAAATAAAATCTTCTATGAACTCGTCATACACCTAACAGAATACATTGGGGTGTCTTTCTAAAATGGGGTCAGTTTGTGGGGTTCCTATACCGCCCTGGCATTTTACGGGCCCAAAACCGTGAGTAGTCTGGAAACCAAATGTCTCAAAATGACTGTTCAGGGGTATAAGCATCTGCAAATTTTGATGACAGGTGGTCTATGAGGAGGTGAATTTTGTGGAACCGGTCATATGCAGGGTGGCATTTTAGATGACAGGTTGTATTGGGCCTGATCTGATGGATAGGAGTGCTAGGGGGGTGACAGGAGGTGATTGATGGGTGTCTCAAGGTGTGATTAGAGGGGGGAATAGATGCAAGCAATGCACTGGCGAGGTGATCAGGACTGGGGCCTGAGGGCATTCTGAGGGTGTGGGCGGGTGATTAAGTGCCCTAGGGGCAGATAGGGGTCTAATCTGATAGGTAGCAGTGACAGGCGGTGATTGATGGGTAATTAGTGGGTGTTTAGGGTAGAGAACAGATGTAAACACTGCACTTGGGAGGTGATCTGACGTCGGATCTGCGGGCGATCTATTGGTGTGGGTGATCAGATTGCCCGCAAGGGGCAGGTTAGGGGCTGATTGATGGGTGGCAGTGACAGGGGGTGATTGATGGGTGATTGACAGGTGATCAGGGGGGATAGATGCATACAGTACACAGGGCGGGGGGGGTCTGGGGAGAATCTGAGGGGTGGGGGGTGATCAGGAGGGGGCAGGGGGGGGGGGGGGTAAAAAAAAAAATAGCGTTGACAGATAGTGACAGGGAGTGATTGATGGGTGATTAGGGGGGTGATTGGGTGCAAACAGGTGTCTGGGGGGTGGGCAGGGGGGGGGTCTGAGGGGTGCTGTGGGCGATCTGGGGCAGGGGGGAGAAATCAGTGTGCTTGTGTGCGACATAGGGTGGCTGCAGCCTGCCCTGGTGGTCCCTCGGGCATTGGGACCACCAGGGCAGGAGGCAGCCTGTATAATACACTTTGTAAACATTACAAAGTGTATTATACACTTTGTAAACATTACAAAGTGTATTATACACTTTGTATGCGGCGATCGCGGGGTTAACATCCCGCCGGCGCTTCCGTATGGCCGGCGGGATGTTGCGGCGGGTGAGCGGAGACAGGCGCCGGCGGAGGATCGCGTCACGGATTACGCGATCGCTCCGCCCATGCCCTTACAAGGACCGCCGCCTCTGTGGGTGAGCTGGTCCTTGCGGGCTCCACTTCCCGACCGCCTAACGCACGGGGGCGGCCGGGAAGTGGTTAAGCAAGCAATAGTAAATGGAGGACAGTCCCATTTACAATATTTACCAGTGTAAATGGGGCTGATGGTTAATCATGGATGTAGGAAATCTGCCTAAAGCATACTTCAGAGTCAATCCCAGAGTATACAGCTTCAGGACTGGAACCCACTAGATCGTTTTTTTTTTTTGTTTTTTTTTTGTTTTTTTTTTAGCGTTTAGGGAGGTTTTCAAAACGCTAGCGATTTTCCTAAACACTCAGCTAATGTTAATGGATGGGCCAAATTCCTCTGGAGCGATTGCTATTACCAAAATCGCAAACACAGGACATGCAGCATTTTTGAGTTAGTGTTTTGCGTTAGCGTTTCTGCAATGTAAAGTATATAAACGCTGTCGTAATCACTCATCAAAACCTACACAGAGCGATTTGCTAGTATTTTTAAAATACTGCACACTAAAAAAAAAAATTAAGTAAAAGGACCAATCAGAATTAAAATCGCAAATCGCTACACAATCGCTGGCAAAGAGCTTACACTTTTTAAAATCGCCAGCAATCGCTCATGAAATTGCTTACTAAACGCTCATTTAAAGCCATAGCGATTTGTAGTGGGTTCCAGGCCTCTGGGCTGTTTACTCTGGAATATAGCTGCAAATACACATAATGGAGATAACTGGCAGTACTGAACTAGCTGGCAATAGCTGCATTGTGGGTGTTTAGGTATGTTTAGAAGTGCTTTAAACACTTGTTACAGTGTAAAAAATAATACTTCAGAATATTTAGTATGTAGGATAGTTGCTGTTTTAAGTAAAGATTTTTATTTCCTCCTTTAGGGGTGTTCACATGATGGTAGCAACCCCTGGTCGACTTATGGACCTCCTACAAAAGAAGATGGTAAGCCTGGACATCTGTAGGTATCTGGCTCTGGATGAGGCTGATCGTATGATTGATATGGGTTTTGAAGAGGATATTAGAACAATCTTCTCATACTTCAAGGTAACGGTTCTCAGGAGGAGGAGTTCCAGGGTATTAGGGGTTCTGCATCTAAGCTGTTCCTTCACACACCATGCACTTTGGCTAATACAGTTATAAGTCATGTCAGACCCACCTGTAAACAATGTAGAAAATGCAAGCTCAATACTTCTCAGAAAATAAGATGGTACTTAAATTTTAGTTGAATAGCAGCAGCCACGTGACTTTTTGTTTCCCTAAGCAGCCAGTCATGGCTTGCCAGGCAACCTCTGGAGCAGTCAGAGTAATGGCAGTCTGGGCAATAAGGCATTGCAGAGAGATAAGGGACACATCATCATTAACACGTAGAGCCACTCTGTCACCTTTCCCACAAAGGTTTTTCTTTTCTAGCTGTACAGGAGCTCAGGGATGCGCTTATATTCTGAAACTTAAAAAAAAAAATCAATGCTTTGCTGTTCCACAGTTGGGTGAGATTGTTGCATACATAATTCCTAAAATTCAAGAATACAGCTTTAATTTTGTGCTACTGTCACTTTTTCCTGACAAAATTGAGACTGCAGCTTTCAGTACTTCCAATTAGTTTTCTTTGCTGCAGTTATGTAGGCCCAATGTGTAGCTCTGACAAGAAAGCGTACTGGTAGGATACGTATAGTATACTTAGTTTTCGTTCCAGCATACTGTGTAAGCAATTATTGCAGCATTTTTGGTTGCTGTGATTACTGAATAAGCGCATTGTTTCTTGTTTGCATAGGGTCAGCGACAGACGCTATTGTTTAGTGCCACTATGCCCAAGAAGATCCAGAATTTTGCCAAAAGTGCCCTCGTGAAACCAGTTACTATTAATGTGGGGCGAGCAGGAGCTGCCAGCTTGGATGTAATACAGGTACTTTTTAAATTCTGTCTCCTTTTTTTGGTGCATTTTTTTTTTTTTTTTTTTTTTTTTTTTTTTTTTTTAATATATAAGGTAAACATTACGATGGCTTGGATGTGTAGTTAAACAATGAGAGGCCAATTTTCTGAGTTGATGCATATTTTAGTGTAAATTGCATGAAACTAATCCAAATCGGACTAATCCAAATCATGAGCAATTGCATATGATTGCCTTAATTCCAGTTACAACCAAAAATTAAACATTGGCTTCAATTCATCAAGCATTACCGCATTCGGTAATGCTGAAAACAGCTGACTTAACGAAGCACTTTAGAAAATGTTAATTCATCAAAGCTGTTACCGAATGAGAAGCTGAAATGACACAGCAATGAGATAAATTACCGACATGTGCTCAACAAATGTTAATTCATCAAGGTTCCCACATTCGCTAACACATTCGGTGTTTATCTCAAGCTCTCCCCTGTCGTTACAGGCTTCGAAAGCCTTCTGTGTGAATGTTTTCATGATTAGCAGGAGCAGGCAGCCAATAGAAACAGCCCCTGTTTTCCTGCAAGTGCCGCTGATAGGTCACACAGGCTTCTCCACACAAGCTTCCAGACCCCCCCAAGCAGTGAGCAGAGAGAACGGGTCAAAATATATCCCCAGATTCCCTTCGGTGGTGTAACCCTTTCAGGCTCTGTTTGATAATGCAAAGATGCTGGTGGTGAAATCCCCAAGCATGGCATTTGTAATGTCTCCAGGAAGTTCATCTACGTTGTGGCAAATAAATACAATGTTAAGAAAGACTGATCGACAGATTCAGAGCAGCAGAGGCAGTATAAATAACAGTAACTATAACACCTTTACATCTAAAGGGATGTCTGGATGCCTTCTATTGTTATCAGCTTGTAACAACACACGGACATTCCAAGCTGCTCTGCACCACTCTGCAGTTATCGAACAGCCTTTGATGAATTGAAGCCTAGTAGTTCGGTAACTTAACGAACCTCTACCACACATGGGAAAATATTGATGAATTAGCACAGTGAAGTGTAAAATACCGAATGCGGTATTTTAAGGACTGGGGTTTTGTTATCGAACACCCTTTGATGAATTGAAGCCATTGCGTTGATAATCTCTAGTGGCTGGATAGTGTAATTAAGGGCTCTGCCTCTGACACGGGAGACCTTGGTTCAAATATCGGCTCTTCCTGTTCAGTAAGCCAGCTCCTATTCAGTAGGAGACCTGGGGCAAGTCTTCCTAACTGCTACTGCCTATAGAGCACATCCTAGTGGCTGCAGCTCTGGTGCTTTGAGTCCACCATGAAAAAAAGTGTGATATAAATGTTCTTTGTCTAGTGATATAAGATAAATCATTACAACTAACCACATTTAACTTTTTGAACAGGAGGTTGAATATGTTAAGGAAGAAGCCAAGATGGTTTATCTACTTGAGTGTTTGCAGAAGACTCCACCTCCAGTGAGTGAATCAGTTTATTAGAAATTCATAGCATTTTATTGAATAATGCTAGAAAGCTTTATTGTATTGTACTTCGTTAACACAGTTTGTAAAGTGAGTGGACTGTTTCCATGACTATCTGCACATCCACTAGGGCCAGTTAGGGCATTTATTTAACTGGTGGGACAGTGCAAGTCTGTTTCAGAGTTTGAAAACAAAGGAAAGGAGAGAGGTTTTTTATTTTTGTTTGTTTACTTTACAGGTAAATGGTTAGTAGTGCAACAAACGTACAGTAGAGTCCATCAGGCATCCAGCAGTCTCAATTAACCGGTATGCCTGGGGGAGAACGTGATAGAACTATGATTTTCGAAGAGCGGTGCGCAGCAGAAAACCTCCAGGCACCGTCTTTAACACTTCCTGCAGCTCCTTGCAGCTTTCCTGTTTCCATGTACGAGTCCCAGTGTGTCACCTGACTAACATCAAGTCACCTGCACGATTCAGAAAGCACACACATAGGATAATGCAGGAAGACCACTGGGAGCTTCAGGAAGTGTAGAAGACACACGCCCAGAGTTTTGGTAAGTCACTACTTTTGGGCACTGCTCTGTACCTCTGAGGAGGTTAGGGCAGAATGATATGGAGGCTGCCATGTTATTTTAGGGCCGGTTGCCTGAGTTTTCAAGAAACCGGCAAGCACATCTATAAGGCACTCCCCGTCTGAACCTGATAATAGGGATTCTACTGTATTTGAAAATGACTTGAAATACCTTGCATTCAGTATTAGAAACACAGAATTGGGGATAGCCAAGAAACTTGCATTGTTTATAAACACAATAAATATGGCAGCCTATATATCATTCTACCCTTGTAGATGACATAATTATTATTTATAGAGCATCATCAACTTCTGTGGAGCTGTACAAATGCACAAAACAGACAGTAGAAGGGACCATAAAATACATAGTCCACACACAGCACAGAATATTACATAATTTACAGTATAATAACCTGCAGCAATAGAAGTACATGTTCGCTGGATAGAATGGCTACCAGAGAGACAATAGCTGGGGAGGGGGTGCTTAGTAGCGGGAGAGGCTGCTGTGATCCTCCTCTGCCTTACTGCTGCTCTACAGGACCCTCTTATTCACAGTCTTGCTCCTGCCGTGAATGAGCCTGGCCAGACTGCACAGGCACAATGATGGCCTGTGTAATAGCATGGATCCACTCGTGCACAGTGGACTGGCAGCTTTGTGCACCCTCAGTGGTGCAGGCCAGGGAGTATGACCACGTGAACATATTTGAATACTTGTTGAAGATATTCAGAAGGTCCCAACCTTGAATTGGTGGGGTGGAGGAGAATCCTCTGGACTATCCAGGGACTTCCCTCTACTGAGATAAGCATCTTTCTTTTGCATTATTTTTTCTCGTTTTAAAGTGGTCTGAAACTCTGACATAACATTCAGTAATTATAATATTATTATGTTTTATTTTCTTTTGTGTTAAAGAGAACCCGAGGTGGGTTTGAAGAATATTATCTGCATATAGAGGATGGATCTGCCTATACAGCCCAGCCTCTGTTGCTATCCCAAACCCCCCTAAGGTCCCCCTGCACTCTGCAATTCCTCATAAATCACAGCCACGCTGCTGACAAACAGCTTGTCAGAGCTGGCTGTGTTTATCTCTATACTGTCAGTCTGCTGCTCTCCCCGCCTCCTGCAGAACTCCAGTCCCCGCCTGCATCCCTTCCCTCCCTGCTGATTGGAGGGAAGGGATGGGGGCAGGGACCGGAGCTATGCAGGAGGCGGGGGAGCAGCTGAGACTGACACTACAGATGTAAACACAGCCTCACAGCACGGCTGTGATTTATGAGGGATTGCAGAGTGCAGGGGGACCTTAGTGGGGTTTGGGAAAGCAACAGAGGCTGGGCTGTATAGGCAGATCCAGCCTCTGTATGCAGATTACATTCTTTAAACACACCTCGGGTTCTCTTTAAAGTAATATTGTCTGTTTACAAATTACGGGTTCCTAAAGTATAGTTTATCTGCTGTGAAAGCTGCCATTGCATTTTTTTTCAAGCTGCGTTTTTAGTATATATTAAAATCTTCTAGTGAGCTCATCTGAACTGTGAGTATGCTTAAAGAAGTTATCAGCCAAAAATTAACAAAGAGCAACTTACCCGGGGCTTCCTCCAGCCCCAAGGTCCCAGCATGTCCCTCGCTGCAGTTCTGCACACAGCCGTTTGCCGCAGCGCTCTCCCGGTCCCCGGCGATGACGCCAGGCCGACCTCAAGGTCGGCCTGTACTGCGCCTGCCCAAGCGGCACTGTTAATCACCGCCACGTGGACCGGAGTGGACTGCTCAGGTGCAGATCAACTACGCCTGTAGCTCTTATTTTTGGCTGATAACTCCGTTAACCTCCTTGGCGGTAACCCCGTGTGTGACATGGGGTAAGCCGCCGGAGGGTGCCGCTCAGGCCCTGCTGGGCCGATTTACATAATTTTTATTTTTTTTAAACACGCAGCTAGCACGCTGCTAGCTGCGTGTTTGGTCTGATCGCTGATGCGCCGCTACCCGCCGCGATACAGGCCCCCCCCCCCCCCCCCGCATACCCCTTGCACAGCCTGGCCAATCGCAGCCAGGCTGCGCTATGGGGTGGATCGTGATTCCCTGTGACGCCGATGACGTCACTCCGTTCGTCGCCATTGCAACGGGGGAAGCCCTCAATGAAATCCCATTCAGAACGGGATTTCCTTATGGGCAAGCGGCACCGGCGGCGATCGGTGGGTACGGGGGGGACACCGCAGGGAGAGGGGAAGCATGTAGCTAGCGCTAGGCTAGCTACATGCTAAAAACAAATAATTTGAAAAAAAAACTCCCACGGCCGCGCAGCCACACTTATCATACCGCCAGGGAGGTTAAAGCACAGAGAGAGCTTATTCTCAGTTGTTGCACACAATGTAACAACTGAGGAATGTAAACAAAAGATACTATCTCCACTTAGGATTGGATCCTAAGCTGAAGGGGCGTTCCATGGCAGGACAAAGTGCAGTGTTTAACTGTTTGAATGCTGTTCTACTACAATTTCTGTTTGTGCTAGCAGGTTTAAGGCTGTAAGGAATCTTTTAGAGCAAAGAAGAAATGCTGAGTTTTAGACCACTTTAGGTGTCAGAGTGAATCAATTTGCAATCACAGTTTTGTTTGTATGAGGTACAAAAATCCATCTTGATCCATCCCATTTTAAGCAAGAAGTGGCCATAAAAATCTGATCAACTCTCACATTAACACAGGAGCTGCATTTCTGATGAGAAAATGGGCATATTGGGCTTGATTCACAAAGCGGTGCTAACTGTTAGCACGCCTGTGAAAAGCCCCTTAGCACGCCTAAAAGAGCTTTTCGTGCGCGAATTCACATGCGAAACGCATCGCGCGCAAAGTTATGCGCACAGTAAGCCTTTATGCGCGCATAAAGTTTTGTGCGCATAACTTTGCGCGCGATTTCTTAAAGCGTTGTGCGAGCTAACTACTTAGCACCCTAGTTAGCACGCCCAATGCCTTTAGGCGTGCTAACTAGGTTAGCACCGCTTTGTGAATCGAGCCCATTGTGTTGAGTATTGTATCATTTAAAAACAATTTTTTTTTCTGGTGCAAGTTGTACACATTTGGTACAAAAGCTTATTTTGGGAAGATTTATAGAGTAGAAGTGCCAAAGACCGCAGAGGGACTGAGCTACCACTGTGTATCCACACAGTATAGAAATGAGTCGCAAGCAATGAGAATGCAAATAGGTTTCATAGCTCTGTTAAAAGATTAACAGACTTGTATTCTCACTTGTAAAACTTTTTTTTTTCAGAGCCGTTTAGGTTCTCCATGGCGATGTCATTGCTTTGTCCAGCTTCTTTGCCTGTGATTGATCAGGAGGAAATGGCTCAGGAGACTGCATAGTTCCTTGGAGAATGTCTGTCTCCTGGGATGTTTCCTTTATGGTCATTGTGCACTGAAGCAAAAATACAAGGAATCTGATAGGAAGCCGTAATGTATGATCTCGGGGATTAGTCCGGCAGGCATTGTGCCATGTACATGTCTAACCTCTAGATGTAAAATATCTTCTGATTTTGTTGCAGGTCCTGATCTTTGCAGAGAAGAAGGCAGATGTAGATGCAATTCATGAATACTTGCTTCTGAAGGGGGTGGAAGCAGTAGCCATACATGGAGGAAAAGGTGAGTGCTGGGATATGGATGCATGTTGTGCCTCTTCTATAATGTATGTATGTATGTATGTATGTATAGAAGATGGCCCTGAAACTTGTCTTGTGGTGGGGGTGTCTCGGCACCCTGTGAGAACAAAGTATGTCGGTGTACAAGTAGATAGTAATAAATCCAAATGCTACTCACAAAGGAGGATTGCAGGGGGCAACCGACTGCAGAAAGCAGGTGGAGACCATAAACCCGACTCCACTCGGGTTAGTCCCAGCCGGGACCTGGATGTGGTCGCTCTCTTCGGATAAAAGGGGACGTGTCCACCGTGGTGGAACACACAGGTGGACTG
Organism: Hyperolius riggenbachi; assembly: GCF_040937935.1. Lineage (NCBI taxonomy): Eukaryota > Metazoa > Chordata > Amphibia > Anura > Hyperoliidae > Hyperolius > Hyperolius riggenbachi. The sequence continues at coordinate 352,279,679 of NC_090648.1, forward strand.
TCACCACCCCTCGGTCAGAGTGTGCGGGGGTAAACTAAGCACAATTAGGGGAAAAGAGGCGCCCTGGTAGAATAAAAGCATCTAAAAACAGCTTAAAATGAGAAAAAGGATATGAGGTAGCTTACCTCAATGACAAAATCTTTGTGTGTAACAAAAGATTTTTTTATTTCACAGGCACCGCGTTTCACGGGTCTGAGCCCGCTTCATCAGGCCAATAACAGTGCCTACAATGGCAAAAAAGCTCCTCAGTATAGCCATATAAACATAACACAATAAGCATTTGTATATTCAACCTATTAAATCATCATGATAGATGTACTTTCGTGATTATATTTTGATTCAGATGTATCATAATTTGTGTTCGATTAATAGATACAATATGATGGTAGTAATCTACCCTATGATAGAATAAAAAAAAATCAAAGATCAATCAATAAATCAAGCGATCGATAGAAAACCAAACCAATCACTCACTCAATCAATTAATTAACTGATCGATCATTCTATAAGAATCTTTGCCACAGAGGGAATCTAGATAAGAGATTTAATTCTTTAGGAATTGTTTTCTTCCTCAATATGGATCTCATAGAAAACTTATGGCACTGCGTCTGATTGCAAGTAAATTATATTTCTGCAGGTGTGACAATTAGTGATATTTATAAAGTTAATAGTATTAGTAATTAATTGATTGAGTGATGGATTGGTTTGGTTTTCTATCGATCCATAGATTTATTGATTGATCTGGCAGAGCATGACACCCTCAGCCGCTATAATGGCAGAGTCCTCCGAGGCTTCATAGTGTGATCGAGCCCTAAAGGCGATATTGTAGTAAGTGTATGGAATGCAGGAATAATACAGTATTGATATTGCTAAAGTAGAATAATACGGCAACACTTCATCTACTGCATAACTAATATGCTTCCACCCTATCAGATCAAGAGGAGAGAACAAAAGCAATTGAGGCTTTCAGAGAAGAGAAGAAGGATGTCCTGGTTGCTACTGATGTGGCCTCTAAAGGTCTGGACTTTCCAGCAATACAACATGTGATTAACTATGATATGCCTGAGGAGATTGAGAACTATGGTAAGTTTGCTGTCTCAGGTGAATGCTGCTGCTTTGTGAAGGACTCGTACACATTTTTTAGCACAGGATTTTAACACTTGTCAACTAAAGATGATATGAGAATTTGCCTGGGTTGTATGTATGTTTAAAGCAAACTGTAGGAAAATCCACTTCAGGTTTGATACTTACCTGAGCAGAGGGAAGGCTCGGGATAGTATAAAGCCTCCTCCACCTGGCCTAACGTTCCAGCGCTGTCCACTAGTAAAGCTGTTTGCAGCTTGGCATTAGGCCTGTCTTTGTACTTCTTGCTAGTCTGAACTGACCCCCCCCCCCCCCCCCCAAAAAAAAAAAAGCTGCTTGCAAGCCAGGAAGATTAGCATCCCATTTACCATCTCTATTGCTGAGCATTACACAGACTATTATGTGAGGAAGTAAAGTAATCTCTTTTTGACAGGTAACCAGACAGTAGTAAAATATGAAAGAACTTCTAATTATGCCTCCTAACAGTTTCCCTTCCTGTGGGTCGAGTATCTATATCCCTGAAAACTGCACTTTAGCTCTGAGGGACATAGATACTTGTCCCTTCCTGTTTGCAAGTGGTGCATGTGTGCGCCTACGGCATCACGTGGTACTGCTCAGATTGGTGCATGGGAACATTTGTTTCCAAAGCCAATCAAAGTGTTAATTAATTAATGTATAAATGATCACTGTTGCAACCAGCAACCGTGCTCATTCCACTGAAAAAAATAAATAAAACCTGTCACTTCCTGTGATTCAGCATTCCAATCAGGAGACTGTGTGGTGACATCTAGTGTCCCCCCAAAATAATTACAAAAAAAAAAAATAATTCTTATAACAAGACCATTAATCCTTAGTTGAAATTAAAAATATTTTTTGTTCACTGAAACCTTTCTAGCACCTGAGCATTAGGTATGTTCTTATACCATAACAGGAACACTGATTATGTGTTCCTTTAATGTATTAGAATGTTTGGCATCCTGTAACATCTCCTTGTCCATTTTAGTCCACAGAATAGGACGTACTGGTCGATCGGGTAACACTGGTATAGCGACCACCTTCATCAACAAAGCATGTGGTAAGTGGTTGTGTGCAGGTATACACATGCTTCACCTGCCATTCTTGTATGGTAACCGTGGCTGAATTATAATCCTGGTTATTTCTTCCTGACAGATGAATCTGTGTTGATGGACCTGAAGGCTTTGCTTATGGAGGCTAAGCAGCGCGTACCTCCTGTACTGCAGGTGCTCAACAATGGTGAGGAGACCATGCTGGATATCGAAGGTAAGCAACCCCAAATCTTTACTCCGCTCATTGTTCCTTTTTGTGATTTGTCTTCATGCATGTGCCACTGGGTTACTCATGGCATGTGCCACTGGGTTACTTATGACATAAATCACTTTTACTTGTCATAGGTAAAAGGTTCAAACTCAGCGGCTCTAATGAAAGCATCATTAATTAGGTTAAAAGCATTGCTGTAATTCGTTAGGGCTATGCAGTAGCTTTTGGTCCTCAGTTATGTACTGAAATGTAAGCAAGGCTTGTAACACACCGCTGATTCATTATTCTTTAGTGGGTCACACTGTTCCCTTATTTAAAGGACAACTGAAGTGAGAAGAATATGGAGGCTGCCATATTTCCTTTTATGCAATACCAGTAGCTTGGCAGCCCTGCTGATCTATTCGGCTACAGTAGTGTCTGAGTCACACCAGAAACAAGCATGCAGCTAATTTTGTTAGATCTGACAATATCAGAAACCCCTGATCTGCTGCATGCTTGTTCAGGGGCTATGGCTAAAAGTATTAGAGGTAGAGGTTCAGCAGGAAAGCCAGGTAACTGGTATTGCTTAAAAAGAAAATTAAATATGGCAGCCTCCATATCCCTCTCACTCCAGTTGTCCTTTAAAAGGCAACATGAAGTCAGAGGAATATGGAGGCTATTATCTTTATTTTTATATAAACAATGCCATGCGGCTGTCATGTTGAGCTTTTGGCTTACGTTGTTTTTGAGTCACACACCTGCAAAAAGCATGCAGCCAATGGAGTCACACCAGAGTAAAAGCATCTGATCTGCATGCTCATATTGTGACTTATGATATTAGAAGCAGAGCTTCCGCACAAATGGCAGGCAACTGGCATTGTTTATTAGGGAATAAAGATAGCAGCCTCCATATTCATATGACTTCTTCAGGTGCTCTAGGTTTAAAAGTAAAGGCAATGCTACGTAACTCATTGATAGATGTGCTGTAACTTGGTCACCTTCTAATATCATGTTTTTAGCTACCTGAAATTCTGTGTGGGTTTAGCATCAGTTCCCTGTTCTATAGACTATGTAGTTTACAGCAGAAGCAGGATTGCGGCATGATTGCAAGCCTTGTCCTAAGACGTTGTATAGCAGTATCTCACTGTGGAGTGACCAGTGCTGTATTTGGTCAAAGAAAGTTGTTTATTTACATACATAGCACTGTCAGTAAATATTGTGGCGCACAAGAGGGAATAGGAGGGTTTGCAGTGCCTTTCAGATGGAAGCCTTTAATAGAGGGCTTTATCCACTGTATCCATTGCTGCATGCTCAGGGTGTTGAGGGCATAGGCTTTGTAATCACAAAGGAAAGAAAAGTGTATGCGGAACTGCAGAAAGTGTTTATTGTGAATGGCAGCAAAGCAAGTGTAACTGCTGCAGTTCAGTGTGAATGTTACATAAACACTTTGTACAAGATTGAAACATACCATTGCTTTGGATGCGATGGCAGTGTGTGCTGGGCTCAAGTTTGCCTGCTCAGTGTGCTTTTTCCAAGGTGTTGATCACCCATTCATGAAACGCCACCCAAAGTGCTGGATACACTTACTTCCGGTTTGTGGTTACAGTAAATATCGTTGCTGCCATTTTCACATGGTTTTAGAGATGCACACTTCAAGTCTGGTAATAAAATGGGAAATGGCGCATAAGAAGGGAGTCCAACCCAAACTTCTTAAAGAGTACACACAGGTATAACGGACTCAATTTATTGGTATCAAAAAGTGTAAATGGCAATATTAGTTAATACCAAGGTGAAACACAAAACTGATCAATTAAAAACATGTAAACCTCCTAACACCTCAGAAATTGTATACCATATGATGGAGCGAGATGCAAAATAATGCATACCTACAGGGACTTAACAAGCAGTTGGCTATAATGGATAACTATAGTAAAGCGCCTGGGCAAACCGTCTAAAAGCATTCGTCCAATTGTGAGGATTCAGATTGGAATAGCAAGTCCAGCATTAACTTCATTTGCATTACACTAAAGTTCTTTTGCAATTCCCAATTGCAGACTCCCACAGAATGGCTGTGATAATGATTTGAATGAGCAACACCACACAGATCTTGCAATGTTTTGCATGAGCTATGTATGTAAAGATGCAGAAATGATCAGTAGCTGTAGTAAGGAAGTTCCAAATGGCACACTTTTAAAGCAGTAGGGTTAGCCATACTGTGCCTGGGAAAAAAAACACATAAGTAGATAAATACTTGATCTACTTACATAACACATGTATTGTACTGTCCACGTTTTGATTTCAGTGAATGTTATATAGTAAATAAAGAGAATTTGTCCCTGGTGGGAACCATGTCTTTTGCCCACAGTTTAGGCTGAATCCTGATGTTATTTCTGCCTGACACTTTTTTTTCTTCTCCAATCGCTGAGTCACCTCAGTCTTGCTCGTAAACACAAGTGAGCAGGGGATCATGTTTCAGATAAGCAGCTAGGCAGGGAAATGGAAGTGGAGAAATATATTATAGATAAAAAGAACCCCCAGCATGCAACTGTTTGACACTGACTATTAAAGGGCCAGTGCTGCTTAAGTATGTGATAATTCCAAATCCTAACAGCAGAAAAAGTTTTTAAAGTTTTAAATGCAGGATTAGCATATTTATCACTTAATACACTCAGACCAGTTGCTGTTGAAATTTGATTTTTGTGGTAACAATCCTGCTTTAATGATAGCAGTGGCAGCAGATGATATGGCTGAATGTAGAGCATAATGCAATTCATGCAGAGTAAGCAGATGCAGTTGGTATTAGAACAGGGATCAGCAATGGCTATGTGGATTAAGTCCCAATCGCAGAACTCCACAAGGTTTAGGGAGCGGGACAGCAGAATACAGTTCATGCAGGAAAGACGTAGCACTGAGTTGCAAGGCATAGCATTGGAAGATGCAGCAGCAGATGCAACAAGGTCGCTGGTCTAGTACCTGTTGGCTCAGCTCACCTGCAGTGCCAGTTCAAGAGGTGACAACTTGGATGTGTTGGTGTGCAGGGCGCTCTACCACACTCCAGCCTAGAATCTAGTGAGAGCTCCTTCACACATGCAATAAGGGCACCAAATGCCACTAACCACACTGGTTGCCAGGTCTTTTAAAAGGACCCACTCACATCCAGGAAATGATGGGGGTTAAGCACTGACCGGTTTTATGCTTACGCGCTTCAAGGCTGTCATTGCTTGCTAATTAGCGAATCTTTGACTTTGAACAAGCACACGGTATACAAACGTCTTGGCACTCATTTGCTGCATTCTTCTTGCATGTAAGTGGATCACTAAACGCTGAAACAAGGCTAAGAATGACTCTGAAATTTGCAGCTGTGAAACCAGCAGGGCCACATAGGATGTGTCAGACAGGTTCCCTTTCAGTAAAGCCTAGAGAGGACTTTGGGTCACATCTATTCAGCATCCTTTGTATTCGCCTGTCCTGTGAAGAAGCACCAATGTACACATAGCTCAGCATGAATATTTCACAGGGTTTTATAACAGTGCTTCTTATGTGGATATGATGCTTTGGTATGCTATTGCACATTATAGGGTTTACCTAAAATAACAGCTACAGAGTTATCTTTCCATGTGAAATGGTTAAAGATGAAACGATAAGTAAATATATGACCTTTTCCATTCCTAGGAAACCGAGGTTGCGCATTTTGCGGAGGTTTGGGTCATCGCATCACAGACTGTCCCAAACTGGAAGCCATGCAGACCAAACAAGTCAGCACAATTGGAAGAAAGGACTACCTGGCCACCAGCTCCATGGATTTCTAAAGCTGCAGGACCAGATGCTGCTTGCCATATCTTGCACCACAGTATGGATGCTCACTCTGATAACACCAGGACCTGGCTTTGGCTTCTTGACTTTACTGCACCAACAGACTCAAGTTTCTGAGAAACTTTTAGCTGCTTTCAGCGAAAGAGCAAAAAAAAAATGTAAATATAGTATTGGTAAACAAATAACAAATATTTATTTGATCTCAGTCTTTTTATAGCTTTATGTTTTCTTCTGTATTTTACATTTGGTGAATGCATTGATATCGGTCAAAAATCTCATTAAAATAAGTCTTTCATTGACTGTGTGCTTCATGTTGGCTCCTAAAACAGCGTGCTGCTGCTGGATATTGTGGAGAGATGTGTATGAGCTGACCAAATTGGCAGCAGTCCTCACACATTTTTGGCACAGTTCAAATGTAATTCCTGGGGTTGAAACAGGAAAGGTGTGGTTCCAGAACCTCTCCCACCTTCTCCGGGCCTTAGTTCACTCGAGATGGACTGGGGCAAAGTGGTAAACTGTCCTTTGGTCTAACAAATAAAAATCTGATTTTGGAAAAATTAGACATTGCATTCTCCAGATTAGACAGAACCATCTGCTCCTGTGATGGGAAATGGGTTGTATTAGTACTGATAACACTGATGGCTTTCACAGGAAGGTGTCTTTAATGCTGAATTATACAGATGATTTTGAGGAACATATGATGCTATCCAGACAATTTTTTTCAGGGAAGGCCTTGGGGGGGGGGGGGGGGGGGGGGGTTCCCACTTGTGTAGTAAAAGCACCCGTTCGGTATGTTTTTGTACACCTCTCAACGCAGGAAGAGGATCCGATCATTAAAAATAGAACCCGTTTCTCTGCTCAACAGAGAAAGTGGATCCTATTGTTAAAAATCCACTTCCATTTGTTAAAAAATAAAAAAAAATGCATCAGTTTGCCGTGTTGCAGCAACTGGAACGCAATGTCCTGACCTGCTGCATTTTTCTGGAACGGAACACAAAATGTCAGCTGCAGGGACACAATAAAAAAAGCCTATGAGAACCGCGTCCATTCTAATTAGGCTTGTAGCCGTATGCGAAACACAAGTACTCGTGTCCCATGCGGACTTGCGACAGAGCGCAGTGCTTCCTGAGCGATTTTATCATACCGTTTTGTATCCACTTTGGTGGGAACTGAGCCTAAGGCAGATCACAGATGAGGACATTTTAGTTTTGGGCTTGAATAGGTGAACTTGCATGTGCATTGTCACCTGTCCTTTATAGAAACCTCCTGTGAGTTGTCTGGACGGTAGGACAGGATTCTGAGTATGGTCGGGTCCACTGCAGAAAGTATTGCGCAACTTTCTTTGCAGCGTTTTCTGCCATTTTTAGCAGTAGATGTTATTTTAGAGTGGTGTGTGGAGAAATTTGATTGGTCCTTCAAAATGCACTTTTCGTTATGGATTTTTTTTTTTTGGGTAGTAAAATGGTTTCAAAATTGCTTTGTACGAGCAATTAAAAATACATTTTGCAGAATTCCTATACTTTACATTGAGTCGCAAACATTCCAAAAATGCTGCCGTACCCACAATTACAATTTGTTCTAATCGCAATCGCTCCTGTGGGTTCACCTTACCACACTTTTATTGGCATAGCACTTGTTTGGTATAGCTGACAATCCATTGGTGATCCCAAACCGCAGCGTAAAGGACTGTATGGGGGCCCAGGCCTTAGTGTAATGGGGGCATGTCATTCATTACTAACACTGGGCAAAATTATACTGTATATATGCCCAGTGGCTATGGAGCTTGGGGCCCTGGTGCGAGTTATACATTGAGCCCCACGAAGCACTCTATACATATCAAGTAACATGGACATCACAACTTCCCAAAGACAACTGCAGTGCTAGAGAGGTATAAGCAGAGGGATGGGCAGCAGTTTAATGATTGTGACTATTCAAAGCACATCTAGAGGTGATCATTACCACCATAGCACCAATAGTAGACGAGTAGTTACAGGCAGCACCCAACTATCTAGATGCGACGTGCTATTGGTCGTTGTCCCTCTGTCTCCAGGAACAGCAAGCAGAAACTCCAAGAGAAGAGACCCAGCACCGTCTTCAAGTGTATTATAAGCTATTTTATTTATTTAAAGCATCAGAAAGACAAAAAGGGCAAGTCTGTACGACGTTTCGAGAGGCAACTCCTCTCTTTCTCAAGCTGACAAGCCCTCTGAATACATGAAACACAATCAGCCTTAAATATTCCTTGCTCCACTAGGGAGCCAATCAGAATGGTCTGGACGGCCTGTCATCAACCAATTAGGCTAAGTTCCTGCTTGTAGGCCCTCCTATTTGGTGGAGGACCTGATGGGGAACTACATCTATTTATACACTCCAATCATTTTAAAATGGCCACTGGAGGGCCGACCAATGAGGGTAGAGCATGTTCTAAATAGAAAAAACTTCATTCAACCGTCATGCGGAAATCCGCATAGAAAATCCGCATATGGTTAAAATCAATGCTTATGCGTAAAAACATACGCGTAAAACCACGTTCCAATCCAATTGCCACGCAGAAATCCGCATTGGAGATCCGCATATGGTTAAAGTCAATAAGAGAAATCTGAAAAAAAGCAAATGACAAAACGAACGCTAGGTGTCTGGCGGCCACCCACAGCGGCGGCCAGACACTGAACATCGCAACAAGGACAATAATCATATCTCACCCTCCCAGACTGGCACCAATAAAGAGCCAACACAGCAGTTGAAGGAGGCCCCTCTGGTCCATGGTCCCCAGTGCAGTCACTACCGCTGCTTCCTCTATTGCTATGCCACAGTGTATCCAGTCTAAACCCACACCCATAAAGTCTCAAGGGTAACTCTTTTTCATAAAATAACCACTGGTTATGGTAGATCTGCAGATGCTAAATAAGCGGCTCTCTTTCGCATCTCTACCATAAAGGAAACAAATATGTTGTTTTTTCATGAGCCTAGTAGTCTCTACGATAGATGCCTTTCATTTACTTATTTACGCCCCCTGCCTCTGCATGCGTTGTGTACGGGTTACAGATGCTGTCATTCTCCCATAGTTCATTGAGCTGGTAAAACATACGGTTTCCTGCCAAAAGAAATGTTCACTTTTGCGATATGAAAGCAACTCGTACACATAGACTTGAATGTAGGTGACAGATCTGACAAAGGTCTTTTCTCCTTTCATGTGTATGCACAATTACAACATAATGCAGCTAGTTCCTTGGTTTTTATGTGTTGCATCATGATTATTTTATTTGACAACAAAGGTTGAGATTAGGCTGTAGTGTTTATGTAAGGGAGGGGCAGATGCTTTATACGACAGCTGGTAATTGCATTATTAATATTATGCTTGATGATAAAACAATGTTTTATTATACAGCTGATTTTATATTAGCCTGCAGAAAAATACTTTGCAGCAATACTCTGTGGGCCTTCCTGACATAAAAGGATAGGACAGCTCACACACTAGTACACTTATCCTTTACTCCCACAAAGAGCAACAGAAAAGTACATGGCTTTGCCTACTGCCATGATCAGAATGCAGTTACTGCCCCATGCTGTAAGTTTACTAGCAGACAATGGAAGCTGTCTGCATTTGCCTATGAAGTGGACCTGAACTCTTCACAGGACTGAAGGAAAACATTAAGAAATGCACCCTGTATGTATTTAGAGAGTTAGGGCCTGTTTCCACTACACGCAGATTCTGCTTGCAGAATACTGACTTCAATGAATGCCTATGGGCCTGTTTCCACTGAACGCGATTTCTCTGATGCAGATTTCCCATAGGCATTCATTGGAGTCAGTTTTCTGCATGCAGAATCTGCGTGTAGTGGAAACAGGCCCTAAAGCCTGTCTAATTCCCCCACATCTGTGTTTAATCACAGTATAATTTGATCTCTTAGCTGTAAGCTGCCACGGCTGAAAGCTAATTGGTAAACGCAGCATGTTAACAATATGGCTGCTTCCATGAAAGCAGGATGTAGACAAACTGCAGATTTACTGCAGGATTTCTATCAGCTGTAACAAAAATGTTTTTCTTTAAAGCTTATTATGCTGTTGTGTATGTTTATGTAGGCAGATGTCTTTTAATGGCTGCAAATAAACGGGGGGGGGGGGGGGAGGCAGTAGGGTGCTGTATGGGCACCTCAAGGAGGTGTAGCATGCATCACTGACCGTAGAAATAGCAAAGTTTCCATATTTTTTCTAGTGACCATTTAATATAACTTCCTCGATGCAATTTTCGCTTTTTATCCATGATATTGCGTATCATTGTTTAATAAAAGTTTAACTGATGTGTCACGACGCAGGCAACCCACGGCGATAGCTTGTTTTCTTTTTTTTTTTTTTTTTTTATATATTCTTTATTGTGAAAATCATGTGGTACAGGAAAAACAAGTAAGGTAGTAGCATATATTCACAACCAATTCTGCTTATATACAATCCTTTTTAAGAAACAGTAAAATTTCCATATGCTTACAGATAAATCTACTTAGATCTATATATTTGTTAAACATGGTATATGAAGCTTGTATATGTGTCCAAAAAGGACTCTAGATCAACCGGGATACCCATTTCAATATAGCTTAAGAGCATAGAAATTCAGCGAGTATCAAGCAAAAATATTTTAAGTACCCAATCTTTTCAACGTTCCAGGTTTTTTGATACCCTTCAAACCCCTATCCCACCCCCCTCCCATCCCGTCCCCTGGGTGAATGTCTCCGGTATGGTCATCGGCTACCTGGAAGCTGCAAGTAGCTTCATAATTTTATATTATCACCAACGTCTGCTTCAGGCCTAGTTATACAGCGTGTCCTGTGAGGGCTGGGCTATGGTCCATTCAGCACCAATTGGAACTCCTCCGTGGATCTAAAATAGTTCCAGTAGGCCCAAGTCTTTTTGTATAACTCTGTTTTATCTAAAGCAGCGTATGTAAGGTCTTCCATCAACTCTACATTATCCAGCTCCCTCACTAATTCCTCCATGCCTGGGGATTCACTTCTCTTCCAATGTCTTAGCAGTAAGCATTTGGCTGCATTGAGAATGTGTTTTACAACCGATGTTTTGTACTTTTTCATGTTCCAGTCATCGATAGCTTGTTTTCAAACAATTGTTTTGTTGGATCATATTGCGAAGGATTGTTCTGATACCCATTGACTTTCTTGGTAATTTGCCACAATTGTGTAAACTATCATTTACGCAATCTTTTCCAACAATGCTTTCAGAATTGGCCAGATGGATCGGGGAACGATTGTTTGTGGGTGGAGATCCCCGATCCATCTGCCTGTGGGTACATGGCTCTACCACTTAAAGAGAAACCGTAACCAATAATTGAACTTTAGCACAATCATGAGCTGATAACCCTCTTCCAGTGACATCACCTGCCAGTAGTTAAAATGTCACCATGTGATGAATGTCCAAATGTAAATCAGGGAGAGGAAAACATTTTACAATGATCAAACACTGACTAAAGGGCCTGTACACACTGCTGCACTTGCGCTGTGTTTTTAAAATCGCAAGGTCTTTTGAAAAATAATGAAAATCATGATGACCTGTACACGCTGGTGCGATGCGTTTTTAGAAAAACGCAATCGCAGTTCCTGCTGCGTTTTTTAAGTGCAGCGCATGAAAAAACGCATGAAAAAACGCAATGCGATTCCATTGCTTTTTTCAGAAGTCAGTATCCCAGAAGACTGCAATTTCCTGATTCTCGTTGAAATGTAAACTAGAAAAAAATGGATTCTTTAGCCAATCAGCAATTACAAGAAAAATGCAAACGGATCAAAAACACAGGCAAAAGCACATGAGTTTTTAAAAACGCATACTATGCGTTTTTGAAAACTACATGCACCTGCAATTTTAAAAACGCATGTGCTTGCGATTTTGCTTGCGTTTTTCAGTGTGTACAGGCCCTTAATTATTTATACATAATTATTGTAAAAATTAAGCACTTTTTTATTACATTATCTACACTTTAAAACACATCTAGATGTGACTGAATGCTGGCTTTCTCTCTTATTGCAAGAGAGCTGTAAAACCATTAAAGTTCAATGGTTTCTAAGTCTTTGTAGATTTCTTCAATGGGGAGGTCCCTCTCCAAAAAAGGGTGTTTTTATGTGAAAAAAAACCTTCAAGAAGCTGTAACTAGGACCGGCCTGCGGCCACTCCTGTTTTCTCCCGCATCCCTAAAAAAAACATACTAGAAAATGTAAAATCTTTGAAATCTTGTCAAATATCAATCTCATCACTGCAACTTCTAGCTTTGTACTGCCTGATTCACTAGAAAGCTATGCTACACCTAAACTGCACTTTGCCAGTGCCCCCTCCCCATTTGCTTATAGTGGCTCCCAATAGGGTTACTCCAAAAAAAGAACTGGTGTTTCTTGGTTACAATTGATATTTTGTTCATGATAAAAATGGCTTAGAGTCAAAATGATTTCATTAGATTTGAAATTCATATTGAATGAGATGTCTAATCTATTAAAAAAAAATATATGTATAATCATGTGTTGCCACCTTTCGACTATTATACTGAAATTAGACCATAACTATGGTAGGGATTGCAAACTCCTCTGAGGCACAACTGTCACCTGGCAGAGATCACACCTGAGGAAGGCCAACACCCGAAACGTCATGTGCTCTGCATGCTCTGTAACTATGTTGGTAATACTTGAAGAAGCAACGTTGTGTGCCATCTCCGTTTTTGTGACTACTGTGTGCATAAGCAGGAGTGGTGTACCTGCAAGAGTCGGGCACCGGCTTCCTAGAATTGTTCTAGGGAGAAGGACTTTGTCCTTGAATCGGAAGCTATGACAAAAAGGTTTTGTGAAAGAGGCTACGATGACAAATCACTAAATGAGGCAAGAATAAGGGCTGAATCTACCCCACGAGAGAATTTGATTGCACGAAAGGACAAAAAATCTGTTTTAAAGAAAGATGATCCAATTAGATTAATTACAAGGTATGGCACTCATTGGAGTCAGTTGAGGGGCATCCTGTCCAGGCATTGGCATTTACTGCAGCTTGATCCAAAGATTGCTGGAATAGTGGGTGATTATCCTAGAATGACAGCTAGAAGGGCACCCAATTTACGCGACATATTGGTGCGCTCGGACTACCAGCCCAAGGCGGCAACATCTGCAGCCATGTGGCTGGGTGTGTCTCAGCGCCCCAAGGGGATGTTTTCTTGTTCGAACTGCAGTGTCTGCCACCTGGTTGAAAGAACTGATGTTTTTGAGGATGCAGACTCGAGGCATGAATTTTACATTCGGTCATTTATAAACTGTAACAGTAAATTTGTACTGTACATGATTACATGTCCATGTGGTTTAAAGTACATAGGGGAAACAACACGGGCCCTAAAAGAACGCATTCAGGAACATGTGAGTAATGTTAAACATGCTACAATTGGTTCACCACTAGGGGAACATTTTCAGAAGTTTCATGCAAGTGATCCAGATCAAATCAGGGTCAAGGGATTTTATAAGATGAATTTATCCCCAAGAGGTGGTGATTATGAAAGATCTTTAAAACAAATGGAAATCAAATGGATTTTTAAATTACATACGCTGACACCTAGGGGTTTAAACACCGATATGTCCTTGGTACCTTTCTTGCCTTGTTAGGGCGTAATGGACAGCCCCGGGGGGCTCAGGTTCTGCTGCGGTGTAATATCTAAAAGCCGGGCAGTCCCTGGGGGCCCTGGGACATCCTGCGTCATGTGGAATACAAGTTCATGGTCCCTTCTGGGAGCGGGGGGTATTTGGATAAATGTGGACTTCAACTGTTCAGGTGACCTCAAAGTATTGGGATTGGGAGGTTGCATCTGCGGTCCTTAGGCGTAATTGATGGTCAGGCCCGCGATTGTATACCTCCCAGTCTCCTAGGAAGGTCTGCTGTGAGGTCTCTGTATGTGTGTAAAAAGTAAACAAATACTAAAAATGAAGCAATGTGTAAAAGAAAGTATAAAGTGTATTTGATATCTAATATGCCATATTGGTCCAGTACCTGTGCATGTGTGTGCCATGATCGATCAGGAGTAAGTACTGTGACAAGGTGCTATGATTGGTGTGACAGGGTAGCGCTGGAGCACGAGAGAAAATCACTGCATGAATAGCTCTGTAAGCAGCATCATCAGTTGCTAGGCAGATTTTAATGGAAAGATGATTGGTTAACATACAATTCACGTGACTATATAAAAAGGAACTACCATCCAATCCTAAAGTGCGTTTGAAAAAGCTGGGTGTATACCAAGCGAAACATGTCACGTGACACGGACGTGACCAAAGGCTGACTCTGCACACCGTACAGCGGCGCACGCTGAACGCCTAGTGAACTACCCTGCCGTGAGTTCTACTGTGGAGAGCGCTGGGAGACCGGATGATCCGGGAACTGTGGACTTATGTTGAAAGTTCAGGATGAAATCAACATCATCTGAGGGGTGAGAGCCCGACCGGGCAATGTTACATTCGGCTTATGGCTTCACTAATACGCATGGCTTTGCATCTGCATGACAACAAGCTGTGACATAGCAAAGGCGTTGATGTTTAAGGCTGCGGTTGAAGCGCAGGGAAAATGCCGAGCATGAGATGTGGATTGCCTGTTATCTAGGTCCAAAAGCTGAAAACCCCCCATCTAGATCCTGTGTTGATTGGTGGCAACAGTGTGTATTCAATTGATAGGCTGCCATGGAAGCGACACTTTTGTGATGCCACTGTTATATCTTGGACAGCTCATAGGTGCCACGGTGCAATACTGGTTGCTCTATACCATAGACAATTTTGTCGTTGAACTCTTGGCTTAAAAGGGAAGTACTCTAATTGTTATTCAAAGCGGCATGTCTCACCCATTATAAATCTCCATTATCAACATACAGAGGATTGCATCCATTGGAGTTTGAGCACAAAGGGGAGGCCTTTCCAATTGCTCATACCTTCATGTTGTTGTGTGAGTTTTGTGGGTGGAAGAGTGTGAGGTCAGCTGACTAGGAAACACGGCCGTGTTTTTAAGGGGGGATAAGGGTTGTTTAATGGGCTGTACATGATGTGTATTTAATAAATTTGTTACTTTTGCAGACATCCTCTGAATGATTTTTTGCTCTTTAGGACCTTTGTCAGAGGTTGGCTCCCCTCCAGTGAGGGTATAGTAGGTTTACCCAGACCCAAGCGCACCCCAGGAAATTTCTTCGGAGTTATAGACCTGTCAGGTGTAAGCAGTGTGTTTTTTTTACTTATCAGGGCTCGATACCTTGGGCAACAATTCTATACAAACACTAGCTTGTAGGCGAGTGGCATATCTAATGCTATGGAGGGGAGTTGAGGGACAACAAACGTCCAGGACAGAGCAACTTCCTGTGAGCAGGAGCATGCCGCATCTTTAGGTGACGTCAGGTCTCTGCTGTACACACACTAGATGAATGTGTGGCTCTCGGCCGAGTTTAATCTAATGTGTGCACATAGCTTTAGTGACATGGCTGTGTACTTTGTAAAGGGCGTTGGAAGATGTCATGCTATACACAATAATAATTAAAAGATCAGTGCAGTATCAGACTGTAACCTGCAGAGGTCAACAGTGCTCAAGCTTCAAGATCCAAAACGCTTGCCTAAGTCACCAAAAGCTGTCTTCTGAAAGATATCGCCAAATTAGGAAGATGAGTCCTCCGTCTGAATTCCTGACACTGTGCCAGGTCTTGGGAGAGTCACAGAAACCGCATTATGCTACAGCGCTAAACTGTTAACCCTCACCTGTAATATCCTGGCTGTTGCTGAAGAAGATGAAGTACTGGTTACCTCAGAGCTAGCAGATAGGTTACAGTGCACACACAATATGATGTCTCAAAATAGTTTACCACTCGACAGACCCATTTGAACAGAGGTGTATACACACAATCTTAGACATTTGTACCTAGATTGTTTCATTAAAATATCCAGGGATGTAAATACAGAAATAGCTGCCATAGCAGTTGCTACAAGGCCCAAAGAAGCAGGAAATGTGCTCCCTTTATTAGATCTCAGATGTAAGTGGCATCATGGACAAGTAAAACTGGTGTATCTGTCACATGCAGATATGGGCAGCAAAACAACCTATTGTGTATGCTAATGAAAATGTATAATGCCCCAGCACATTGTGTAAGTAATAAGACTCATCAAAGCCCTGTATCAGCCAGTTCCAGTGTGTACCTTGCAGAAAAAGGCTCTGACCTAGACACAGGGCTCCAATGAGTCTTATCACAATGTGCCAGAGCATTATAACTTTCTTTGTTAGTGTAACTCATAGCCGGAGGAGCTCTTAAATGTCTTCCATGGACACCAGAGCCACCTCGGCAAATGAGAGATTGAACTAAAAGAACACTAAGACCAAAAATGTAAATAGAGGTTGATATTATGAAGTATAATGGACTTTCATTCTAGCAGTGATGCCAAACAATGCACACTGCGCAGCACATCTGCTTGTCATGACTGAAGCCTCGTACACACACTAGATGGTTCTTGACTGAGGCGGACAGACAGGGCCATCTCTACCAAGACTTTAGCTTGTGTATGGTAGTCCCCAATGCATGAGATCTGGAGTGCTGGGTCATCTCCCTAGAGCAGGCATGGGCAAACTTGGCCCTCCAGCTATTACGGAACTACACATCCCACAATGCATTTGCCTTTGAGTCATGACTGTGGCTGTCAGACTCCTGCAATGCATTGTGGGACTTGTAGTTCCTCAACAGCTGGAGGGCAAAGTTTGCCCATGCCTGCCCTAGAGCGAAGGCCAAGGGCATTGTTCGCCTTTCCCCTTCCACTCCATTGTCAGCTGTGTGTCATCCTTCCTCTCCCCTCCATAGCAAAAGTACCTGCACAGCACTCGACCCTGAAATGCCACCTGAGGGATTGAGACCCAATCACTGTGGGAGACAGTGCTCGTGTGTATGCGCCTCTCTGACCACCCATCCACGCTGTCAAAATGCCAATGGTAAAAACTTTTTTCCTGACTTACTGCTCTTAGAATGAATGAGTATATTGAGTACATACAGTATATTTCATAGTTCAGCCCTTGAATTAGGACAAAGAGGGTAAACAGTTGTAAAATTAAAGGTCTTACTTTCTTTAGGGGTTACTATAGGTTGCCGTATTTCCTAGTTACACCTATATCCATTATGGTTCATATACGTGAGATCTGAGAATACATCTAATTTATCCAGTTATGGTATAATGGATCAGCGTTATTAGTAAATTACTGTATTGTATGTAAATAGTTCTACGCTATAATCCCATAATAATGTAGTGGAGTTGCCTTTACATTTCGAAAACCTGTAATTGCACACCAGTGAATAGAAATGCTACAGGCCAACCTGCACTAAGCAATAACCAAAAATAGTAGAAATAAATCTTGCACAGAACTGTATTGATGTCATTACTGAATCAAGACTCTTACGGGCCATTCACACTAGAAGCGCTTTTCTGAGCGTTTTGTGATTGATTAGCGTTTTTTAAAATCGCTCCCATTCACTTTCATTAAAATTGCGGTAAAAATTGCTGTGATTTCGCGATCGCGTACACGAAAAGCGCAGCGATTTTTACCACGATTTTAATGAAAGTGAATGGGAGCAATTTTAGGAAACCCTAATCAATCACAGACTGCTCAGAAAAGCGCTTCTAGTGTGAATGGGCCCTAAAGAGTGCAATACACTGGCAGATGGCCAGCTGATATGGCCAAATGATAGATCCCTCTCTGATTAGAGTTACTGCCACACACTGAGTCACAGAGTACCCAGCAAGGTCATACCTGCTCAGCCGGTGTGTTCCCTCCAGTCTTTGTCCTTCTGTCTTCATCTACCCAATGCTTCTTCTCTGTTACCCTGTGGCATGCACATACTCATGTCTGTCATCACTGTCGCTTGGGGAGACCCGGAGGCCCATCACTGGCATACCCCTCCCCCTTTGTCCAAAATCTACCATCTGGACCGATCCATAAATTGGAAAGATTGTGTCCAGAAATCTATTAAAATTAGGATTGGGTGGCCATGTTGGGGCATTGATCATATATGCCACTGCCAGGGAAAATCAAGTTAGTGTATAGGCATATTTAGTGTCCCTACATACAGTATGTCAACAGGGCCTTTGACTGGACTTTTGAAATCGAGTTGAGTTAACATTTTGAAGAAATCTAGTCAGTCAAAAACGTTAGTTGCCTAATCAAATCTGATTGAAGTTAGTTAATTGACTGGTGTCTTCTATGGTTTATTCTGCTGAACCACAGGAGCTTTGCATGTTAGGAAACGTTTCTTCCCAAAAGCTACCAATGAGTTTATCCTGAAAAGTTGCACTTTGTAACAGTGGAGCTGAAGTGGGATATTGGATGAACACTACTTTAGAACCAACTAAGGCAAGTACTTGGTACCAGATAAAACTCTTCTCTTCATGAACTTCCACTGTGGACTTGCTGGTGTCGGCAGCTGCTGATATGGAAAAACTAGTGGTGTCATCTGCCTAGAGGGTGGAGTCTTCACTTGAGTTGAACATATGACCTGGAAACCGAAAGAACCAGGCTGGGAAAAAATGACCTGTGTGACCCTTTGTAACATTAATGAAAAGTTCATCAAGCTACACATCTATAATTATTCCCATTTTTCTTAAAGAGCATGAAGATTGGGAGAACTATTTTTAAAAAATTAACCACACAATTGACTATGACCCAACACAGGCCAATGTAGCTGCCACACAGTCTTTCTATGGCACGTACTGGGAGCTGCATGGCTTAAACATCCTCAGCAATTCGCTTTACAGAAAAGCCCTACCCAAACAGCCATTACCATGGTGCTGGTGTTAAGTGATGCTAAGTAACTGAGGTTGGCCATAACATAAGACAAATATTGCATGTAGCCTGGAATTCAACCGAATGAATTTTCAGCTCCTGCATTTGTTTATCTAGTTCCAAGCTGCATGAAATCCCTAAACATTTGCATCACCTCATCCAACTTTAGTATGAAATGTATAGAAGTCATCGACGTCAGGCCTTTCCAGTCACCACCAATAAACTTCACAGAAAACGTAACTGCATGCAGGAACCTTTAGTTACACACAATGTACATGTTATCTCTCATGTTCATATTCTAGTTCCTCAGTACAGGCTCCCTATAAAAGGATGAAAATGATAGCATAGTGTAGATGAGAGTACATTGCATTCCTAGGGAACCAATACTGATGGAGGGTGAGCTCCATGCACAGCAAGCCATCTGGACTATGTCCAGTTCTCATTATGTGCAGGATGTTAACACGTCTGTCTGGGAATGCATGACAGGGCCAGAAAACCACAAATATATGCATTCCAGCAGGAAAAGGAATCATATTTTTGCTGTGGTCATCTGATAGCAAGGTTTAATTTCTCTGACTAGCCGTATGGCGGCACAGTATCCTAACAAGTTATCTTTCCCTGGTTCAGCCAATTCAGGAGAGAAACTGCATGATATGACTAGGTTCATCTTACGTCATTAATCAGGCATCACTATCACGGGGTGAATGTACTGTGTAAATTATCAGGACTGTTTCCTCTTGCTGCTATCCAAATATGTAATGGGTTTTCCAGGACCTGTAGCCTGCATTTCCATTACACGGCATATCTCAGTACTGTATTTATAATGCACCCCTGATCACCCCTATGAGTGTACGGTATATCTGAGAAAAATACAATCCAAATCATTTTACTTGTGATCTTGATATGCAGCCCTACCGACAAATATCTAAGGAATATGCCTCTTGAGGAGTGTTTTTAATGCCTAAGGTTCCCCTGTCCTTCTCCCTGCCGATGATTTGCTTTTTAAAGTGCACCTGAACTCCTGCACAGGACACAAGGAAAACAGAGAGAAATGTGCCTTGTGTGTTTTTAGAGAAAAGAGCCTGACCTCCTTATCTGTAAGTAATCACAAGTGTAATTTGATCTCTCCGCGGTGTCAGCAAGCACATAAATTTGGCAGTCCCCGGCAGACATAGCTTATATATAAACACAGGATGTTAACCCTTTGTCTGCTTCCATGAAAGCAGGACACTGCAGATTTTTTTGCAGGAGTTATGTAAGCTGTAACAAAGAAATGTTTTTCTTTAAAGGCTATTATGCTGTTGCTTATCTTTTAGAGCAGAGAGGAAGTTCTGAAAATCACAAAATCAGGAAAAAAAAGGTGATCAGGCAGCCTAACAAAAACAAAATGTAATTATGTAAATTAATTGCCAGAAAAATAGCACCACGCATAACAGATGACATAGATGTCATTCTTATGCTGGGAAAACATTCAGACAAGAGTCAGGACAGGGCCCAATATGAATAGAGATTCCCTAGTCACAGATGCAGGATGTAATGAAATCTATTTCTTATAATAATAGGATGCTGATATTTTGGCCCAGTTATATGATGTACTATCCCATTCCTATAACTTTTATTTTCTGAATCAGCATAGCCAGGGAGATTTTTTTTTTTTTTTTTTTAGTATTTATATAGCAGTGACATCTTCCATATATGTAGTATACTATAGTACGTAGTCTTGTCACTAGCTGTCCCTTAAAGGAGCTCACAATCTATCCCCATACCATAGTCATATGTCCATCCGAATCTCAAGCCAATTGAGGAGGAAGCCAGTTAACTTATCTGTGTGTTTTTGGGATGGTTGGAAACCAGAGTGCCAGGAGGAAACCCAGCAGACACTGGGAGAACATCCAAACTACATTCAGAGAGTGCCCTGTCTGGGATATGGAATGGAGTATGGACTATGGAATATGGACTATGGAGTATCCACTACACCACCATGCCACCCACTGGAACAGAACAGAACTACTGAAGGTCAATCACATATCTCTGAGCTACAGAGTACCCAGCAAGCTCATGGTGAACCAGGAGTGTATAAGGGGCCACACTGGACCAAAAAGCCCTCTGGCTAAAATTATATGGAAAACAAAAGTTTGCTTTCGTAAAACAATAAGCAATAATTCAGGTTGGAGTGAGCTTCGAAATGCACTGGGAGACATATCGGAGCTCACTCCAAACTGAATTATTGCATTTGCAAATACTTTCTGTTCTAAGAAAGCGAACTTTTGTTTGCCATGTCTCTGAGCTCCAATGTGAATACTTCGATGGACAATATAATAACATAAAGCTGCTCTTTATAATAAAGTCGTGGAGAACCAGAACCAGTTGGATTAAGGATTTTTGTACAGGGATAAGTAAGGATGTAAGAATACCATAGAAGGCTAGAAGCTCATGTAAAGTCTAGGATATGGATATGGAGGTGAGTAATGTGGAGTATAGGATAATTCCATGTGTAGAGTGGAGCTTGTGGATGGAATGAAATAAGGAAATTAGTGTGGAAATGTAAGGAGGTAATGGGCAAGATCGGTTTGGAAGGAAAAATAGAATTATGAATTGTATTCTTTGATTATATGGCAGCCAGTAGAGGATCTGGCAGAGAAGCTGTATGAGGCATGAAGGAAGAGGTGGATGGGCAGAAATGTTCAGTAGCCACTGGAGTGGTACTAATCTTCTGCTACAGAGGTGGATGCTACAGTAGTGAAGGATATAGGTATGAATGAGCATTTTTTTTATATAGGTAAAGATGAGATTGGCACCATCAAATTCAGTAATTATTGATCTTTTATTGAAGGCAGGTAAGTCACATTGCTGTGACGTGCCTTACCTGTCTTCAATTAAAGAGCAATAATTACTGAATTTGATGGTGCCGGCGATCTCATCTTTACCTATGTGAAACTGGGCTCATTGTGCTGCAGAACCCACTGATCAGGCACATCACTGCTGCTTCACAGGTGTGAGTCCTGCTTTCCTTGAAACATGAGCATTTTTTATAGATGCAAAATGTATTTTTGTATTTAAGAGGTAGATAACAAGTGGAGTTAACACTAGGTTTGAATGAGAGCATGGATGCAGATACTAGCTCCAAGAGTTGCAGATTCCTGGTTATATTTCAGAGCAGCTATACTTGCAGAGGTAGCAGTAGCAGGTTCCTACAGGAAGAACATATTATGGTTGAATGTTTAGGGCCGGTTCACACTGGCACTTAAGTGGTAAACGGATCAGTGAAAATGGACCCCATCACCAGAGTGGATTTTGTTGGCTAGAACGGTCTGTTTTTAAGACAGTGTGCTGTTAAAGGGGCACTATGGCGAAAAATTGTATAATTTAAAACATGTGCAAACCTAAACAAATAAGAAGTATAGTTTTTCCAGAGTAAAATGAGCCATAAATTACTTTTCTCCTATGTTGTTGTCACTTACAGTAGTCAGTAGAAATCTGACAGAAGTGACAGGTTTTGGACTAGTCCATCTCTTCACAGGGGATTCTCAGGGATTTATTTATTTTCAAAAGCACTCAGTGAATGGCAGTTGCTCTGTCCAACTGCCAAAAAACTGTGTAGCGAGCACTGAAGCTGGCCAGCATCATTGTTTAAATCCGTTTTAAGGAATATCTTTATAAAGAATAAAAGTCTTGCTGAGAATCCCCTATAAAGAGATGGACTAGTCCAAAACCTGTCACTCCTGTCAGATTTCTACTACCCACTGTAAGTGACAGCAACATAGGAGAAAAGTAATTTATGACTCATTTTACTCGTACTTCTTATTTGTCTATGTTTGCACATATTTTAAATTTTACAATTTGTCGCCATAGTGCCCCTTTAAGGGTCTGTTTTTCATTGCCTCCACTGCAGTACTTCAGCGTCCGTTTCTGCTCCGCTGAGCTCCACTGTCCAGAAAATTTTCTGTAGACAGTACCAAACTTGTGGTCTGTTCAGTGGAGCCTGTGGAACTGATCCATTCGAATGGACGAATGTGAATGGATCCATAGGTTTAACATTGGATCCGTTGGCATCCATTAGGATCCGCTCCGTTATGATCCGTGAGTGGACCAGTTTTTATTTCTGCCAGAGTGAACTGGGCCTAACCAAGAAAAAGGTTGTGGGGGAATAGCTATCTTGATATCATCAGCATCCTAGGCACTACATAGCTTTACAGTGCAAACTACATTCTATTAATGGCAGTTACCTTGATACAAAGCCTGGCATCATCACTATGGAGTACAGCCAGAGACATGGGTAAGAGGCCAGGCCTCATTGCAGCTGCATGCATTGCTATAGGCTTAGTTACACCCTTGAGGAAAATTCCTTCTAATAATAGTATAGCGAATACCACAGCTAATAACTGGTAAACTTGCTCTTATTCTGACCACACACATTAAGAAGTTATCATACTACAAAAACAATTGTTTTGGGTCACTTCAAAGGATCACTTATTTGCAACATAAAACTATATTCTCACACATTTTATGGTCATTGTAACAAGGTACACAATTTCTCTCTTTTACTGCACTGTAGTAAAATGGCACCCAGAATCTTACAGCTAATGATCCCCTACGAAGATAATGGTTTCGAAACCAGTTGTTACTGACGTATCCGTAGCTGTCAGGAAAGCAGCCAATCCGCGGTTTCCAAGTCAGGTAGTCATAGTGGCCATTCACAGTGATCACATGTACAGGCGGAGAACAGAAGTTGCTGAAAATCTGGTCTCTCCTCAGGACTCTGTAGTGTGAGGAAAGCACTGTCTGCTTCTCTATGTAAGAAGAAATAACAAACCTTTAAAAAAAACAATGACAGTGCATTTGAAAAGCATTCACAGCACATCGCTTTTTTCACATTTTGTTATGTTACAGCCTTATTCCAATATGGATTAAATTAATTTTTCCTCAGAATTCTACACACAACACCCATAATGACGACGTGAAAAAGTTTACTTGAGATTTTTGGAAATTTCTTAAAAATAAAAAAAACGGAGAAATCACATGTACATAAGTATTCACAGCCTTTCCTCAATACTTTGTTGATGCACCTTTGCCACAAGTTTGGCACACCATCCTTGGGCAGTTTCGCCCATTCATATTTGCAGCACCTCTCAAGCTCCATCAGGTTGGATGGTACGCGTCGGTGCACAGCCATTTTAAGATCTTTCCAGAGATGTTCAATTGGATTCAAGTCTGGGCTCTGGCTGGGCCACTTAAGGACATTCACAGTGTTGTCCTGAAGCCACTTTATTGGTATCTTGGCTGTGTGCTTAGGGTCTTTGTCCTGCTGAAATATGAACAGTTGCTCCAAGAGCATTAACTCAGAATTATTTGCATCTCATTGGCCATCTCTATCCTATAACCAATGAGAATTAAGCTTTGATGATTGGGGAAGTATATAAGGCTACATGCACAGTGCAGCGGGTTCGTTGCGTTATAACAGCATGCGGCATCATAGTGCACTGCATTCAGAGCATTACTGCAAAACGCACTTGTTAATGGTAGCAGTGAAGTGTATTTTGCATTGAATGATTCACTATGTGCAACGCCACTTCCATTGCATTTCTGCTGTTACTGTGAATTTAGTCTAAAACACTGACATAAGAAGTGGGGGAACTGCCAGTAACTGAACGTCTGTCTCGCAGCTTGGACTTTACATGTGAAATAGTTTCATTATAGAGGATTCTAATGAAGCCACATGGGAGACACCGCGTGTGCTGCTGGGATTTGCTACTGGACATCTGAGCGAGGTTAAGTAGAAAATTTTCCACTTATTAACCTCAACATACTTGAAGCATTTGGGCTAAGTATGTCAAGTGCCTGTGATGGAAACAATCCTATTAACACAAGGGAATGGCTGAGCTGAACCACCATCAAGTGTAGCTCATCAAGTAGAAATGTTGGAACTGTGTTCTGCTCATTGTTTATAAGTTAAAATCCAGCATCCTACAAGGCTCCTATGGTACTGCGCTAACTCCTTGAGCAGATTTTTTCTTCCTGATCATTTGGCTGGAAATGTACAGATGTCTCCATGAAGACACAAATGCAGACCACTTATGTAACAATTTGACAGAACAGATTCCTCATACCTCATATTCTTATTAATGGGGTGGTCAAAGAAAAATCCTGCAGCACGGTGTTGCATGCGCTTCTTCCCTCCTCCTCTCTCTGTTGTGGGGCCCCAGGGTCTATAGGGGTCCCTGTTGTGCAGAGTAAAGCGCAGGGATCACTGTTATACTTACTTGCCTGCATTTGGACTCCTCTTCCTCGAGTGCTGTTATACTTACCTAGTCCACGCTGCATCTGGGCTCCTCTTCCTCGAGTGCTGTTATACTTACCTAGTCCACGCTGCATCTGTTCAAATTTGGTCTGACCAAAAGTTCGCGAACCGCAATAGACTTCAATGGGGAGGCGAACTTTGAAAAATAGAAAAAATTATGCTGGCCCCAAAAGTGATGGAAAAGATGTTTCAAGGGGTCTAACACCTGGAGGGGGGCATGGCGGAGTGGGATACACGCCAAAAGTCCCGGGGAAAAATCTGGATGTGAAGCAAAACAGTGTTTTAAGGGCAGAAATCACATTGAATGCTAAATTGCAGGCCTAACGTGCTTTCAAACATCTTGCATGTGTATACATCAATCAGGTAGTGTAATTAGAGTACTGCTTCACACTGACGCACCAAACTAACTGTGTAATGCACCGCAAGTTACCAGCTGTTTGTGTAGTGACGGCCATGCTGGACTACTGCGCAACATGGCGAGATTGCTCTTCCTCACTCAGTGATGTCAGGTAATGTGTGACTGCCTTCTCAACTTTCCATGACATTGTTAAAAAGCTTACGTTTTGTTTTTAAATTACTTTTCTACTTGTAGCGGTACTTGTTCAGTACCGCTACAATGAGAATCCTATGGAGGCGGGCAAGTCTGGCATTGTGACCCCGGGTAATGGCCGGGGAATGAGGGATGGAATCCGGTGTGGAGCCTGAGCAACGGCTACCACTACACATCCAAGGAGGGCAGCAGTCAGGCATGACGAGGTAGTGACCAAAAATAACAATACAGGAGGACTATCGAGGGCTTGCTGTATTTGAAATGAATGTACTTTAAATCCTTTAACGAGAACCAGTTATGGCGGGCAAAGATGACACCACATTCCTTTCACGAGAATCATATGGAAGCGGGCAAGTCTGCCATTTTTGACCCCGGGTAATGGCCGGGGAATGAGGGATGGAATCCGGTGTGGAGCCTGAGCAACGGCTACCACCACACAGGCAAGGAGGGCAGCAGGCAGGCATGCACGCCCGCCCCGAGGTAGTGACCAAAAATAACAATACAGGGGGACTATCGAGGGCTTGCTGTATTTGAAATGAATGTACTTTAAATCCTTTAACGAGAACCAGTTATGGCGGGCAAAGAGGACACCACATTCCTTTCACGAGAATCATATGGAGGCGGGCAAGTCTGACATTGTCACCACGGGTAATGGGCGGGGAATGAAGGTTGGATTCCGGCCCGAAGTGGGAGCCTGCTGAGACCCATGCTGTAGCTGCCCTGACCGTGCTTTGCAGACCAGGCATCTGTGATCAGATGGACCCTTGACCCAGCGGAAGACAAACTAAGTCGAAAGCATTTGCCAAGAATGTTTTACGGAGGGCAAGTTTTTTGCCTTTTTTTTCTCAATTGTTTGAAACTGTAGATGGTTGTATTTTTAAATTGTTTGAAAATGTAGATGGTTGTATTTTTAAATTGTTTTAAAATGTAGATGGTTGTATTTTTAAATTGTTTTAAAATGTAGATGGTTATATTTTTAAATTGTTTGAAAATGTAGATGGTTGTATTTTTAAATTGTTTAAAACTGTATCCATTCAATTGCAAGTTATGCACTGACTGCCAGGTATAATGTGCAGTCACAGATGCAGTGAAAGGTATGCAGTGACTGCAAACAGCCGTTTGTGTAGTGATGGGCATGCTGGACTGGTGCGCACCATGACGAGAGTGCAGGTGATGGTGGCTTTTCAGCCCATATGGTCTCCCGGCTGATGTAGCTGAATGACAGAACAGTGACTGTCCAGCTGATCAAATTTGGTCTGACCACAATGAAACAACGACCTTATTATCTTTGGTGTGCCACCCCCACCCGAGACACTCATATAGCCGGCGATCATTGCTTCATTGTGATACGCAAGCCCCTTCACCGCGGCAAGGTAATGATCACGAAGGGGGATGGGCACATGTACATGCCTTTTGTATTTTTGTTGCAGCCGCCTGCAGTTCAGCCAGAAAAATTAGGCAGGCATGTGCACGCCCCAGAGAAATTAGTATAGCAGCCGCTGCTAGCAGCGGCCTTAAAAATTCTGGAATCCGCCTAGAGTCCTGGACCCTGGTGGTGGTGGCAGAGAAGGCAGTCAAGCGGCCTGCAGGCAGAGATGCTGTGTGTGGGGACTGACTTAGTCTTTGGTCGTGCAATAGCCCTCAGGGATCCATGCCTCGTTCATTTTGATAAAGGTCAGGTACTGAACACTGTCATGACTTAGGCGACTTCTCTTCTCAGTGACAATGCCTCCAGCTGCACTGAAGGTCCTTTCTGACAGGACGCTTGCGGCAGGGCAAGAGAGAAGTTGTATGGCAAATTGGGACAGCTCTGGCCACAGGTCAAGCATGCGCAACCAGTAGAGCAAGGGTTCATCGTCGCTGCTCGCAGTCGCAGTGTGTACATCCACACTTAAGGCCAGGTAGTCGGCTACCTGCCGGTCCAGGCGTTGGTGGAGGGTGGATCCCGAAGGGCTGCTGCGAGGCGTTGGACTAAAGAATGTCCGCATGTCCGACATCACCCCGAGATCGCTGGAGCGTCCTGTCCTTGCCTGCGTGGACTGGTGAGGAGGAGGAGGAATACTGCCAGTGGTACCTTTATTGCGTTGTACTGTCACATCACCCTTAAATGCATTGTAAAGCATCATTGACAGCTTGTTCTGCAAGTGCTGCATCCTTTCCGCCTTGTGTTGAATTGCTAACATGTCTGCCACTTTGTGCCTGTACCGAGGGTCTAGTAGCGTGGCCACCCAGTACAGGTCATTCGCCTTGAGTTTTTTGATACGGGGGTCCCTCAACAGACTGGACAACATGAAAGAGGCCATCTGCACAAAGTCGGATCCAGACGTACTCTCCATCTCCTCTTGCTCTTCCACAGTGACGTCACGCAACTCCTCTTCCTCCCCCCAGCCACGAACAATACCACGGGAATGTGGAGCAGCAGAAGCCCCCTGTGACGGCTGCTGCGGTTGTTCTTCTGCCTCTTCCTCCTCCACAGAAACACCTTCCTCATAATCATCCGAGTCTGACTCCTCTCCTTCCCCACACGACTCCTCTTCTTCCTAATCCTCCCCCCTCTGTGGTGCCGCAGGTGTTGAAGAAATCTGTGGTTCAGCTGAAAATTGGTCCCACGACTCCTCCTGCCGTAGCTGTTCCTGTTCCCGCTCCTCCACAGCTTCATCCACCACTCTACGCACGGCACGCTCCAGGAAGTAAGCGTAGGGGATCAAGTCGCTGATGGTGCCTTCAGCGCGACTCACCAGATTGGTCACCTCCTCAAACGGCCGCATGGTCCTGCATGCATTTCGCATCAGTGTCCAGCTGTTGGGCCACAACATCCCCATCTTCCCAGATTGTGTCCTTCTACTGTAGTTGTACAGGTACTGGGTGACGGCTTTCTCCTGGTCTAGCAGGCGAGAGAACATGAGCAGGGTGGAATTCCAGCGAGTCGGGCTATTGCATATCAAGCGTCTCACCGGCAAGTTGTTTTTCCGCTGAATGTCCGCAAAGCGTGCCATGGCCGTATAAGACCGCCTGAAATGCCCACACAACTTCCTGGTCTGCTTCAGGACATCCTCTAAGCCTGGGTACTTTGAGACAAATCTTTGCACGACCAGATTCAGCACATGTGCCATGCAGGGTACATGTGTCAGCTTTCCCAAATTCAAAGCGGAAAGGAGATTGCTGCGGTTGTCACACACCACATTGCCGATCTCCAGCTGGTGCGGGGTCAGCCATTGCTCCACCTGTTTGTTAAGAGCAGCCAGGAGAGCTGCTCCAGTGTGACTCTCCGCTTTGAGGCAAGACATGTCTAAAATTGCATGACACCGTCGTACCTGGCATGCAGCGTAGGCTCTGGGGAGATGGGGCTGTGTAGCTGGAGAGGAAGAGGAGATGGCTGCACCGCTAGAGTTCAACTGACACTCAGCTGAGGAGGAGGAGGTTGACAGCGAAGAGGATGTAGCTGGAGGAGAAGGAGAGGAGGTGGCAGGAGGCCTGCCTGCAAGCCGTGGAGGTGTGACAAGTCGGTCCGCTGAACAGCCACGTACTCCCTGCTTGCTGCCATCGGTCACCAGGTTGACCCAATGGGCTGTGTACGTAATGTAGCGGCCCTGCCCGTGCTTGGCAGACCAGGCATCCGTGGTCAGGTGGACCCTTGACCCAACGCTCTTCGCAATAGATGACACCACTTGCCTCTAAACTGCACGGTACAGTTTGGGTATGGCCTTTCGTGAAAAATAAGTGCGGCCTGGTATCTTCCACTGCAGTGTCCCAATGGCCACAAATTTATGGAAAGCCTCTGACTCCACCAGCTTGTATGGTAATAGCTGGCGAGCTAATAGTTCCGCCACACCAGCTGTCAGACGCCGGGCAAGAAGGTGACTGGCCGAAATTGGCTTCTTCCGCTCAAAGACTTCCTTCACGGACACCTGGCTACTGCTGTGGGCAGAGGAGCAGGAACCGCTTAAGGGCAGAGGCGGTGTGAAGGAGGGTGGCTGTGAAGGTTCAAGGGAGAAAGCGGATGAAGACGATGCACCTGAAGGAGGAAGAGGAGAAGGAGGGTGGCTTGTCTTTTGAGGGGTGCTGCTTTTCCTCAGGTGTTCTTCCCATAGCTGTTTGTGCCTTCTCTCCAGGTGCCTTCGTAAGGCACTTGTCCCTACGTGAGAGTTGGCCTTTCCACGGCTCAATTTTTGCTGGCAGAGACAACAGATGGCTTTGCTCCGTTCTGAGACACACACATTAAAAAATTTCCAAACCGCTGAGCCCCCCTAGGGTGATGCCACTACGGTGGCATCAGCAGCTGACATTGAAGGGCATGTTGGCTGGCTGGTCATAGCTGGCGATACATGGCGCTGGACACTGCCCTCAGCTGTTTCTGAGGATGAGCTCCCTCTGCTTCTATCATGGAGTCGTCTCCTCCTACTCCTCTCTGGCTCCCCCTCTGAACTGTCCCCCTGCTCATCTCCTCTATTGGGAACATACGTGGCATCCGTATAATCGTCATCATAATCCTCCTGCCCAGCTTCGCTTTCCTCAGACAACTCCATAACTGCACCAACTTCAGGTGGTTCATCATGCCCCTCCTTACACATTACGTCCATACTATCGCCACCTAACTCAGACGTATGAGGTGGTGTACCTGCGCCTTCTTCTTGTTGTTGCAGTAGTGGCTGTGAATCAGTGATTTCACCACCACCACCACCAAATAACTCCTGCGAAGTGTCAAATGCAGCAGATGTGGTGCTTGTACTAGCGCTGGTAGCACTGGCTGCGGGAGATGAGGTCTTCTGTGTTAAATACTCAAGCACATCCTCACAATTTTGGGAAGTTATGGCCTTCTTCTGAGCACTGTACTTTGGTCCAGGTCCGCACGAAATCACAGCAACACCACCTCGCACAGACCTGCCAGTGCCAGGTGGCCTTCCTCTGGGTCTTCCTCTACCTCTTCCTCTACCTGGTTTGTCCATTTTGTCCATCTCGGGGGGAAGCTAGGTATATGCAGTGAGTTGAGTTCACTTAACAGAAAAGGTAGATATGCAGTGAGGTGAGTTCACTCAACCCAAAGGTAGTTATATATGCAGTGAGGTGAGTTCACTGAACACAAAAGGTAGCTATGTGCAGTGAGGTGAGTTCACTCAACCCAAAGGTAGTTATATATGCAGTGAGGTGAGTTCACTCAACCCAAAGGTAGTTATATATGCAGTGAGGTGAGTTCACTGAACACAAAAGGTAGCTATGTGCAGTGAGGTGAGTTCACTCAACCCAAAGGTAGTTATATATGCAGTGAGGTGAGTTAACTGAACACAACAGGTAGTTAGATGCAGTTAGCTGAGTTCACTCAACACAAACGTAGTTATATGCAGTGAGGTGAGTTCACTCAACAGAAAAGGTAGATATGCAGTGAGGTGAGTTCACTCAACCCAAAGGTAGTTATATATGCAGTGAGGTGAGTTCACTGAACACAACAGGTAGTTAGATGCAGTCAGCTGAGTTCACTCAACACAAACGTAGTTATATGCAGTGAGGTGAGTTCACTCAACAGAAAAGGTAGATATGCAGTGAGGTGAGTTCACTGAATGCAAAAGGTAGCTATATGCAGTGAGGTGAGTTCACTGAACACAACAGGTAGTTAGATGCAGTCAGCTGAGTTCACTCAACACAAAGGTAGTTATATGCAGTGAGGTGAGTTCACTCTACAGAAAAGGTAGATATGCAGTGAGGTGAATTCACTCAACTTAAAAGGTAGTTATATGCAGTGACGCAAGTTCACTCAACACAAAAGGTAGTTATGTGCAGCGAGGTGGGTTCACTCAACACAAACGTAGGTGTATGCAGTGATGAGGTGGGTTAACTAAACACAACAGGTACTAGTAGTAGGTAAATGCAGTACTGGGTAGGTAGTACAATGTGCAGCTCCCTGTCACACACACAGGTGTCACTGAATGTGCTGCTGAATGCTGGTGGGCTGCTGGCAGTGGGACACACACATTATGAATTAGCAATGCTGTCTAAGCAACACAAGTGTCTCACACACACAGGTAGTAGTCACTGAATGTGCTGCTGCTGCTGGCAGTGGGACACACAGTATGAATTAGCAATGCTGTCTAAAAAACACAAGTGTCAGTTTCAAACACAGAAAAAAAAAATTGATCACACGAGCAGGATGAGCTCTGAAAAGAGCTTTTCTGGGGCGCTATTATAGCAATAAGATTCAGCTAAGCAAGCTAAGAAGGCAAGAGCCTGACTAATCTGTCCCTAGGAGAACAAGTCTGCAGCAGCTGTCCCTATTCTGTCTCTAGCAGGCACACGAGTGAGGCTAATGGCCACCAGAGCCTGCCTTATATAAGGGGGGGGTGGGGCTCCAGGGCTTAGTATAGCCGGATTGGCTACAATGCGCCTGCTGACTGTGGTGCAGAGGGTCAAAGTTGACCCTCATAGAGCATTATGGGGCGAATCGAACTTCCGGGAAAGTTTGCCTTCGCCGGCGAAGGCGAACCACCCGATGTTCGCCTCGAACCGTTCGCCGGCGAACCGTTCAGCCCATCTCTATACTTACCTAGTCCACGCTGCATCTGGGCTCCTCTTCCTCGAGCGCTGTTATACTTACCTAGTCCACGCAGCATCTAGGCTCCTCTTTCTCGAGTGATGTTATACTTACCTAGTCCACTCTGCATCTGGGCTCCCCTTTCTCGAGCGCTGTTACACTAGGTAGGTATAATATCACCTGGGAGAAAACTCAGGAGAAAATGTGAATTAAGTAAGGGCCCTGGAGTTCCTTTTTAAATTTCATCATCCATCAGTTTACAGCAATGAGCTGACTGATGATTGCCCGTTACATGCTGTTGTGTATTGCACACTGTTGCCATTGAACAAGACCAGTCCATTTATGTGTGCGCAGTACTGTAACAGAGACCTTCGGAGATGTAACCATCGTTAAAATTTCTTATATTTTATAAAATGATCAAAAATCTCAACAGTCCCAGAAACTGTGCTGCAGATTCCAAATAAAACAATGGACTTCTCAATCTGCGATCCTGATTTCACTGTATATTACCTAATGTCATTCCTTCTGTATACTGTTGCCCAAGTATATTTCTGAGTCACTAATTCATTCCATACAAACTAGAAATCTGCCTCATGACCTATTTAGGCAATCCATGCTGAAGTCCTGAAATGCTGAGCAGTTCTAGAATAGGACCTCACTGTACCGGCATATTGTGTCATAAAGTACTTACCATGCCGTTTTTAGAACAAACATCTTACCTAACGCATTCGCCTACATGCAAGTTTGACATTCTACACTTATTAACACATTTAAAGAGAAACTGTAGTGAAAATAACGCAATGAATAAAATTGCTATTTTTTTTTACAATAATCATAAATAAATTATTTAGTAATGTTTTGTCTATTGTAAAATCTTGCTTCACCTTGATTTACATTCTGAAATTTATCACAGTTCGTGACATCTTCAGTCCTGTCAGGTGCAGCTTTGCGAAACATTTGCTTACTGAGAATTCCAAGGCCAGTGAAAATAATACCTGTTCTCCCAGAATGCACTGGGAGGAGAATTGCACATATCTAAACTGCATAGGCTAAGCATCACTGGGAGGGCAGTGCTACATACCAATATACAGCATAATATAGATATAGGAAGTAGTGCTGAAACCAGGAATATTATCATGAAAGTGAGTATCCTGAATAATTTACTCCATTTTACTATATGTCACTACAGTTCCTGTTTAAGCAAAAACTTTTTAGCATCTAGCAATTGAAAAGGCACTAAACAGTAGATTAAATAGTAATATCAACATTATTTTGAATACTTTCCTGCTTGCTGGGGCTTAAAAAGTATATAATTGATATCCTGTGAAAACATCTCCTTGGAGAAAACATCAGGAGAAAAATTCACTGAAAAGGGACCAAGGAAATGTGATAAACAGAGAAGGGCCCATATGCAATTCACTTTTTCTCCTTGGTGATATTTTCGCAACTTGTCAATAAAATACTTTTTCTCCTGTTTTCTCCTAGATCTGTTCACACCTGGTCAATAAAATGCCTTTTAAAGGATACCCCAACTGAAATGTGACATAATGAGATAGACATGTGTATGTACAGTGCCTAGCACACTGATAACTATGCTGTGTTCCTTTTTTTCTTTCTCTGCCTGAAAGAGTTAAATATCAGGTATGTAAGTGGCTGACTCAGTCCTGACTCAGACAGGAAGTGACTACAGCGTGACCCTCACTGATAAGAAATCCCCTTTTTTTACCTCTTTCTTGCTCTCAGAAGCCATTTTCTGCTAGGAAAGTGTTTTATAGTTGGAATTTCTTATCAGTGAGGGTCACACTGTAGTCACTTCCTGTCTGAGTCAGGACTGAGTCAGCCACTTGCATACCTTATATTTAACTCTTTCAGGCAGAAAAATAAAAAAAGGAATGCAGCATAGTTATCTGTGTGCTAGGCACTGTACATGCACATGTCTATCTCATTATGTCACATTTCAGTTGGGGTATCCTTTAAGGTGCGTACACACGCACTACAGAAGCCAACGACGGGTCCGTCAGACCCTCCTGCTGAGCGGATCGTTCAGGAACAGCCTTATCAGTCCGCCAACAGTGCGTACACACGCACTACTGTCGGCTGAAAGTCCGCCCAGCGGGAGGGTCTGACGGACCGGTCGTTGGCTTCCGTAGTGTATGTGTACGCACCTTAAAACCTGCATTAAAAAAAACAGTTTTACTCACCTGGGGCTTCTACCAGCCGTCCCATGCCCTCAAAATCACTCATGGATCCTCCGGTCCCCCACCGCCAGCTGGTTTCGTTTTGCCGACTGGCCTGGCCACGCATAGCATTCGTCGCGTTCCCGTATGCTATTGCGGACAGGAACAAGGAGAAGTGTGGCCAGGCATGCGCAGGTGCAGTAAGTCCGTCGGTTGAAAATGAAACTAGCTGGTGGCGGGGGACCGGAGGCTCTGTGAGTGACTGCGAGTGCACGGGGCGACTGCAGGGGCTGGTAGAAGCCCCAGGTGAGTAAAACTGTTTTTTTTATTGCAGGCTTAAAGTGAACCAGAGACGAAGCACCCTCATGTATTTTACCGTTTATATATGTGGGAACATTGGAGAAAACACCTACCCTGCTCTCTGTTTTATCCTTCACTGCTCAGCCTGCTTGTTATCAGCCCTGATAAAATCCCCGACTGAGCTGAGTCATTATAGCAGAGCCAGAAGGGGGCAGGCTTGGGCTTGAAAAGACATCAGAGAAGACAGACTCAGCTATAATGATTCCTGAGCAAAGCCAGACTGAATGCTAGGTGCCCTCAGTATAGCTAGGTATAGGTGCCCCCAGTATAGCGAGGTATAGGTGCCCTCAATATAGCCAGATATAGGCACCCCCAGTATAGCTAGGTATAGGTGCCTACAGTATAGATAGGTTCAGGTGCCCCCAGTATAGCCAGGTATAGGTGCCCACAATATAGCCAGGTATAGATGCCTTCATTATAGCTAGGTATAGGTGCCCACAGTACAGCCAGGTACAGGTGCCCAGAGTATAGCCAGGCATGGGTGCCCCCAGTATAGGCATGGGCGTCCGCAGAAAATTATCCGGGGGGGCAAGTCATAAGCACGCCATGCCAAAAATTGGCCGTGGCCATGGATCAGAACCATGTGGGTGTGGTCACGGGTGGAGCTAAATTTACATGAACTTAGCAATGGTGGGACATTAGACTAGGACTATGGTAGGTATTAGATTGTGATTGTTTAGTGACAGAGACTCCTCCCAGTTTAGGTGGTGACAGATGCCCCCCAGTTTAGGTAGTGACAGGGACCCCCCAAGTTTAGTGACAGGGACCCCCCCTAGTTTAGGTGGTGACAGGTGCCCCCAGTTTTCGGTAGCGACAGGGACCCCCACTCACCGTGATGTTAGACCTCAGATCAGCTGGTGACCAGTAAGAAGCGGGCAAATGGTACCCCCTGTGGACACCGCACTGCATATGCAAAAGTAACATATGACATCACTTCCACATATCAGTGCGGTGTCTGCGAGGTACTAGCGCCCGCTTCTCACTGGTAGACGGCTAATTGGAGGTCTGAATGATGCTGCCTGTTACATGACAGGCAGCGGGGATGGCACACAGCAGGCAGACACAAGGAGGCAGCAGTGGCAGGACAGGGCAGGCATAGCGCCCGAGCCATGCCTGCATCCCTGAAGATACGATTCTGCTCTGCCGGGCGGCCGCTGGTTTGTTTGACCAGGGGGGGCGGCTGTTGGCCGGGGGGTGGCTGACCCCTCTTGCCTTATGCTGCGGGAGCCCATGGGTATAGGTGCCCTCAGTATAACTAGGTATAGGTGCCCATAGTTTAAACAGGTACAGGTGCCAACAGCATAGCCAAGCTTGGATGCCCACAGTATAGCCAGTCATCGGTGCCCACAGTATAGCCAGGCATGGGTGCTTTCAGTATAGCCAGGTATAGGTGCCCTCAGTATAGCTAGGTATATGTTCCCACAGTATAGCCAGGCATGGGTGCAACACTACAGCCAGGTATAGGTAGCCATGTCGGTGCCCCAGGCCCAGGGTCGCAGCGCATGAGGGGAGAGTAATGGCCACACAGAGCGGTCCCCCCCTCACCTCAGGCTCTCCCTTCAGCACTCTCCCCTCCAGCATTAATCAGCAGCAACAAGCGGGCAGGGAACAGTGAATGTGGACATACCTCTTCCGCGTTCCACTCGATGGAGGTCCAGTCTTCTCTGTAACAGTGCCTCACGCTATTTCCTGATAAACAGCAAGTAGCGTCAGGCACTTACAGAGAGGAACCTTCATCGCGTGGAACGCGGAAGTATGTTGCGCTGTCCCTGCCTGCTTGCTGCTGCCGATTACTGCTGGATGGGAGAGCGCTGAAGGGAGAGCTCTGGGTGATGGGGGTGGAGTGGGCCCCCCTCCCTGCTGCTCTGTGTGGCCATTGCTCTCCCCTCAACGTGCCGCAACCCCTCCTGCCCCCAAAAATGCCAATGCCATGTCCCCCCCCCCCCCCCCCCGCGGCTGCAGCCCCGATTGTTACTCTTGTGCTGCTGGACACTACAATCCACCTATTGTTACCGGCCGGCTACTACAATCCACCTATCACTACTAACCGGACACAACAACCCACCTATCTCTTCCTGACTGTCACTACAATTTACCTATTATTACCTAGGAGGAGATTTTAAACTAGGATCTGGGGGGAGGCAGGAGGATAAAGTCTCAATACGTAGACAAGATAAGGTAAAAAGACAGTGGGAACCTAACATTATGGGGGGTGGAGAGGGGGGTGGGGACAGTGTAAAGATTAATGAGGTTGGTAAAAATTCTCAAGTAGCCCATTTCATGTAAACAAAATTGGTAAATGTGGTGGTAAAAATAAAAAGTGCATGGTGACCAATGCTCGGAGCCTTGAAAATAAAATAGACGAACTAGAGTTCATTCTGAATGACAAAGGCTATGACATTGTGGGAATAACCGAGACATGGATGGATGAAAGCGATGACTGGATAGCTAATTTAAAAGGATACAATGTGTTTAGGAGGGATAGAACAGGGAAAAAGGTGGAGGGGTTTGTCTCTTTAAGAATTTTTTTACAGCTGTCCTCAACGATGAGATGGAGGAAGATTGCGAAGATGTGGAGTCCGTTTGGGTAAATATTCATGGTGGAAATAAAAAGTTGCCAATTGCTTATTGGGGTATGCTACAGGCCACCTCTTATTAATGAAGCTGCAGAACTGCGATTACTACAGCAGATTGAAAAAGCTGCAAGTAAAAATGAGGTCATAATTATGGGCGACTTCAACTTTCCAGACATTGACTGGAGTATTTAGGCTACCCATTCTGGTAAAAGCAGAAGATTTCTGGCAGCACTACAGGACAATTACTTGACTCAAATGGTAACAGAACCAACTAGGGGGAATGCGTTACTGGATCTGATAATTTCTAATAGACCAGATAATGTATCAAATGTGCAGGTTCAAGAACATTTGGGAAATAGTGATCACAACATGATAACGTTTGATCTGGTGACTGATAGGCCACGGGGCAGCGGGACCACTAAAACTATGAATGTTAGAAAAGCAAAGTTCAATCAAATTAGGCAGGCACTAAGTTTGGTGAACTGGGATAATGTACTACAAGGGGAAGACACTGAAGGGAAATGGCAAGCTTTTAAACTTAAACTCAATCAATATTGTAGTATGTATATCCCATATGGAAACAAAATATCTAGGAATAAAAAAAAGGCCTCTATGGATGAATAGAAAGGTTAAAGTTAAAATGAAGAGGGAAAAGAATGCCTATAAGGATAAGGTCTTAAAACAGGAGGGGACCGAGGCTGCACTAAGCAATTATAAGGAGTGCAATAAAAATTGTAAAAAAGAAATTAGGCAGGCAAAGATTGAAGCTGAAAAACAAATCGCTAAGGATATCAAATCTAACCCAAAAAAGTTTTACAAGTACATTAACTCTAAAAAAAGAAAGGTTGACTGTATAGGACTCCTAAAGGATGAGGGTGGGAACTCAATGGTAGATGACCAAGGTAAGGCAGAGTTATTAAATGCTTTCTTTGCTTCTGTCTTCACAAAAGAAACAGCACTGTGGAAAATTACAGAGGCAGAAGAGTCTCAATCTTCTAACTGTAATATTAAATACTTAACGCAGGAAGAAGTGAAGGCAAGACTAAATAAATTAAAAATAGACAAGGCACCTGGCACGGATGGCATGCATCCTCGGGTCCTAAAGGTGGCCATACACTGGTCGATTTGCCATCAGATTCGACCAACAGATAGATCCCTCTCTGATCGAATCTGATCAGAGAGGGATCGTATGGCCACCTTTACAGCAAACAGATTGTGAACCGATTTCAGCCTGAAACCGTTCACAATCTGTTGTGGTGGTGCTGCTGCTGCTGCCCCCGCCCGCCCGCATACATTACCTGCTCCGCCGGCGCGACTCCAGTCCCCCGGTCACCGCTGCTCTGTCTGCGCTCTGGTCTCCAGGTCCGGCATGCCTCACTTCTTCTAGCTCGGCAGGAAGTTTAAACAGTAGAGGGCGCTCTACTGTTTAAACTTCCTGCCGGGCTAGAAGAAGTGAGGCATGCCGGACCTGGAGACCAGAGCGCAGACAGAGCAGCGGTGACCGGGAGACTGCAGTCGCGCCGGCGGAGCAGGTAATGTATGCGGGCTCTATTGCGTCGGTCGTCGGGCACTCGAACGCCGCTAGCGATGCGCTCTTTACCCGCGGGCGATCGACGGTTATTTTCCGCACGGCACGATCGACGGGATCGGACGAAATGGATCGAAATTCGGCGTGTAGCGTGAACGATTGGCAGCAGATTCGATCCCAGTGATCGAATCTGCTGTCGAAACGGGCGCAAATCGGGCCAGTGTATGGCCTGCTTAAGGGTATTAAGTTCAGTTATAGATAAACCCCTTTATCTTATCTTTTGTGACTCTCTTTCAACTGGCAGAGTCCCAGTGGATTGGCGTACAGCCCACGTTTTCCCATTATTTAAGAAGGGCAAAAAATCAGATCCAGGAAATTATAGACCTGTAAGCTTAACATCAGTTGTATGCAAACTATTTGAGGGGTTACTAAGAGATACTATACATGACTTCATACTAGAAAATAATCTTATTTCTCAGCATCAACATGGGTTTACTAAAGACAGGTCCTGTTTGACTAACATGCTCAGCTTTTATGAGGTAGTGAATGCTAATATGGATATTGGGAATGCTGTAGATGTGATATACTTGGACTTTGCAAAGGCCTTTGACACTGTTCCCCACAAAAGTCTGGTGCAAAAGTTGAGGCTGCAAGGACTGGGGAAAAGTCTGTGTGCATGGATAGGGAACTGGCTAATGGACAGAAAACTAAGAGTTGTGGTCAATGGATCGTACTCAAAATGGGAGACTGTTAGCAGTGGGGTACCACAGGGGTCTGTTCTGGGTCCAGTGCTCTTCAAATTATTTATTAATGACCTAGTAGATGCAGTAGTGAGCAATGTTGCTATTTTTGCAGATGATACAAAATTGTGCAGAATCATCAACTCTCAGGAAGATAGTGTCCTATTGCAACAGGATCTGGATAGGATGGCTATATGGGCACATACATGGCAGATGAAATTCAATGTTGAAAAATGTAAAGTCATGCATTTTGGACGTACTAATGGTCTAGCACCATACAAAATAAATGGGATACAGTTGGGGACATCAAACTTGGAGAAGGACTTAGGAGTACTCATCGACAACAAGTTAAATAATCGTACTCAATGCCAAGCAGCTGCAGCTAAAGTTAACAAATTTTGGGATGCATTAAAAGGGAAATAAAAACTTAAAATGCTAGCATAATATTGCCCCTGTTTAACTCTCTAGTAAGGCCACATCTGGAATATGGAATCAGTTCTGGACACCACATTACAAAAAGATATTGCCGTTTTAGAGCAGGTGCAGAGACGAGCAACAAAATTGATACGTGGGATGGAAGGTCTCACTTACCAAGAAAGGTTAGATAAACTGGGTTTATTTAGTCTAGAGAAAAGACGCCTTAGAGGGGATCTAATTAACATGTATAAATACATCAGAGGGCAATATAATAGCTTGGCGGATGAGCTTTTTGTCCCTAGGCCTTCTCAAAGGACTAGAGGACATGATCTGCGCATGGAGGAAAAACTTTTAGCCATTTATTTAGGAAAGGGTTCTTTACAGTAAGAGTGATTAAGATGTGGAATGCATTGCCACAGGAAGTCGTTATGGCAAACTCTATACCTGCATTTAAAGGGGGCTTAGATGCTTTCCTTGCGTTGAAAGACATCCATGGCTACAATTACTAGATAATGCCTAATGATGTTGATCCAGGGATTTTATCTGATTGCCATCTGGAGTCGGGAAGGAATTTTTCCCTTAGAGCTAAAAGGACCATGCCTGGTAAGGGTTTTTCGCCTTCCTCTGGATCAACAGGGATATGTGAGGGAGCAGGCTGGTGTTGTACTTTATACTGGTTGAACTCGATGGACGTATGTCTTTTTTCAACCAAAATAACTATGTAACTATGTAACCTGCTACAGTCTGCCTATCACTACCTGCTGACACTACAGAATTCCTATCACTATCTGCTGTTCCTATCCTATCACATCCTGCCTGCCAGTAGAATTGACTCTAGACAGTGTGTGGTGGGGTGGGATATGAGAGCACCTGGGAGCAACTTTTTTTTCTGAAAATTGCTGTGTAGGTGCAGAGGGGAGTGGGAGGCAGTAGGTTTGCCCAGTATGGGGCCCAGAAATTTCTGATGGTGCCTTGCCTCTGGCTACCACATCGCAACACGTGATTGAGTCTACGTGGTTGCATACCTCCCAAAATTTTGAGATAAGAAAGAAGGACACTTAAGCCATGCCCCTGACACACCCCTAACCACGGCTCTGACACACCCCTAGTCACGCATACCATAAAGATTTTATAAGCAAAATATGCTGTTTTATTATTCAGACCACACTGGTCCTTTCTATCCTGGTTCATTTCCTTCATATTAGCACTTAGAAATAAGAAATATATAAATTTAAATGATGGGAATAAAGTTTAGAGCCAATTTAACACATTTTTCGCTAGAAAAAATACATATATTTACATAGGTCTGTACATAAGTCCTGAAAGAAGGACACATGAGGAAGAAAGAGGGACAGTTGGGAGCAATGTAGTTGGAGGGGGCCTGGAGGTAAGCAGCCAGACCTAGTGTAAGCCAAACCTAAGGTACAGAACACCAGGCCATTTCCTATCATAGAGGACATGACAGGCCTGGGCTTTTCCTAGTTTGCCCTCCCTCACACTCTGTACTGTTCATTTTTTGTTGACTTAAAATATATTTATCAGATGCATGCATACTGCTTCTCAAAGAGTGCTGTAATTCATCATATTCATTTTCATTTCATTTGTATCAGATTTAGAGAGATGAATTAAAATGACAGTATACATAAATATGCTAAAATGGCTACAAATGTAGAATACATCTTTATTACTAAAACATTTTGTTTGTCTTTGTTGTTGTAAGAAGTACTGTTCAGTCCACATTCCTGTGTAATGAATATCAGATGATCCAGTGTAATTCCTTCGCTGTCAGGTATCTGCACACACCCTGTGATCTGAGTTTGGGGCTAGATGGATTTATAGCAGAGTTGGCTGTTAAACATCTTGGAGACAACATAAGAAAACCCTCTCTCACGGGAGCCATTGTTCTTCGTCTGCCTGTTTAAATCATCTAGCTGCCATGTCTCAGCGCTGAAACCTGGTTATATTTTAATTACTATTTAATCTTGGGGTCTGTTTATAAAGAATGTGCCAAGTGCTGAAATATCACTTTTGGAATATACAGTATGTTATCTATATGCTAGTTATATTATATATGTTTTTCTCAAATTTGGAATGTGTCATATTACTCTTTAACGTAAACCTGAACGGAGTAAGATTATTGAAACTAAACACATGATTTACCTGCAAATTAATATTACATACTAAGCTCTCTGTCAGTTCCTCTCAGAAGCTCACCATTTTCTTCAAACAATCCCTTCCAGTTCTGGCAAGATCTTGTCAGACTTGTCTTTCAGGAAGTTGAAAGCCTAAAGCAGGCCACACACC
This sequence comes from Hyperolius riggenbachi, assembly GCF_040937935.1. Taxonomy (NCBI): domain Eukaryota; kingdom Metazoa; phylum Chordata; class Amphibia; order Anura; family Hyperoliidae; genus Hyperolius; species Hyperolius riggenbachi. Next base: position 352,322,112 of record NC_090648.1, read on the forward strand.
ATACAATTCAAAGATCCAATTTTTCACCATTTCGATAATTTTAATCAGTTGACCCGTAAAATGGAGAGCTTTTCTTTGTTTTCGATCGATAACTCCGATCAAATTTCCAATTTTTTGTGATTCTTGGAGATTGGACATATTGGAAATTCCAGACCAACTTTATCAAGAATTGTATGATGTATGATGGATTGTCAATTACTTAATGGACAGTTCCAATCATATTTTTCTGAGCTTTCAATTATTTTATTCATGATTGGGAAAAAAATTTAACATAGGTGTGTAGTACATTGGTCAGATTTTTGAATTGTTACAATCAGTCAGAAAAATGTATTGCTATTCTTGAAGTGAATAGATATTTAAAAAAAAATGGTGTGTGGCCAACTTTAGGGCCCCTTTTCACTATATCAGTTGCTGTCAGTTATAACTGAAAGGACAACTGATGTGCAAGGTAATGTCTATGTACCCTATGGCTCAAGCAATATTACTGGTTACCAGACTATTGACCCGTAAGAGTCATCGCCATTTTTACAATAGAGACAGAGAATTCCATTGATCCCAGTGGACAAACAGGGCATGGGAGAGAAGAGATTGCTAAGCAGACTACGCATGAGATAAGTATGAGGTGTATATGTTCAGTGGCGGCTCCAGGATTTTTTTTGGGGGGGGGGGTGCTATGCAGATGCTGGACCAACTTCTGAGGTAGCTGATGACCCGCGGCACGCGAGGCACGCGGCGGCAAAAAATGGATGTGGCTATAACCTGCGGCACGAATGGCCGTGGTCATGACCGGATGAGGGCGGAGCTAACTGTAGTTTAAAGTGAACCCGAGGTGAGAGTGAAATGGAGGCTGCCATATTCATTTCCTTTTAAACAATACTAGTTGCCTGGCAGCCCTGCTGATATATTTGATTGCAGTAGTGAGCTCAATTACACCAGAAACATGCATGCAGCTAATCTTGTCAGTTCTGACAATATTGTCAGAAACCCCTGACCTGCTGCATGCTTGTTCCGGGTCTATGGTTGAAAGAATTAGAGGCAGAGGACCAGCACGGCAGCCAGGCAACTGGTATTGCTTAAAAGGAGATAAATATGGCACCCTCAATATTATTCTCACCTCGGGTTCCCTTTAAAAGTGCAACGCAAAGACAGTGAGCCCAAGTTTTGGTGACCCTTTCCCCAGAAAATGCACATAATTATGCAGGTTTTCTCAAGAAAATACACGTAATGTGAGCAGATTTGCCCAGAAAATACGTTCAACCATATGGCAGATTTGACCAGAAAAGACGTTCAACCATGTGGCAGATTTGACCAGAAAATACGTTCAATCACGTCGGCAGATTTGACCAGAAAATACGTTCAATCACGTTGGCAGACTTGATCAGAAAACATTTCAATCATGTGGCAGAAAACACTTCAATCATATGTGGTAAATTCAGAACACACTTCAATCATATGTGGCAGACTTGATCAGAAAACACTTCAATCATGTGGCAGACTTGCCCAGAAAATACACCTGTTAATAAATTAAAAAAAACATTTACTCACCTGCTGAAGACCTCCTGTCCCGGCCTCCGTCCAGCGTGCAGCTCCCACGATCCTCTGCCAGCCAGCAACTGAAACTCCCACGCTGAGAGCAGGGCTACGGGAAAATTGCGCCCGAAGCCCTGCACTGCAGACTCAAAGTCTCCAGAGCAGGGCTTCGGACGCCATTTTACTGTAGCCCTGCTCTGCCGCTGCCGGAGCTGCGGGCTGCTGCTGCCGGTGAACTGACACAGCGTTTATTAGACCCTGAAAGTCAGTTCACGCTGGGGGTGCTTGAAGAATTTTAGGGGGTGCTTCGGCACCCCAAAGCACCCCCTGGCGCTTTGCTTTAAAAGACACCTAAAGTGAGCAGGATATGATGGCTGACAAATATATTTCCTTTTAAACAATACCAGTTGCCTGGAATCCTTGCTGATCTTTCTTGCTGCAGTAGTGTCTGAATCACACACCTGAAACAAGCATGCAGCAAATCCAGTCAGGCTTCATTCAGAAACAACTGATCTATATGCATGGTCAGGGTCTACAGCAAAAAGAATTAGAGGCAAGCCATCAGCAGTACAGCCAAAAGTTATGTCTTATGCTGGGCATACACGGCTCGTTTTTTATTATCAATCAAGTCGCTGATGGCTCGATTAATAATATCCGACGTGTCCGCGGGCGGACAATGCAAAAAACGAAGCGCTGATAAGGAAGTGCCCGCGGGGACGAGCGGGAATCGATCCACGCGCCTGCGCAGACGAGCGGGGATGAGCCGGCATCGAGCCGCTGGCTCGATACTGGCGCATTATCGAACCGTGTATGCCCAGCATAAAAGAACTCTTGGAAATGCATGTGATCAGTTTGGTTATGTGATATATATGCAAGTTTCTGATTTGCTACTAGTCATATGCTAAAGCAGGATGTGATCAAACAAACCACATGCTTCTCCATGGGTTGTCCTAGTCATGACCATACCGAAGACATAACAACAAAAGTCGTTTAGGCGATACCTTTAATGACTAACTGTACAGGATTCCTTTGCAAGCTTTCGAAACTTTAAGTTTCTTCTTCAGGCATGTTTCAGAGCTGGATCAGAACCATACAAAATACTGTCACATACACATGCTTTATATATGATTTTGTAGAGTCTCCTGCAATCTGATCTCATGTAGTCTTCCTCTTTTTTTTAAAAATGTAAATGATCTCATCAAAGCTTAGATCTAAATCTTTCACTCTAAAGGCTCTATACAATAGGTAGAAACATACACACGTTAAACAGAGGGGAACCCAGGGCGCCCTATAGTCTCAGGTACTGGCACCCAAACAGAGAACATCTCAGGCTGGCTGGATAACACACTGAAGCCCCTGGTGAGAAATACAAACAGCTTTATACAGGATACCACAGACCTCCTGAGGAAACTTGAGTCAGTGGGCCCACTACCAGAGGGGACGATTCTGGCTACCATAGATGTGGAAGCTCTATACACCAATATCCCACATGAGGATAGCATCACAGCCTGTGAACACTTCCTGACTCAGGGACACCTCCCCACAGAATCGGTGGTACCCCTCATGAGATTCATCCTCACCCACAATTATTTCAACTTTGGCCGGGATGTATACCCACAGAAGATGGGGACAAGTATGGGTACGTGCTTTGCGATACAGTTAGCAAACTTATGTGTAAATTAGAAAATGATTTCTAGTCAATCTGCACCCACAAACCCCTCTCCTACTTCTGCTTTATTGATGATATCCTTGTCATCTGGAATGGAAGTGAGGAACTCCTGCTCAACTTCCACAGGGAATTCAACATGTTTCACCCCACTATCAAACTAAAAATGAGCCACTTCACCTCACACATACACTTTCTGGATACGACTATCCCGATTAAAAGCAGTATCCCGAAAGCCCACGGACTGACCCTCATACGTCAGGAGCGATAGCTTCCACCTATCCCACATCAGCCATATTCAGCCAAGCCCTGCGGTGCAACTGCATTTGCTCAAACACAGGGGAAAGGGACCTGCTCAGACCACAGACTGCCACTTCACTACAGATAGCCGGCGAACCTGAGGAAACATCTGGTCAGGAGTGCCTTACTGTCGCCAGAAGAAAATGGCACATTTCCGTGTGGGGTAATGAGTTGCAAGACCTGCTGCCACATTTTATGCACTGATAGCCTGCCAATACCAGATAAATCTGAGGCCTACCACATCCGGGGTGTATACACATGTGCATCATCGAATGTGGTCTATGCTATTAGGTGCATGAAATGCCCTGACAAGATTTTGTACATAGGGGAGACGAAACAGACAGTACGGAAACACATCAACATTCATCGCGCCACGGTGCAGACTACGGACAAAAGCAAAGAGACCACTGTAGGACTGCACTTCAAGACATTTGCCCACAGCATGGAGGACTTTAGAGTCAGCATATTAAGGGGGGGGGGGGGGGGGGATTCAAGTCAGGTTATGAAAGAAGGACATGCGAATATGAATACTTGAATCTGTTCGGGACTTTGAAACATGGACTTAATATCAAACCTGGGTTCATGGCAAATTATGAGCATTAGAAAGACTTTTCCTGCCTGACAGGAAAGACATTCGAATTTTCACAAATACCTATCCCCCCTCCAACCCTTCCCCCCCCCTCCCCCCCCCATGGTAATTGATGACATTTTTCATTGTTTGATGCTGCACTGGAAACAGGCACCCAATCTGTACATGTCCTGCTGACAGATTTTCCAACCTTCTATGCCCTGTTGTATCATTATCACCTGTTACCACCTGTTGTTCTTTAACAACTAATTTAATTAGAGTTTGTGTATACCTGTGGTTAGGTGCTGGCAATTAGCTAATTTGTTTAAAGCAGTAGGATCAGCCATACTATTCCAGGGGAAAAAAAACACATATATAAGTAGATAAATACTTGATCTACTTACATAACACATGTATTGTACTGTCCACAGTTTGATTTCAGTGAATGTTATATAGTAAATGACAAGAATTCTGTTCCTGGTGGGGGCCATGTCTTTTGCCCACAGTAAAGGCTAAGTCGTGATGTCATTTCTGCCCTTTCCTTTTTTTTCTTGTCTCCTCCAATCACTGAGTCACCTCAGCCTTGCTTGTAAACACAAGTGAGTAGGGGATCAGGTTTCAGATCAGCAGCAGACAGGAAAATAAAGGGAAGAGGAGGAATATATTATAGATAAAAAGAACCCCCAGCATGCAATTCTTTGGCACCGACTACTAAAGAGCCAGTGCTCCTAAGGTATATGATAACTCCAAATCATAACAGCAGAAAACATTTTGAAAGTTTTGAATGCAGCATTAGCATCTTTATCACTTAATACACTCAGACCAGTTGCTGTTGAAATTTGATTTTTATGGTGACGATACCGCTTTAACGTGTGTATGTTTCTACCTATTGTATAGAGCCTTTAAGTGAATAGATCTAAACGTTGATGAGATCATTTACATTTCAAAAAAAGAAGACTACATGTGATCAGATTGCAGGAGACTCTACAAAATTTTGGATGGTTCTGATCCAGTTCTGATAATCTGATAATCAGAACCAGCTCTATCAGAACAAAAGTCAGTATTTTATTTAATGTGTGATCACACATGTTTTGGGTGCACAGTATTATACAGGAGTACTCCCAAGTGATAGCCCTTGGTAGTCGTACAGGCAGAGTCGGTAACAGGTCGGTCAGGCATCGGTACAGAAACGTCAGGCAAAATCATAGTGGGTATACAGGCCGAGGTCGGCAGCAGATCAGATTGGCAAAGGTACAGAATCAGAAGGCTTAATCAGAGTAAGAGGTCAGGCAGAGGTCGGCAACAGATCAGATTGGCAAAGGTACAGAATCGAGAGGCAGAGAGTAAACAGAGGTTCAGGCAAGAGGTCATACACAATAAATCAATACACAATAATAATAATATTCTCCTAAGCTAAGTGTGAATCCCCGGGGTCCTGCCGGATGAAACACACACGGATCTGACTAAGGTCTGAGAGCTTTCACTGCGAAGTTTCAGCAACAGCAGACAACGAGCCACTGACAATACAGGGTTTAAATACAGACATGCAATTCCAAACTAACCGCCCAACAAAACCCGACCAATCAGCAGCGAGAGTCAGAACACTGCTGTCCAGCTGACCCGCCTCCTCAGCGCATAAAGGTCCTGTCTCCTGGTGCACGCGTGTGCTACTCTGCTCTGATGCAACCTGGAGAGACCTGTTCTGCCGGAAGGAGATGTCTGTGAGGACGCGACGAGATCCGCGGTGAAGTCAGACGCGGGAGCGGCGGCCGCACTGCTTCCCACTGCAGAGGTAACTTCATTGGCGCCTGGACACACGGACTCCCTCAACACAGGCACTGCTATTGACCTGATGAAGCGGCTGTGACCGTGAAACGCGTTGTCTTCTAATGCACCATTAAAATTATTCCTTTATGCTTCTGATTGTCTCAATTTTCCTAAAGGGACACCTATAAGGTAGGACAACCTAACTTGTAATAATTGGATACTTTCATATAGAATATTATAGTGAACATCCTTAACCGGGCGCCTCCTATCTGTACCCAAAAAGTCTAACACCCCTCCTGCCAGTAGGGGAGATTAGGCCGACTACGGTCGACCAATTAATCATGTTTTGGAGTAGCGACCACCTAAGGATCCAAAGGCCGAGTGGGGACGGTACTTTCCCACCTGCGGACACAAGTGGTTGCCTTGCTGCAACCCATGTTTGTGAGTATAATTATTGCCTCTAATACCTATATCCAGATCCAATAACCGTATTGCACCAGAATGGGCTCCCGGATCTCTCTGTGTTTTTTCCCTCTACCATTCTACAATTCCAAACTAACCACCCAGCGAGACCCGACCAATCAGCAGCGAGAGTCAGAACACTGCTGTCCAGCTGACCCGCCTCCTCAGTGCATAAATGTCCTGTCTCCTGGTGCACGCGTGTGCTACTCTGCTCTGATGCAACCTGGAGAGGGTAGAGGAATCCACATATACAGCCGGCTTAAGCAAAGACACATGAAGACACATGAAAGGATTTTACGCCTCTCATGGTAGCTGTGAGAGCAACTCTATAAGCTACCTCATTAATTTTCTCTGTAATAGGGTATGGACCAATATATTTAGGCCCCAACTTGGCTGAAGGCGGTTTCAAAGTGATGTGACGCGTGGAGACCCATACCATATCTCCTGGGGTAAAATCCCACTCAGGTGAATGCTTCCTATCAGCCTGCCTCTTTTGAACTTTAAACGCTTTCTCCAGATTGGCTTTTACCAATGACCAAATTCTCTTGCAAAAACTCTGCCACCCTTCTAATGCAGGAAAGAGAGAATTAATCACTGGCAAAGGACAAAACTTTGGTGACCTCCCCGTGACCGCTTGAAATGGAGAAAAGCCAGAGGATGCGTTCCTGAGATTGTTATGGGCAAACTCCGCAAAAGAAAGAAACTTTACCCACTCATGTTGAGAATCAGCCACATAGCAACGAAGAAATTGCTCTAATGATTGATTCATTCTTTCGGTTTGGCCATTAGTCTGAGGGTGGTAACCTGAGGAAAAGGACAAGGTCAGGCCCAAAATGTTGACAGAATGCTCGCCAAAATTTAGATATGAACTGTACTCCCGTCAGACACTATGTTTACTGGTATCCCATGCAGGCGAAAGATGTGGGTAACAAAGAGGTCCGCTAGCTCTTGGGCCGATGAGAGTTTTTTCAAAGGCACGAAATGAACCATTTTACTAAAGCGGTCCACGACCACCCAGATAACAGTTTTCCCTTCTGAAGCAGGGAGTTCCCCCACAAAATCCATGGAGATGTGGGTCCATGGTTCTGTGGGTGCTGGCAAAGGCTGCAGTGTTCCCGCAGGAGCCTGTCTGGATGGCTTGCTGCGAGAACAGACTGTACAGGATATCACAAACTCTCTACAATCGTTTTTTAGTGACGGCCACCATACACTACGAGTCAATAGTTCTTCCATTCTGGTTGTACCAGGATGTCCTGCATTCTTAGGACTATGAAACATCTGTAGGACTTGAAGGCGCAAGTATAACGGGACAAACAGGACACCATCTGGCTTTTCCTCTGGAGAATCACTCTGATAAGGCTGCAGAGTGATTGTTAAATCCTCCATGGGTTCCGTAGCGGCTACCACTATGTGCTCAGGCAAGATATTAGCGGGGAGTGAGGGCTGGACTGTCTCAGGTTCAAAGCAACGGGACAGTGCATCGGCCTTAATGTTCTTATCACCAGGTTTGTACGTGATTATGAACCTGAATCGGGAGAAAAAGAGTGCCCAATGAGCTTGTCTCGGGTTGAGCCTCTTCGCCCCTTCAATATACTCCAGATTCTTATGGTCTGTGTATACCGTAATCACATGCTCCGCCCCCTCCAACCAGTGTCGCCGCTCTTCAAACACCATTTTTATGGCCAACAATTCCCTGTTGCCGATGTCGTAATTCTTTTCCGCTGGTGAAAACTTGCGGGAAAAGAATGCACATGGATGGAACCGTCTCTGAGATCCAGAATATTGAGACAGTACAGCCCCCACTCCTACCTCGGAGGCATCCACTTCCACAATAAATGGACGTGTAACATCCACATGATGTAAAATGGGAGCAGCACAAAAGAGTGTTTTAAGCTGCGAAAATGCCTTACAGGCTTCTTCAGACCAATTATAGGTATCGGCCCCTTTTTTGGTCAAATTGGTAAGGAGAGCGACCACCGAGGAGAACCCCTTAATAAATTTTCTGTAGTAGTTTGCAAATCCTAAAAACCTTTGGAGGGCCTTCAAGCCCACGGGTTGCAGCCACTCCAACACAACGGAGACTTTCTTGGGGTCCATTGACAGACCATTGGTGGAGATGATGTACCCCAAGAATGCAACTTCTGAGACCTGAAACAAACATTTTTCGAGTTTTGCGTAAAGGCAATTCTGTCTGAGTTTCTCTAATACAAACTTAACGTGCTCCCTGTGTTCTCTAAGACTTTTGGAAAAGATCAGAATGTCATCTAAGTATACGACAACAAAACGTCCCAATACATCTCTAAAAATTTCATTAACAAACTCCTGAAACACAGCAGGAGCATTACACAACCCGAAGGGCATCACCAGGTATTCGTAATACACATCGGGTGTGTTGAAGGCCATCTTCCACTCATCCCCCTGTCTGATACATATCAAGTTGTATGCCCCTCTCAGGACCAGTTTGGAGAGCACTTGCGCCCCAGAGACTTGTGAAAACAAATCTATCAATGGCAGGGGGTAACGATTAGGAATGGTTATCTTGTTCAAAGCTCTATTGTCGATGCATGGACGAAGTCCACCATCTTTCTTTTGAACAAAGAAGAACCCTGCCCCAGCTGGTGATTTGGAGGGACGGATGAAACCTTTCTCAAGGTTCTCCTTGATGCATTCCTTCATGGCCAACTGTTCTGGACCAGAGAGGTTGTACAAGTGTCCCCTGGGGGGGGGGGGTATGGTACCTGGTCTTAGGTCTATGGGACAATCAAATTCCCTGTGTGTGGGGAGTTTATCGGCAGTTCGTGGGCAGAAAACATCAGAATAAGCTACATACGGAGGAGGTACACCTTCAACATGATGAACCTCCGTGGAACACAGGGTAATTTTCTCTAAACAAGAGTCTTGACAAGCTGGGGACTAAGCCAGCAATTGCCCGGTGTTCCAATCAATCTGGGGCAAATGTTGGCGTAACCACCGGAGCCCCAGGACAACCATAGAAGATGACATTTGTAATACATAAAATTGTATTTCCTCTCTATGCAGAACTCCAATACGACAGGTGAGGAGAGGAGTTTGTGAGAGAGGTTGCTTGTTCTGTAATGGAGAGTCATCAATAGCGGTAACATAGATCTGCCTCTCCATGGGAAGAATGGGAATATTCCACTTAGAGGCTAGACCTAAATCAATAAAGTTTGCTGCGGAGCCTGAATCAATGAAGACCTGAGTGCAGCAAACTTGATTCTTCCACGTAATGGAACAAGGTAACAACATTTTGGAAATCTTTGCAGGTAAAACAGGTACGCCTAGGGTAGTACCTCCTATTACACCTAGGCGGAGAAGTTTTCTGACTTCTTACTACAATTTTGAATGAGATGACCTTTCTCCCCACAGTACAAAAAGAGGCCCTCTTTCCTTCTCCTGGTTTTTTCAGACTCTGACAGTTTCGAATGGCCTATCTGCATTGGCTCATCTGAACTAGTCGTGACCGAGGGAGTGGAAAAAACTGCTCTGGAAGAAGCACGTAACTTGCCCTGTTTATGATACCGCACCCTGCGATCTATCTTAATAGCTAGGGCAATAGCTTCATCCAGTGTCTTAGGTTCAGGATGACTGATCATAATGTCTGAAACTGACTTATGACCAGAAAATCTTTCAGCGCCATCTTAGGTTCACGAACATGTGAGGGAGGCGATGATGATGCAGATCTCTGTGGGCTGCTTACAGCCTCAGACAGGAGATTCAACTGAGCCTGCTGAGATGCGACAGTAGTAGTTAACTGCTCGACAGCTACAGTTAATGCCTGCACCTGCGCATTTAAAGCCTCCGTGGTCATTTTTGGTCTGCTGTTATGTAATGATCATTGAGATATCTGATAATCAGAACCAGCTCTATCAGAACAAAAGTCAGTATTTTATTTAATGTGTGATCACACGTGTTTTGGGTGCACAGTATTATACAGGAGTACTCCTAAGTGATAGCCCTTGGTGGCAGGGACTATCACTAAATAAAGAGTGGTCGGTAACAGGTCGGTCAGGCAGTGGTACAGAAACGTCAGGCAAAATCGTAGTGAGTATACAGGCCGAGGTCGGCAGCAGATCAGATTGGCAAAGGTACAGAATCAGAAGGCTTAATCAGAGTAAGAGGTCAGGCAGAGGTCGGCAACAGATCAGATTGGCAAAGGTACAGAATCGAGAGGCAGAGAGTAAACAGAGGTTCAGGCAAGAGGTCATACACAATAAATCAATACACAATAATAATAATAATATTCTCCTAAGCTAAGTGTGAATCCCCGGGGTCCTGCCGGATGAAACACACACGGATCTGACTAAGGTCTGAGAGCTTTCACTGCGAAGTTTCAGCAACAGCAGACAACGAGCCACTGACAATACAGGGTTTAAATACAGACATGCAATTCCAAACTAACCGCCCAGCGAAACCCGACCAATCAGCAGCGAGAGTCAGAACACTGCTGTCCAACTGACCCGCCTCCTCAGCGCATAAAGGTCCTGTCTCCTGGTGCACGCGTGTGCTACTCTGCTCTGATGCAACCTGGAGAGACCTGTTCTGCCGGAAGGAGATGTCTGTGAGGACGCAGCGAGATCCGCGGTAGCGGCGGCCGCACCGCTTCTCTCCATGACTAATACCGGACCACACGCAACTGGCATGACCATACCGAACAGCCAGGAAATTTGCATTGTTTAAAGAGAAATAAATATGTCAGCCTCCATATTCCTCTCACTTCAGGTGAGCTTTTAATTTTTGAAATCTGACTGTTTGTAATTTCTAATGTAAAATAAGCAGAAAAACTCACATTTGGTTAAGATGGACAGTATGATGTGCTGCCAAGGTGATTAATGAGAACAGGGGTAACAGTGGTTCAGAACTGAGAAGAGCAGGGAGTGAAAGAGGTAGTGGGCCTTATTCAATTAACTTTTCTCCTGAGTTTTCTTAAAGGAGATATTTTTTGTACAGGTTATCAATAAAATAAATTTTAACCCCCTCAGAAAGCAAGAGTTTACTCCAAATCAGTTTTATAGTACTTTTTAATTATGTCTTAGTACTTTTTCATTTGCTAGGTGCTGAGTTATGTTGTAGTTAAGATGAAAAAGTATTTCCTCTGAGTAAACTAAGAATAAAAGACAATTGTATAAGGCCCAGTTTATACAAAGGGATAACTGTAAAATGTAAGTAAATAGAAAAAAAGTAATAAAGTTATATACTTGCTAAAATATAATCTGAATGAAGAAGACAGAGTGGATGAGCAAAGTGGCAAGTTATAGTGGCAGGACCTGACATCACTTTTCCACTGGAAGTTTTGAACAAGGATGATACAATTTTTTGGCTAAGTTTAAAAGATTCAAACGAATATACCAAACGAAAAAAATATACCAAACGAAACCAAAAACAATATTTTTTTTTACTTCCTTTCAATGAATAATCTCTGCTGTTTGTTACAGTAGAATTTATTCCTCAATCGTGTTTGTCATACCTGCCTATTAGTATTACTGCAATTAAAAGTTACGTTTTACAAATACCTTATATACTCGCATATTAGCCTAATTTTTCAGCATGTCCCCCCCCCCCCCCCCCCTTGGCTTATAGGCAAGACAGTAGAGCAGGTCAGATTGTAGAGCAGGTTTTGTTACTGGCAGAGGGGCGTAAGGATGATGCAATAGTGATACTGCTCTTGCCAGCTGACTCCCTGCTGTTTCTGTGCCCCCCATCCCCTGCAACATGGTGTGCAGAGTGGGCTGCTCAAGACTACCTGTGTCCCCTGGCTTATGGAGTGGAGCGTGCAAGCAACATGTCAGCGGTGCAATGATGGGGAATTCTTCCTGTGTGGCAATCACTGTGTCTCATATCTATGATGCCATCTAGTGGTGTCTTGAGACACAGCTGTATCATCCTTGGGTCACATCTGGCTATGGGGAGGGGCGCTGACTTGCACTGGGGGCACATCTGACTACTGTGGAGAAGGCTATACTGGGGAGGGGGGTTATATGTGAGTCAATCGCTTTTACCTGGTATCTGAGGAAAAAGTGGATACCTCTGCTTATACGCAGGTTGGCTTATATGCAAGTATATATGGTACTGTATTTGTTACTACAGACCTATAAATCCTCACCTCCTTTGTTGTCTCCTAATATTCTGTCATTGAGGGGTGGTTAGCTCACTGTTGTAAAATCATCATATATCAAGCCTATAACTTACTATAGGCAGCATTGAGGGCTCATCACTACCTCATCCGCTAACCCCTGTGCTTCCCTCTTTAATATCTCCAACCCACTATTCTCTAGATTCTAAGCTTGCAAGGGAAAGGACCTCCTCCTAGTGTTTCTTATTCTGCTGTAATCTATCATATGAACATGTACCAGTATTGGTGATTTCTCAAGCCACACATCACCTATATATGTATTTGTACTTGTATTGCTGGATGTCCTGATTGTACAGAGTTTTGAACATCTCATGTATTTATGTTCCTTGCTATTTGTTTTGTACAGCGCTAGAGAATATGTTGGTGCTATAACAATAAATGGAGGAAACCAAAGTTAAGCACATTCCTCATCCACTGTGAGATATCTCTTTAGGGGTCTCATATTTGTCTAACTTTATCATAACTTTATTGAGGTTGTTCTTAGATGGGTATATGAAGAAATCTAAAGTTCAGCCCCCTTCACACAACATTTGTGAAAATGGGGGTGATCCTCTGACCCTTTACATTCACAGGGTATCCTTGTTACAGCGGGGTTCAAACTCCAGATTATAGGACATTTGCACTGTAGTTTGTAGACAATGAATGCGGGACATATGGTAACAAACTATTTCAGGTACCCTATAGATTGTAAGCCACCCCCCCGCCCCCCTTGTTTCCAACTTGATTATGTACACCCCTCTAGCAGACTAGAACAGCCTATTTTTACCGAAGACACTGGTACTGTTATCAACGACATTTGCATGATCTTGTTTTGTTGTGAGCTCCTTGTATGTCCTAGCTTGTATGTTAACCCATTTATCTATTGTTTATCTGTTGTGCAGCACTGCATAATATGTTGGAGCTTTATAAATACAATAAATAATAATAGGTAATAATTTGCGTTAGGATTTTAGCATGATCAACAGGACTGGCCAATTTCTATAGTGAGAGTTACATTTAGTTATAGGATCCAGGTGATATGAAATAAGATTTGTTTTGATCTAATAAACCAGAGCCATTAGACACTCCATCCGGAGCCTTGGTTGTGAACATGGCATTCCTTGTTTTGCCAGCTGTCAGTCTGGCCTGCTGTTTTTAGTGCCAGGTGCAGGAGACAGGACCTTTAGAGTTTGTTTGTAATTGTAGGCTTGTCTTCAAGCACTGGGCAGATATAGTCTTCTGAGGTGTAAGATTCTCACCCTCATATCTCATTTACAAGCTCCTGGTTCTTTAGTATGTGAGGAAGATGTCAGGTCATCTTACATGCAGAAGGACAAGAAAAAGTTTGGTACAACTGAAGCCCTGTATACATACTAGATTCAAGTTGGCTGAGGTGAGCGATAATGTCTGCCTCTACCGATAATCTGGTGTGTGTACAGTAGCCCCTGACCGCTGCCTCAGGGCCAGCGATCTGCCAAGTGGATCAACTCAGTAGAGTGACGGCTGATAAACTTTGTGTTCACCGCATACCATCACGTCTTACAGCTCCGTCTGCCCTCCGTCCCCCACTCTTTCCTACCACATTGCAACAGAATGCATTGTCAGCCTGTAGTCTAACAAAATGTCTGTCCAGCCTCGTCCAACCATGTCGTCTGAGGGATTAGGCCCCAATTTATGTTGGGCGACATGCATCCTGCGAATGTATGGGTGTCACGCTGGGTATTAGACGTAATTACTGAATAGAAAAATTGTGGTCAGATCGTCAGCTAAAGTCATACACGTGTAGTCAGAAATACTGCGGTACAATAGGACTGAGGCAGGGCTAGGTCAATAACAGGCTGATATCATACACAGGTGGTCAGATGGCTATAGTACAGAAGGCTGAGACAGAGACAAAAACGTTAAACAGGCTGAGGTCATACACTTAGATCAGATGGCTGAGGTACAGACAAGGAGGAGACAGAATCAGAGTGAGGGTTTAGCCGGGTCATACACAGAATAACAATCAGAATAATATACAATTACAAAGTATATATGTATGTATATATATATATATATATAGTATATATATATATATATGTATATATATATATATATATATATATATATATATATATAGCTCTGAAAACTAGCTGACAAGGCACAGTAGCAAGACAAGGTCCAGCGTTCAGCGAACTGATAGCTATAACGGACCGCGAGTAACTAAATGCCCAAGGCTTATATAGCAGGAATAGAGCACAGACCAAGCCCCCAGGAAAATCGGACCAAGCAGCAACATCCCTGAAGCAGGAATCAACTGACACACCTCAGACACACCTCCTTAACCTATAAAGGCAGCTCTGAGCTGCGCACATCCTCCTAGGGAAATGTTGACCCACATCTACAGGGAAGCCAGGGATGCGAACATGCTGATTCACGTCTACAGGGGAGCCGAGGATGCGACTGACCAAAGAGGAAGAGGAAGCTTCCTCCAGCTGCCCCACACTATCAGAGCAGCCTCCAGAGACAACACCAGATAAGTTTGTTTCAATGGGCCTGAAGAGTAATAATATCAAATACAGCAGGCAGTGTAGGTGACAAAACACCAAAGCCACATTTCACTTCCTTATTGTCTTCTAACAGCACTTACCTAAATGATAAATTCCTGGATATAGGACTTTTTTTGGGGGGGGGGGGGGGGGGGTCTTTGAGTAATTTTTGCAAAAAATTTTTTTTTTTTTTATGCATTTTAAAGGGAATAAAAAGAAAAAAAAAAGAAGAAGAAAAATCTATTATTTCTCAGTTTTCAGCCATTATAGTTTTAAAATAAAATGTGCTATGATAGATAAAACCCACATTTTATTTGCCCATTTGTCCCAGTTATTACAATGTTTAAATTGTGTCCCTAGTACAATGTATGGCAATAATATTTTATTTGGAAATAAAGGTGTATTTTTTTCATTTTAATGTTTTTTTAAATACTGTATTAATTATTACAATATATATTATATTGCATATACCCTCATGACATACATATTAAAAAGTCCCAAAGGAAACTTTTTATGTATTTTTTAATTATTTTTTTTATAATTGTTTTATCTTGGTAACTATGGGGTAGGGGTAAAAATGGATACAAACTAATAAAAATGTATTTATTTTTATATATTATAGTGAATGTAGGTGCATTTTTACTTTTTGGCCACAAGATGGCGCCACACTTAATTTCTGTGTACTGTGAACAGTACGCAGGAAATCTTTAGTGTATCAAGTGTTTTACTTTCACTTTGTGAATTAATGCAGGCCAGCTTTTATTCATCACAGGCACTGTACTCAGCTTTAGGAACAGCTGTTCTCATTCACCGATTACAAAATAATGGCAGCGGCTCTGTGATCGAGAGCGGCAAGGTGGATACACAGGTACACATATCTACACCCCTAGAGAGCGAGTTATGCGCACGTTGCGTGTGGTTGTGCAGTGTAGCCTGTGCTGCTAACTACCACGCGCTCCTTCTAAGAAACTTGACAGGCAGCCTATTGGGCCAATCAAAGTGGGGGATCATGTCAATTAAAGTGACTGGGCCTGCCAGGGCGGGTTCAGTGGAGCGGCCGTAACTTAGAAGGAGCATGAGGTAGTTAGCAGTGCATAGTGTGGGCATAACTCGCGCTCCTCTTATCAACACCCCCCGTCAATAAATCAACCCCCTTGTCTTTAGCTTGTCTTAAAACTATGAAAAGACAAACTCAGATGAACAGCAACATGAGACATACTGTAATACCAAGGGCTCATTATTTCTAATGGGATATGTCAAAATTCAGAAGAATGTAAGAGAAATGAAGCACACCCTTCACAGTTCCATGGGAATTAAGAGGGTAAGTAGCAGCCAGAGCCAGGTGCTGCTGAACAAAATTGATCATCAGCAAGTGTGAGCACCTCTGTAAAAGCAAAATTTTTGGTAGATTGCTAGATTGCTAATCTGAAGCATTTAGGTGTCAATAAGGAAAGACATCCGTTATGATCTTAGAGAAGGAATTGTTGCTGCCGACTCTCAAGTACAAAGGTGAAAGAGTGATGATGTGGACTTGTTTAGCAGAGACAGGACCTGGGCACCTTGCCATCATTGCATTGACCATGAAATTCTATGTGTACAAAAGTATACTAAAGTTAAAGGTGAGGCCACCAGTGCCCACCATATTGGGTCATTCAGTACTCTCAAGCACACTGGCAAATCTATAACAGAATGGTGGAAAAAGAAAAGACTCATGGTTTTGCAATGGCCAAGTCAAAGTCCAGACCTCAACTTGATCAAAATGCTGTGGCATACACCTAAGAGAGCTGTGCAAACCTCAATGAACTGAGCCAATGCTTTAAAAAACAGCAACCATGACCAATCATCCTTTGCCATTAGGGTGTAGTTATTGGTCGCAGGGGAGAGAGGGAGTTCTGCAAGACTGTACCAATACAACCGTACTTACAGTTACAATCTCTTTCCAGGTCCAATTTAAATTAGTGTAATACTGTTAGAAAGTGCTTAAAATTTGTGTATAGAATATTAACTATTTAGTGTATTAGTGTAGCTTTAAATCAGTGTCAGGTGGTGTTTGATTATGCTAGCCCTTCTCTTCATTAGAAAAAAATAAACATAATAAGCCACCAGCTGCCGTGTAGATGACAGTTACAAGTGTAGGGTGACAAAGTGAACATTCTTCCACTGTCACAGGCGTTTGTTTATATACTGAAGGCATCTCTTCTAATAACAAAAACACTAACTACGTTAGCACTAATTAACAAAATAAAAAAAAAAATGTACTGATCCTACTTTCAATATATTATTCTACTACAAGTCTATATACTGCAAAAAAGGCAGTTGCCAAAAACAGGAGACACACGTGCTAAACCAGTATAAAATGTATACAATTTTAGCCTTTAAAGCAAACCTAAAGCAGTTAGATACTAATGTAAGAAGTGGGAAGACTCTATCGTGCCCAGGTCCATCCCTCATTCTACAGCTGTCCCTCATTCAAGTTACGTGCCTTTGGGATTCCTCAGAAGGCTTTGAAAGCAAAGCAAGCTTGCATCCTCAAGGGCTTCCGAAGACGGGCTCATCCATACTGTGCATTTGCGAGCCGAGACTCACATGTGTGCAGCACAGATCTACTCATCTTCGGAAGAACTCGGGATGCAAGTACTTCTGAAGGCTGCTTGAGGAGGGCCGAGGAAGTATTCAACCTGCTGGTCAAATAATTTCAATGGGAGGGGGGACAGTGATGGAATGAATGGGTGGAGAAAGGACCGGAAGGACTCTATGGAATCCAGAGCCTTCCCAGTGAGTATCTAACTTTTTTTTCCTGGCCCACTTTAGGTTTACTTTAACTTTCAACTATAGAACTTGCCCTTCCAATAGGTCAAACACACCCTGTAGATACAGAATCTCCCACAGCAGCTCTATTGGGCTACCATGTGTGTTTATAGCTGTGGACAACTTTGGTAGCCTCATAGAAATTCAGAATACTAGTGACTCGGTTCTGCTGTTTTTTCTGGAATTGGAGAAGGTTTGTAGATGAGCAGGGGTAAGAATCCCAGACAGGTCTTGTTAGGTGGGAAGCTGTTGCAATAAGTGCACTGCCAGCACTATTATAATGTGAAAATAACTGAAGAGATCACCATAGGTTGCAAAACCAGGAAGCCTCTAAAGATTACTGTGGGTAATGCATGAGAAAAATTAAGAAACAAATTTGGTTACAACTGTCAGGCTGGTTTACACTATGCCGGCGTGGTGATCACACCAGGAAGCCTCCAAAGATCACACAGTAGGGGAACCTGCAGCACGTTCACTGAACCGTCCAAATCCTTCTTTATATGACCCTGCGGCAGAGTGCGCCTACAGTGTCATATGCACAGCGCCGCCCGCCGCTCAGTGACGCACTCCCTGCTGGGCAGAAAGTACGTCACTGGGATTCCTGTCGGTCCACGCATGCATGTTGTGCTTCGTCATTCACGCTTACTACATTGCCCATTGACTTCCATTACTCCAACGCATTAACGCATGGTGCTTGCAGTATTGCAGTGCAGGCAGTGCGTTGGGATTGTGGCCGGGTGAACACGTCCAGTGCAACTTGACGTGATAAGTGTAAAAGGCACCATTGACGTGCATTGCTGTTACGTTACCCTGCGGTAAAACAAGGTAACACAACGCACAGTTGCAGTGCAGGTGTAAAAGGGGGCCGATGTTCACAATAGATAAGCTCATCTTTATTTGTCAACAGTTCAAAATTTTATACAAAATTTTTCATAAAACCATTCTATCTAAAAAATGTAAACAACAATTTTGTCAACCCTACCTTTACAAAATGGCAAATACCACGACGATTGGAGCTCTCGTCATTGCCAATTAGCAGGCATACGTTCGTAGCGCTTGCTATGCTACTCTGATAAGGCACGTTAACTCTGATAAGAAATGTTAACGCTAATAAGGCATGTTAACTCTGATATGTCATAGTGAATCAACCCGAATATCTTGGATTGTAATAAATCAGTTTTAAGTCAAATGAATGAAACCTATAGACCTGTTAAATATCAGATAGACATAGACATAAATGATTACTATTCGATAAATTGTTCCTAAGATAATAATATAGCCAGTGCACCATTACATGCATATATGGAGGCTCTCCCCATCAATCCTTGAGTCAGTGATCATTTATGTTTATACACTTATGCACTCCTAAATAACTGCTGATACTACATACCGTGCAGCCGACCAGTGGTGTGATCTTGCCAACTGAAGTTGAGAAGATGCCAGTGTGCTCCATTTGGATGGTGGGCATTCAAGTGTTTTCAGAGACTAGGGTCTTTTTTTGCACTTTTAAATAAGATGGTTTTATGAATTACTCCATGTATAATTATGAATTGTTAACAAATACAAATGAGTTTAGTTGCAGAAATGTGAGTTGTATCCAAATTTGTTTCTTCCTTTTTTCATGTCCTGATATTTTGATCTGTTGTTAGACGTTGAAGTCTTTAATCCACATATAGCTGTGGAAAACATTCACTTTTCTATAACTTAGTACCCACTGCAAAACTGAATCCCTGGAAACTACCGATCCCTTTATACTTCTACTGAAAGGATATTTACCGATTGGCTAGGATATGAACTTTACCGATAGGGACAGAGGGACAGGGACAGAGGGGAATGCTCCATCCTAATCATGTTGGATCTCTCAGCGGCTTTTGTTACAGTTGACCATGAAATCCTGCTTAACAGACTGCAGGAGTACTGTGGCATCAGTGGATCAGTCCTCCAGTGGTTCAGATCATTCCTGACTGACAGAACACAGAGAGTATCCCTAGGACCTATCATGTCCAAACCTGCACCTCTACAATTCAGAGTGCCACAAGGATCAATCCTATCCCCTCTGATGTTTGCAATCTACATGTTGCCACTCGGTACAATTATCCAACGACATGGCCTGACTTACCACTGCTACGCCGATGACACACAGCTATACCTGTCCTTCAAACCTGGTGGAACAGACCCTACTCCAAAATAAACTCTTGCTTAGCTGAGCTACAGGCATGGATGAATGATAACTGGTTGAAACTGAATGCTGACAAAACTGAGGTCCTTCTTGTCCAAAGCCAGCGCTCACCATCAAAACAGCTCTATCCTAAAGCTACACCAATCAGGATTGGGAATTAAAACATAAACAGCTCCAACCTTGTGCACATCCTTGGCATGCTAATCGATGAGGAATTGAGTTTCAGAAACCACATTTCATCTGTAATCAAATCTTCCTACTTTCATCTGAAGAACATTGCAAAGATTAAACATCTGATTCCCCCAGAGGATCTTTCAACCCTAGTCCACGGCTGAACTACTGCAATGCCCTTTATGCTGGCCTCCCCAAAAAAGACCTGCGTCGCCTGCAATTAGTGCAGAATGCTGCTGCCAGATTGCTAACAACCCAGCCTCGCCACTGTCACATTACACCGATCCTTCGCTCACTGCACTGGCTACCAGTAGAATGGAGAATACTCTTCAAGATTGGACTGCTGACATTAAAATCCCTGCACAACATGGGCCCTGGATACATGAATGACTTGCTGAAGCTGCACCACACCTCTTACAACCTCAGATCAGCAAGTTCTATAAACTTGGTCACTCACAGAGTGCACCTCAAAAAATCTGGAGACAGAGCCTTCTGTCATGCTGCCCCTACTCTTTGGAACTCCCTGCCACACCCAGTAAAGACAGCACCATCCCTGGAGCTATTCAAATCCAGACTGAAAAGCCACCTGTTTAGCCTGGCATTTCCGGACTTATAAAATTCTTCCTCTGTACCACGACGGTCTGAGCCATGCTTATGCGCTTTGAGTCCTACGGGAGAAAAGCGCTTTACAAATGTTATTTGTTGTTGTTGTTGTTGATAGGATCTGGACAACAGCAATAGACAGCAAGAAGATTACCAATGATACAATTGTTAAACAAAGAAGGATGCAGGGGGAAATTCCATAGATATAGCAGAAAGATCATTTAAAGATCTGTACATATAGGGGAATGTTAAAAAAATTGATTCGATTTTATCAGTCATGACGATTTTTCAAAATGCATGAGCATCGTTGTACATCAGCTGTTTGTAACCGTCATCTACCAGTTAGAACGATCATTCATGTGTAATTTTGACAGATGATATCTTGTCGTGGGTATGGACCTTAAAGGACAACTGCAATGAGAAGGATATGGAAGCTGCCATATTTATTTCATTTTAAGCAATACCAGTTGCCTGGCTGACCTGCCGATCTTCTGCCTCTACTCCGACTGCCTCTACTTTTAGCCATAGACCCTGAACAAACATGCAGCAGATCAGATTGTTTCTGACAATATTGTCAGATCTGACAAGATTAGCTGCATACTTGTTTATGGTGTTATTCAGCCACTACTGCAGCCAAATATACCAGCAGGGCTGCCAGGAAACTGGTATTGTTTAAAAGGAAAGAAATATGTCAGTCTTCATATACCTCTCACCTCAGTTGTCTTATAAGTTCTGTTTGTTTAGGCAGATAAACCTGTATAATTAGTTCTTATCTGCAACTGAGAATAGACTGCAGGAGAGCTCTGTTGAGGCATTTCTCCATATAGTAAATACTGAGGCTTAACCCTTTAAGTGCCTTCTTCTGAAGTGAAACCAAGTAAAACTTCATTTTTTTTAGGATTTTTCCCCATAAAGGTGATCATGCTGTAGCTAATCTTGTAGAGCAGAGAGGAAGCTTTGAGTTTAATTTACGTTTAATACTGCAAAGTTTGAAGGTGAATTTTGTGAAAAGGAGTTAGAAGAATATTTACAGTAAATTACAAGCAAGGCAAAACCGATATTAAAAAATGAGATGTACTACTTGATATAACTAGGGGAATACATTAAGCCACCCTGGAGTTCTCCTTTAAGTAGTTGCTAATTAATTGTACCTGCTAAAGGTCAGTTATATTACATTTTATACAACCTAATAGAATTAATTTAGATGGCACTGCAATTGTGAAAATGTACGAAATATATCTGCTACCAGATGGTCACTTTTATTTGGCAACCTCTATGCCATTATCTATATCACTCACGCCATCTGTCAGTGCCGTTGCATAAAGAGGAATACTGGTTTGTAAACAGCACCTGTTTTCTGTAGGACAGTTTGGTTTGGACAACATTCTCCTATTAGGTCAGCTGTCCATTTTAGGAGTGAAGCTGTAGACTAATTTCCTGTAGCCTGACAAGGGTAATGTCCTCAGCATCCACACTCATCTACAAAGGTTAGTTAGTGTCTGCCATTACTGCAGCATCTAAAAAATGTCCTGCACAGAGCACTGACAACACAATACCCTCCTGCATTCCTGTGTCTGCTGTCACATAAAAGAAGCCAAACCTTCTTTTACAGATGAGCGCTTTTCTGAGAAACTAGGACTTTGCTTTTCACCTAGGTGCAAAGTATTATTCCTGTGTGAACAATATTTAGGTAAACACTGAATGTGTAGAAGGTTCAGTGGGATGCATTTCTCAAAAGTGAAGGCAAGGTAAAAATCTGTGACTCATAGCAACAAAGGAGTGGAAAAACCTTCCAGTGCAAGTTTTGCTCTAGGGAGTGTACTTCGTCTTACATACAAAATGTTGGTGATGGGTCTCAGTTTCATAAAGGCTCATACCCACGACACAATTTTCCTGACGATTTTTACAATGACTAGCAATACTATGAGCAATGAGCAATCATTTCCACGATCTCGCGACGTGGGTACAGGCGCATGATAATGGTGTCTGGCGTTGCACAGCAATAATGACCATTACGGCGGATCAGATCTTTAAGATACCTGATGAAGCAGGCAAAGTACCGCGATCACTTGACTTCCTATATGCGCCCGTGTGCAGCCACGTACCACATACATGCCACCAGGAAGATGGATAGTGGAACACTCATCATGAGGAGGATGTCACTGGATCCATCGTTTTGGGTCGCAAGGTGAGTATGTAGCTTTAACTGAGTCCTGTAAAGAAAAAAAGAGCCCCTGGAAGCATAAAGAAATACACGCAGCACCTGATACTTATTTGGACATTAGAAGAGTGGTGCTGATAAGGAAGTGACAATTACCACCTCCGGGGTAGACTCCCCTGCTGCTTAGGGTGTTGAAGCCTCACCTTCACAGGTTTCCACCCCACCAGTCTGTTTGGACTATCACCTTAATCACCCTGCTGTTTTCTGACACATGTGAAGCCAATCCAGGGGGCCATGAAGAGAGTCCTGAATTCAGTAAACCATCAAGTTAGTCCTGTTACTATTTATATTCCAGGGCGGCAGACTGTAGGGGCCGCAGGTCCATAGAGACTGATAAGGGTTCATAAAAAAGCTGTCTGCTCTCTGCACCCTTGCAGTCCCAAGTTTGCATGCCCCTCCCACAGTACCACCCCCCAGAAGCTTTTGTCTGGACCTGTAGACTTCAGTGGAGAGCTAGCTCCACCCCCTGCACGTTTGTGCCGGGCTCTGATGAGAGGAGAAAGACTGGGGAGAACAGGCTGGCTGCTGGTGAGTGAGTTAAAGGGAGAGTGTTGCTGTGTCTGTTCTCACAGTGTGTCTAGTGTGTGTGTGTGTGTGATTGTGTGTATTGAGTGATGTGAAACATATCTGACTCCAATGTGTGTATTTTGGGCTATAACAGTGTGTGTGTGTGTGTGTGTGTGTGTGTGTGTGTGCGTGCGTGCGTGCGTGCGTGCGTGCGTGCGTGCGTGCGTGCTGTGTATATTTTGTGGCTTGGTTGTGTCTTTGGCTACCTAATCCTCTGGGGCATTTCTGGCTATCTAATGCTGGTAGTGGGGGGGGAAGGCATTTCTGACTACCCAATAGTCTGGATGGGGGGAAAACTGTTTCCATTACACAGGCTTTAAATTGTAACTAGTTAGGCAAATCCACCTTTCAACACTACTGTTAAGTAGAGATGGCCCGAACGGTTCGCTGGCGAACAGTTCCTGGCGAACTTCCGGGGTTCGCGATCGCAGAGAACCGCAAACTTTTCCCGGAAGTTCGGTTCGCCCCCATAGTGCATCATTAGGGTCAACTTTGAACCTCTACATCACAGTCAGCAGGCACATTGTAGCCAATCAGGCTACACTCCCTCCTGGAGCCCCACCCCCCCTTATGGTGGCTGGGTAGTGTAATGGTTAAGGGCTCTGCCTCTGACACAGGAGACCTGGGTTCGAATCTTGGCTCTGTCTGTTCAGTAAGCCAGCACCTATTCAGTAGGAGACCTTGGGCAAGACTCCCTAACACTGCTACTGCCTATAGAGCGCGTCCTAGTGGCTGCAGCTCTGGCGCTTTGAGTCCGCCAGGAGAAAAGCGCGATATAAATGTTCTGTGTTTGTTTGTTGTTTGTTTGATAAAAGGCAGGCAGCGTTAGGCTTTTCACTCACTCGTGTGCCTGCAGTAATTAGTGAAGGGATAGCTGCTGCAGACTCTCATAGGGAAAGCTTACTTAGGCTCTTGTAGGCTTGTTAGCTTGCTCCTTGCTGATTCTTATTGCTAAAAAAGCACCCCCTCAACAGCTCTTTTGAGAGCGAATCTTGTTCTTGTGATCTATTTTTTTTTTCTGTGTGTCCCACTGACACTTGTGTTGCATAGACAGCCTTGCTAATTCCTACTGTGTGTGCCACTGCCAGGCCCAGCACATTCAGTGACTACTACCTGTGTGTGTGACAGGTGCACATTCCCACTTCATATACCTACCTGTTGTTCACTGTGCACCCACCCACCTATGTGAGCGCACGCAGTGTCACTGTGCCTGTCCGGTACCTGTCTGTGTGTGACAGGTGAACATTGTAATACCCACTGCATATACCTACCTGTTGTTCACTGTGCACCCACCCACCTACGTGAGTGCACACAGTGTAACTGTGCCCGTCCAGTACCTGTCTGTGTGTGAGAGGTGCACATTGTAATACCCACTGCATATACCTACCTGTTGTTCACTGTGCACCCACCCACCTACGTGAGTGCACGCAGTGTCACTGTGCCTGTCCGGTACCTGTCTGTGTGTGACAAGTGCACATTGTGATACCCACTGCATATACCTACCTGTTGTTCAAGTGAACCTCCAGACTAAAAATCAACTCAGCAGCACTAAAAAAGCCTGGTGTTTCTTTAACAGTTTCACAGCATCAGAACTTTGTTTCTCTTATACAAGCCTCATTTTTAGCTGCACAGAAGAAAACTGCCCGGGCAGTTTTCCGCTTATGCTGTGCAAAGCATGATGGGATTTCTGATGATGTTGTTCTCGTTCTGCTGTTTTGGTGCAATATTTTTTTTGACATTTTGAATTTGACATTTGAAGCCTAGTGTGTGCAGCTGGGAGGGGTTATCAGGACACAGGACAATTGGAACTGTGTCTCATGCTCCCTGTCACCTCCTTTCAACCAAAAAGATGGCTGCCTCCATGACAAAGATGGCAGCCCCCATGAATCACAAACATTTGCCTGTTCTTTTAAAACAGGGTGGGTAAAAGATTATATTACCTATCTATTCTAATTAACATAACTAATGTAACTTAATAACAGTATGTTTATTTAGTCTGAAGTTCCCCTTTCACTGTGCAAGCACCCACCTACATAAGCGCATGCAGTGTCACTGTGCCTGTCCGGTACCTGTCTGTGTGTGACAGGTGCACATTGTAATACCCATCACTGCATATACCTACCACTACGTATTGTTCACTTCAGTGTACCCACCCACCTATGTGAGTGCATGCAGTGATATACCACTCCGTGCATACCTGTTAACTGCACCTGTGGGACTGCACATTGTATTACTCAAGTCAGTGCATACCTTTCACTTCATCCCCCCCCCCCCCCGATATGGACAAAACAGGTAGAGGCAGAGTCAGACCCAGAGGAAGGCCACCCGGCAGGTCTGTGTGAGGTCGTGGTGATGTTATTTCGTGCGGCCCTGGACCAAAGTACAGTGCTCAGAAGAAGGCACATCCCATTAACTCCCAAGATTGTCAGGACGTAGTTGACTATTTAAAGAGAATCTGTATTGTTAAAAATCGCACAAAAGTAAACATACCAGTGCGTTAGGGGACATCTCCTATTACCCTCTGTCACAATTTCGCCGCTCCTCACCGCATTAAAAGTGGTTAAAAACAGTTTAAAAAAGTTTGTTTATAAACAAACAAAATGGCCACCAAAACAGGAAGTAGGTTAATGTACTGTATGTCCACACATAGAAAATACAACCATACACAAGCAGGCTGTATACAGCCTTCCTTTTAAATCTCAAGAGATCATTTGTGTGTTTCTTTCTCCCTGCAGTTCTCATGCACTGAAGTTGCAGGCTGCTCTTTTTTTCTTCTGCAAACAGCTTTGCCCTTGTCTGTAATTCTTCAGTATGTGAAAGCCCAGCCAGCTCAGAGGACGATTTATCCAGCTTGTAAAAGATAAGAGAGAAGAGAGAAGCTGCTCTAATCTAAATAATACACAGGCAGTGTGCATAGAGGGGCCTGGAAGGGGGAATTCATAGCAGAACCACAACACTGAAGAACTTGGCAGCCTTCCAGACACAGGCTGACAAGTCTGACAAGAGAAAGATACATTGATTTATTACAGAGACTGTGATAGCAGAAAGTGCTGCAGTAAGCCAGAACACATTAGAATAGCTTTTGGAACTTGTAGGATGATAAAAAACAGGATGCAATTTTTGTTACGGAGTCTCTTTAAAGAGAAAGACAAACACTTATATCGCGCTTTTCTCCTGGCGGACTCAAAGCGCCAGAGCTGCAGCCACTAGGATGCGCTCTATAGGCAGTAGCAGTGTTAGGGAGACTTGCCTAAGGTCTCCTGCTGAATAGGTACTGGCTTACTGATCAGGCAGAGCCGAGATTTGAACCCTGGTCTCCTGTGTCAGAGGCAGAGCCCTTAACCATTACACTATCCAGCCACCATTTAACACAGAACACCTCATCTTCCGCAGCCACCAGCGCTACTCCAAGTACCACATCCGCTACATTTGACAGTTCGCAGGAGTTATTTGGTGGGGAAATCACTGATGCACAGCCATTATTGTTACAACCAGATGAAGGCGCTAAGCAAGTTACACCACCTCATGTGTCTGAGTTAGGCGACACTATGGACGTAACGTGTGGGGAGTGGGATGATGAAGTACCTGCTGTTGGTGCAGTTTTGGAGGTGTCTGAGGCAAGCGAAGCTGGGCAGGATGATTATGATGGTGACGATGATACGGATCCCACGTATGTTCCCAATAGAGGAGATGAACAGGGGGACAGTTTAGAGGGGGAGTCAGAGAGGAGTAGGAGGAGACGAGTGCCTGAAAGAAGCAGGGGGAGCTCGTCATCAGAAACAGCTGGTGGCAGGGTCCGGTGCCATGTACCGCCACCTATGTACAGCCAGCCAACATGCCCTTCAACGTCAGCTGCTGATGCCACCATAGTGCCATCACCCCAGGGGGGGCGCAGCAGTTTGGAAATTTTTTAATGTGTCTGCCTCAGATCGAAGCAATGCCATCTGTTCTCTCTGCCTCCAAAAATTGAGCCGTGGAAAGGCCAACACCCACGTAGGGACAAGTGCCTTATGAAGGCACATGGAGAAAAGGCACAAACTGCAATGGGAAGAGCACCTGAGCAAAAGCAGCACACAAAAGAAAAGCCACCCTCCTTCTACTCTTCCTCCTTCAGGTGCATCATCTTCAGCCTCTTTCTCCCTTGCACTTTCACAGCCACCCTCCTCCACTCCGCCTCTGACCTTGAGCGGTTCCTGCTCCTCTGCCCACAGCAGCCAGGTGTCTGTGAAGGAAATCTTTGAGCAGAAGAAGACAATTTCTGCCAGTCACCCCCTTGGCCAGCGTCTGACAGCTGGCTTGGTGGAACTGTTAGCCCGCTAGCTGTTACCATACCAGCTGGTGGACTCTGAGGCCTTACGTAAATTTGTGGCCATTGGGACACCGCAGTGGAAGATGCTAGGCCACAATTATTTCTCTAAAAAGGTGATACCCAAACTGTACCGTGAAGTTAAGAGGAAAGTGGTGTCATCTCTGGCACACAGCGTTGGGTCAAGGGTCCACCTGACCACGGATGCCTGGTCTGCCAAGCATGGTCAGGGCAGGTACATTACTTACACAGTCCATTGGGTCAACCTGGTGACCGATGGCAATCAGGGAGTATGTGGCAGCAGACCGACTTGTAACACCTCCACGCCTTGCAGACGGACCTCCTGCCACCTCCTCTCCTCCTGGTACATCCTCTTCGCTGTCATCATCCTCCTCCTCCTTGGCTGAGCGGCAGTTCAACTCTACTGGTGCTGCGATCTCCTCTCCAGCTACACAGCCCCAGCTCCCCAGGGCCTATGCTGCATGCCAGGTACGACGGTGTCACGCCATCTTAGACATGTCTTGCCTCAAAGCGGAGAGTCACACTGGACCAGCTCTCCTAGCTGCTTTTAACGAACAATTGGATCAGTGGCTGACCCCGCACCAGCTGGAGATTGGCCCCATGGTGTGTGACAACAGCAGCAATCTCATTTCCACGTTGAATTTGGGAAAGCTGACACATGTACCCTGCATGTCACATGTGCTGAATCTAGTCAAAGATTTGTGTCAAAGTACCCAGGCTTAGAGGACGTCCTGAAGCAGGCCAGGAAGTTCTGTGGGCATTTCAGGCGGTCTTACACGGCCATTGCACACTTTGCCGAGATACAGCAGATAAACAAGTTTCCGGGGAAATGCCTCATTTGCGATAGCCCGACTCGCTGGAATTCGACCCTCCTTATGTTCTCTCGCCTGCTAGAACAGGAGAAAGCCATCACCCAGTACCTCTACAATTTCAGTAGAAGGACACAATCTGGGGAGATGGGGATGTTCTGGCCAAACAACTGGACACTGATGCAAAATGCATGCAGGCTCATGCGGCTGTTTGAGGAGGTGACCAACCTGGTGAGTCGCAGTGAAGGCACCATCAGCGACTTGATCCCATACGCTTACTTCCTGGAGCATGCCGTGCGTAGAGTGGTGGATCAAGCTGTGGAGGAGCGTGAAGAGGAACAGTTATGGGAGGAACAGTTGTGGGAGCAATTTTCAGCAGAACAAGATGATTCCTCAACACCTGCGGCAGCACATAGGGGGGAGGAGGAGGAAGAGTCGTGTGGGGAAGAGGAGTCAGACTCGGATGATGAGGAAGGTGTTTCTTTGGAGGAGGAGGCAGCGGCAGAAGAACAACCGCAGCAGGCACCGCAGGGGGCTTGTGCTGCTCAACGTTCCCATGGTATTGTTCGTGGCTGGGGGAGGAGGAGGACTTACCTGACGTCACTGAGGAAGAGCAAGAGGAGATGGATAGTACGTCTGCATCCAACTTTGTGCAGGTGGCGTCTTTCATGCTGTCCAGCCTGTTGAGGGACCCCCGTATAAAAAAACTCACGGGGAATGAGCTGTACTGGGTGGCCACGCTACTAGACCCTCGGTATAGGCACAAAGTGGCGGAAAAGGATGCAGCACTTGCAGAACAAGCTGGCAACTATGCTTTACAGTGCGTTTAAGGGTGATGTCACAGCACAACGGAATAAAGGTACCACTGCCAGTAATCCTTCTCCCATGTCCACGCAGGCAAGGACAGGACGCTCCAACGATCTCATGGTGATGTCAGACATGCGGACATTCCGGATCCACCCTCCACTAACTAACGCCTGGATCGGCAGGTAGCCGACTAATTGGCCTTAAGTGTGGATGTAGACACTGTGAGCAGCGATGAACCCTTGGACTACTAGGTGCACAGGCTTGACCTGTGGCCAGAGCTGTCCCAATTTGCCATCCAACTTCTGTCTTGCCCTGCCTCAAGCATCCTGTCAGAAAGGACCTTCAGCGCAGCTGGAGGTATTGTCACTGAGAAGAGAAGTTGCCTAAGTCACAAAAATGTTCAGTACCTCACCTTCATCAAAATGAATGAGGCATGGATCCCGGAGGCCTACTGCCCGCCCCAAGACTAAACCAGTCCCCACACACAGCATCTCTGCCTGCACGCTGTGTGACTGCCTGCCCCAAAACTAAGTCGCTCCCCACACAGCACCTCTGCCCGCAGGCTGCTTGACTGCCTTCTACGCCACCACCAATAGGGTCCAGGACTCGTGGCAGATTCCTGAATTTTTAAGGCCGCTGCTTGCCGCTATATTAATGTTTCTGGTGCATGTACATGCCTGCCTAATTTTTCTGGCTGTACTGCAGCTGCAACAACAAAACAAAAGGCATTGTATACAATTAACAGAGGCGCCAAAAGTATAAGATTAGATTAAATGAGCTTAAAAACCAACTTAAATGGCAAAATTGAAGGAGGAAGTGGTGGTCTTACCCCCCTCAAGCAGATACGACAACGACTGCGATTCAGACAGTCAAACACATTTATTAGGAACTCAGGCGCTCAACTTGAATCCTTGTGCAGATTGTTTGATACTCCTCCCTATATTGCCTGATGAAGCGGGGTTGAACCTGCGAAACGCGTTGCATTTCTTTTTGGAGTTCCTAATAAATGTGTTTGACTGTTTGAATCGCAGTCGTTGTCGTGTCTGCTTGAGGGGGGTGAGACCACCACTTCCTCCTTCAATTTTGCCATTTATGTTGGTTTTTAAGCTCATTTAATCTAATCTTATACTTTTGGCGCCTCTGTTCATTGTATACAATTGAGTCCACCCTTGGTGGAGGGTTGCTACCCTTTCTTCCTGTCTACAGAGAGCGACTTCTTAATCCTGAGTGTGGTCAGGACAATCTCCCCACCTGCCTTTACAGTGGTTGCCTGCTGGTGACCCTGACTTGTGAGTATCTAGCAATACAAACTTATTGCCACCTTGTCCAGTACGAATTACACTATTGGTGCTCTTGGTGTTCCCTGTTTTTAAAACAAAAAGGCATGTACATGTGCCCATTCCCCTTCGTGATCATTACCTTGCCGCGGTGAATGGGCTTGCGTATCACAATGAAGCAATGACCGCCGGCTATATGAGTGTCTCGGGGGGCACACCCAAGATAATAAGGTCGTTGCTTCATTGCGGACAGACCAAATTTGATCAGCTGGACAGTCACTGTTCTGTCATTCAGCTACCTCAGCCGGGCGACCATATGGGATGGAAAGCCACCATCACCTGCACTCTCGTCATGGTGCGCACCAGTCCAGCATGGCCGTCACTACACAAACAGCTGTTTGCAGTCACTGCATACCTTTCACTGCATCTGTGACTGCACATTGTATTATACCTGGCAGTCAGTGCATACCTCTCACTTTAATGGATGGCAGACTTGCCCTCCATAACAGATTCTCGTTACAGGTAGTAAAGTCGATCAGTGTCATATACAGCAGGGCCTCGAAAGTCCTCCTGTATTGTTATTTTTGGTCACTACCTTGGGACGTGCATGCCATGCCTGCTGCCTTCCTTGGATGTGTGGTAGCCATTCCTGCTCCTTTGTCCACAGCGTGCCTGCTGCCTTCCTTTGATGTGTGGTGGTGGTAGCCGTTTCTTAGGCTCCCACTCCGGCCCGGAATCGAACCCCAATTCCCCGGCCATTAACAGTGGTCACCATGCTACTGAGAAAGTACCATAGAAAGTTTCACACAGTTGAATGAATGGCAGACTTGCCCTCCATAACACATTCTTGGCAAATGCTTTCGATTTGGTTTGTCTTGCGCTGGGTCAAGGGTCCATCTGACCACAGATGTCTGGTCTGCAAAGCACGGTCAGGGCAGGTACATTACTTATACAGCAAATGGGTCCTTACTTGGATGTGCGGTGGTGGTAGCCAGTTCTCAGGCTCCCACTCTGGACCGGAAACGAACCCGGATTCCCCAGCCATTACCCGTGGTCACTCACAATGGCAGACTTGCCCTCCATAAAAGATTCTTGTTGCAGGTACTGAACAGCAAGCAGAACAAGTATTTAAAAAAATAGATGTAAGCTTTAACGATGGTAGAAAAAAAAACATCGAAAGTTGATAAGGCAGTCAGACATTACCTGATATCACTGAGGAAGAGCAATCGCGCCATGGTGCGCACCAGTCCAGCACGGCCGTCACAACACAAACAGCTGTTTGCAGTGTGTTACACAGTGAGTTTGGTGTGTCAGTGTGAAGCAGTACTCTAATTACACTCCCTGATTGATGTATACACATTCAAGATGTTTTAAAGCACTTTAAGCTTGCAATTTAGCATTCAATGTGATTTCTGCCCTTAAAACGCTGCTTTGCGTCAAATCCAGATTTTCCCCCGGGACTTTTGGCGTTTAACTCACTCCGCCATGCCTCCCTCCAGGTGTTAGACCCCTTGAAACATCTTTTCCCTTTTTTTTTGGCCAGCATAAGTGTTTCTAGTTTTCAAAGTTCGTCTCCCCATTGAAGTCTATTGCGGTTCACACGAACCGAACTTTTGCGGAAGTTAGCGAACCCGGTTCGCGAACCGAAAATCGGAGGTTCGGGCCATCTCTACTGTTAACCACTTGACTCACTCTATACCTTTGGGTGTGTCCCACTTTTTCATTTTCAAATAAGTAACGACACAGCATGGGGAGGACATTCTGGAATATATTTTTAATGCAATAAACATGTTTTTTCTTTTTACCATTACAATCAATATCTAAAAATGATGTCCGTTTTAAATGGTAGGGCTGCAATCATTGCCACTACAGGAGATTTGAGTCATATGTTGGGCTTTTTCTTCTGGTTCTGGACCAGGGCAGAGACCCGGAGACCTGTAGACACTGGACCATATCTTGTGAACGTTAACTCACATGCACTTCAGAGAGATCTGGGGTACCGTCCCTTACCCCTCCTGCTCCATCATGCAACACACTGTCATTACTCCGCCCCCTTCTATAGGAGCTGCCATGATCCCCCTCCCTTTCTCGTCTTCCTTATTTAAAGAAGTCACAGATGCTATCTTCACACATTACATCGTACTCAATGCCAAGATCGTACTCAATGCCAAGCAGCTGCAGCTAAAGCTAACAAAATTTTGGGATGCATTAAAAGGGAAATAAAAACTTGAGATGCTAGCATAATATTGCCCCTGTTTAAGTCTCTAGTAAGGCCACATCTGGAATATGGAATTCAGTTCTGGGCACCACATTACAAAAAAGATATTGCAGTTTTAGAGCAGGTGCAGAGACGAGCAACAAAATTGATACGTGGGATGGAAGGTCTCACTTATCAAGAAAGGTTAGATAAACTGGGTTTATTTAGTCTAGAGAAAAGACGCCTTAGAGGAGATCTAATTAACATGTATAAATACATCAGAGGGCAATATAATAGCTTGGCGGATGAGCTTTTTGTCCCTATGCCTTCTCAAAGGACTAGAGGACATGATCTGCGCATGGAGGAAAAACGTTTTAGCCATTTATTTAGGAAAGAGTTCTTTACAGTAAGAGTGATTAAGATGTGGAATGCATTGCCACAGGAAGTCGTTATGGCAAACTCTATACCTGCATTTAAAGGGGGCTTAGATGCTTTCCTTGCATTGAAAGACATTGATGGCTACAATTACTAGGTAATGCCTAATGATGTTGATCCAGGGATTTTATCTGATGCCATCTGGAGTCGGGAAGGAATTTTTCCCTTTAGGGGCTAATTGGACCATGCCTTGTAAGGGTTTTTTCGCCTTCCTCTGGATCAACAGGGATATGTGAGGGAGTAGGCTGGTGTTGTACTATGTAACTATGTAACATTCCTTTGAACAAGTTGTCCTAATTACCCACCCCCTCTGACGAAAAAGATATTGTTTACTTCTTGTAATAAGTAATTGTTATATCGCACTTAAGTCCTTAGCTTCCTGAAATCTCTGCAGACGGGCCTGACCGGCAGGCCTGCTGAAGTGTGCTAATAAAACCTGTGCAAAAAAACTTTAAAATGTAAAAATAGAAAAAATAAATGGTAAAATTGAATTTTTTTTAATGAGGCACATTGTTGTCAAGCATTTTTAATGTTCTATTTAAAGGCCCTGCTAAAAATGGTGCTCAGTTCATTTTAAGGTAATGACACTGTGACTATAGTAGGAATTAGACTGTGAGCTTTGTGAGACTTAGTGATATCAGTGAAGCATTGCAGAAAACATTAGAGCTGTATAAATGCATAATAATATCTGACCCAAGTTCTGAGGTAAGCCTGCATTACTAGTGTACAGTAACTTGAGCTGCAGGGTCTCCTGCCAGGACACGAATGCAGTGCTAGGCTGGAATTGCTTTCTTTCAGGATTATTCTCCTGTGAATAGTCTTTGCAGTAAAGCCAGCTCTCTTGCAATGTCACAGCACTGATTCTGTCTTTCAGACATACACATGGATCTAATTGTGAACGTCCAGGTTTTAATACAGAACTCTGGCATGAATACAAAAGTACATGCTAATGTACTGAGCAAGCGGAACCTTACATGGAAACTGCAATTAGGCACATTTCAATAACTCTAGAGGGAGCACGCATCTTATGAATACCGTTGATATTTGCTGTGTGATGCAGCATTACATAGGTTGTGGGTTCCTGTTGGTGATTATTTTGTTTTTGAGGTGATATTAAGCAGGCATGGACAAACTGTCCATATCAAAACGATCTGAGGCTTGACACTTGTACAGTTCATGGTCATAACTTTCAACTGTCCTTTTTTGGAAGCAAGTCCTTGTATTGCAAATTTATTTAGATTATGCTTCCCTGCAGTACATTTTTCAGTGAGTATTTCACTTGCATGACTAGGTAGTAGTATTATTAGTTTCTATTTATATAGCCCTGACAGGGGCAAACCCAGGATTTTCAAGGGGTGGGGGGTGGATTCCTGAAAGGTCTCCCTCAGCCATACACAATACAGTAAAATAAAATGGTAGGACATCATGCTGGGTATACATCATGTAATTTCCTGTCCAACCATCAGCGGGATCGATCAGAAGTTTTTTGGATACAAATAATGAGAACAGCCGACATTGCTGATGGAGTAAGTGAAGCATGCACATAGCAGGGCACAGGGCTGTTCTCATACCTTACTCTGTTATGTTCCCCAGCGCTGCTCCATGCTCTGTACACACACTGCTGCTCCATGCTCTGTACACACGCTGCTGCTTCATGCTCTGTACACACGCTGCTGCTTCATGCTCTGTACACATGCTGCTGCTCCATCCAAAGTCAACTGTACAACAGAATTAAAATGTGCGCTTAGGAAATAAATATTACACTCAGTGGCTGGCGCTGTAAAAGTAGTGTGAATACTATAAAAATATAAAAAAATATTAAAAATTGGTACAACGCGCTCAATGTCTCATGAATAAAGGAGTAAACATTCTCACAGTAGGTTGCCAATAATGTCCTCAGACTGACTCCTCACAGGTTCACTGTTATCCAAAACTTGGCTCCTTCATCCAAGGCAATCACCTCAACATATAAAATACAGAAAAATACATATAGCGTAATATTGTAATCACAAGATTAATCCATCACCGGGACGTTTTCCAACCAGTGCAAGTCTAATAGGATCACCTTCCAACACCAGTTCTCAAGCACACCCCCCTATGTGCCCGCACTCACCCCAAAAAACCTCCCAGATCTCCGGAGGTAGGATTGATCATATGTGGGGGTAGACAGCCCAACTCCTTTTTGAGCTCAACCTCTGGTTCACTCTCGAGTGTTACTGCAACTTAAAAAACGCCAACATAGTGTAAAATCTTCAGTTTAATAAAAAGGATAAAAAGATGTGCACTCACAAGCCAACGTAAAGGATAAGCATATAGACAAACAGCGCTGGTCCCCGGGAAACCACTTGGCCGATGCCTCATCAGATCCCGTTCAGCTCGCTCACACACTCCTAGCGTCCCCAGCGTCTCCTTCCGATCACGTGTATCGTGGCTCCGCCCTATGCATTTCGTCATCCAATGACTCGTCAGGGTTGGAGATACACAATACTGCAATGATATCGTACTGTCAGAGTCCCAAGTGAAGTGTGGTCCGGTGTTAGTTGTGGAGCAGGTATGCGCCCTGGCTACACGTATCCTCGTACGCGTTCCTGTGGCCCGGAGCATCCTGAGCAGAAGCAGTACGAGAAAATCTCTACTGTGGACAACCACTTCATGAAGTGAAAGTGAGCCGCGGTGGGGGGGGGGGAACGGAAGATACCGGTATGTCACGTCGCGGCACAGGTCGGCTGCAGGGGGCTTGCAGAAGCCCAAAGAGAAACGCTTATTTTTTTTTAGACTTTCAGTTCCTCTTTAAGTTTATCTTCAGGCATTATACAGAACTTGTACAGTTCTGATCCAGGTCTGTAACATGCCCGAAGAAGAAACTTAACATTTAAAAGCTTGCAATAACCATGCACAGTTAGTCAGTAAAATAAAATAATTGCACACCCAGTACTGAAAGATACATTACAAATGGACCCGGTTTAAAGTGAGAAATGTCTTTTTAAGAATAAAGGTTCGTCATGGTCTTTCTGAAATATTTAGAGTGGTGTTATATGGTAAGAATTCAGACGGACGCTTGCAGAGCGTTCACAGCCAGCGTTCGGGGCTTAGTGTTAAACGCTCCCATTCAAGTGAATGGGAGCGTTTGTACCAAGCTTTCAAGCGTGTTTGCACGAACGCGGCGTTCGGTTCCCGATTTTCCCTGGCGTTCAAGGAGCCCCTGGAAGCTACATGTAGCTTCCAGGGGCGGTTAACCGCGACGGTTAATGTCCCTCTAGTGGAAGAAAAAACGCGACCGCATCAGAACGCAACACGAACGCTGCTGAAAACCCACAACCGCGACGCCAACGAATGTGACGCCTCCAAACGTCCGTCTGAACCAGCCCTTAGGAACATCTTACCAGAAATTGACATAACTCTGTGAGAACACCATTAGTTGCTATGTGTCATGTTATCCCCACATACAGGTTGTTGATGAAGGTCCTGTTACAGACAGAAGAAGAACCTACATCTGCATGCAACATGTCACTGGTGAGTTCTGTAAATAATAAGTCCATGAAGTGTAGTTTCTGTGTCGCCTAGAAAGCAGGTGTTGGGAATGCATGCTTGTTACCACCAGAAGTGAAAACATGATACTTGCCAAAATGGCTGATTGTTGTGATCTCAGAGAATACTATCAGTGGGGTGTTGAGGCCTTTGGCATCCTGTGTGTGTAACGAGGATGTTTTAAGCTAGATAAGCCTGCCTCACAGAATGCCACTGAGAGTTATGTTGGCAAGCTCTACTCACTGTTGAGCCTTCACATGTGTAATAATTCTAGTGAACACTGTAACTACTTACTTTCTCCAGGTAGCCTAAAGGGGCCCATACACCAGTTGATTTCTGACATCAATATATGGCTAATTCGACCACTCTGATCTGCTCATCTAGAAATCGATGCAGCAGAAAGCATCAGAAAGCATGATCGATGCCCGATCGATTTCCGTCTGTTTTCGGTGGCCCATAGCATTGCATTGGATTGAATGGTGCAACACTGCATTTCCATCGGTTCTCATTTTGAAATCTATTTATTTCTTAAATCTGTTGTGTGTGGCACACATCAGATAGATTCCTGTCGGATTCGACCTGACAGGCATCTGACAGGAATCTGATGGTTGAATTTGCTGCAAGTCTATAGGTGTATGGGTACCTTTACACAAACCAGTTCTCCTTCACACAACATGTAAAGCAGGAAATAAGAATGGTTAATGTGTTTGATCATTAAATAATACAGTCTTCACAATCTCTTCACAATTTGTACAGATGACTGTAAGGCTGGGTTCACAGCCGGAGCTTGTGTTCCCTGTAAAACGGAACACAAAAGTCGCACCACACCATATGCAACCATTGCATCGCATACAGAATTGGCCTGATTTTTTACTAATTAAGGCTACATACACACCTTTCACAATTCTCAGTTTGGAAATGATGCTCAGCTATTTGCCAAGTACCTTGTTCTGTTTCATGGAGCGCTGAGGGGAAAGAACGAGCAAGAGGCTTCCTAATGCATGTATGTATGTGTACACAAGTATTTGTAAGTTTACAGTTTTTCGCAATAGTGGTCCTTTAACCACCTCCCCGGGACGAGTAACTACGTCACCTGCAAAATCCCATATCTCCTTGCAGGGTTGTAGCTACTATGTCCCTCCCCATTGCGCACTCCCGCTCGCCCCCCACACGATCCCACACTTGTTACCGCTGCCGATCTTTAGCGGGGAGATCAATGAATGGGAACTCAGTTCCCAATCATTGATCTAAGTCCCGTGTGAATGAACGCCGCCATCCAGAAAGCAGTGCAGTCATTCACAAAAGCCGATACTCACACATCCACGCATTACTTCCTGTTTGCGTAGTAATATTACATGTAGGAAAGTTATGCGTGAGGACATCTTGTGGCCAAATAGTAAAACTACATCTAAAAACCTTTTTTTTTACATTTAAAATGAACCCCTTACCTCCCACACTCCCAATCATTCCCCCTAAAAAATAAAAAAAAAAAAAATCTGTAAAAAATATACAATTAAAAAAAAAATACATAAAAAAGTTACCCTAGGGATTGAACTGTTGTAATATGTATGTCAAGAGGGTATATTACTGTTATTTTATAAATTATAGGCATGTAATTAGTGATGGACGCAAAACTGAAAAAAATACACCTTTATTTCCAAATAAAATATTGGCACCACACATTGTAATAGGGTAAAATTTTAACTGTTGCAATAACCGGGACAAATGGGCAAATAAAATGTGTGGGTTTTAATAACGATAGCGTCTATTATTTTACAACTATAATGGCCGAAAACGGAGAAATAATTAATGTTTTCGATTTTTTATTTTTCCTGTTAAAACACATTTCGAATAAAATAATTCTTAGCAAAAAGTACCCCCCAAAGAAAGCCTAATTGGTGGCGAAAAAAAAAAAAGATATACATTGTTTCGTGGTGATAAGTAGTAATAAAGTTATAGGCAAATGAATGGAAGGAGCGCTGACAGGTGAAAATTGCTCTGTTTTTTTAAGGTGAAAAACCCTTGGAGATGAAGGCCCATATGCAATTAGCTTTTTCTCCTGACTCTTCTCCTAGGTGATATTTTCACAACTTTTCAGTTAAATGCCTTTTCAATCTCAAGCAAGCAAGAAAATACTTAAAATAATTTTGATAGTACTTTATCACTTTTTTTTGTGTTTTTTCAATTGCAAAGTGCTGAAAAATTATTTTAAAAATAAGATGAAAACTTATCTCCTAGGAGAAAACTCAGGAGAAAAAGTTAATTGCATATGGGCCGAAGTGGTTAAAGTGGGTCTAAACTCAGAACTTACTCTCTGCTCTAAAAGATTAGCAGCAGCATGATAACCTTCAGGGAATAAAACAATTCTTCATTACAATTTATGGAAATCTTAAATTACGGAGTTACAGATTACGCAGCAAGCTCTTGTTGAACCAGAACTCCCAGGCATGTGTAAGGGGCTAAAAACGACCAAAATTGCTAAAATGCCATACAAAACAGAGACTTGCCTTCTTAAAAACAGAAGATATTTGCGATTATTCAGGTTGGCGTGAGCATGTGAGGTGTCCTACAGTGCATCACTGCTGAATGTGTAAATTTAACACAGCATTGCTTTCAAGTGGTTCTGGAGGTGTGTTTATCTTACCAGGACAACAAAAAGGGACAATTTGCATATGTGGGACATCTCAGGTGCGCACTCCAACCTGAATAATCACAAATACCTGGTGTTTTAAGAAGCCAAACTTCTGTTTTGGAAATCCTAAAAAACCCTAAAAACACAAATCAAATAATAGAGTAGATATCCAACCTTGGTAGAAACAGCAAATGCTTAAAGAACAGCAGAGGGGGAAGGGGACGTGGGGCTCATTAAATAGTTAACGTCATACACCTACTTTCTTCAAATTGCTTCAAATGCTCATCACATAACACACAAAGACATTGAATAAATTAAACATAATGATATGAGCCAGTTAATGAATATGATATCAACAATTGAACAGGCTGGCAGTTTGATAGACTAATAGTAGCAGTATAACAGCACAGAATAATAGTATAGTAGTATAGTATGTGGGCAGCAGGGTGGCGTAGTGGTTAGCTCTCTCGCCTTGCAGCGCTGGGTCCCTGGTTCGAATCCCAGCCAGGGCACTATCTGCAAAGAGTTTGTATGTTCTCTCCGTGTCTGCGTGGGTTTCCTCCGGGCACTCCGGTTTCCTCCTACATTCCAAAAACATACAGATAAGTTAATTGGCTCCCCCTAAAATTGGCCCTAGACTAGAGTACTTACACTACATAACATAGACATATGGCAATGGTAGGGATTAGATTGTGAGCTCCTTTGAGGGACAGTTAGTGACAAGATATATATATATATATATATATATATATATATACATACACTGTACAGCGCTGCGTAATATGTCAGCGCTATATAAATACTAAATAATAATAGTATAGTAGTAGTATAGCATAACAGAAGTACAGGAGTACAGAAGTATAGGACAGTAAAGTATAGTACAGTATAGTACAGTTTATAGTATATATATAGTATAGCGTAACAGTAACAAGATGTGATGTAATAGTATAGTACAGTAGCAGTAGCAGTGTATAGCGGAAATGTAGCAACAACAGCAACAGCTTATCATCAGCCACAGTGGTAATGGTGATAAACAGTATAAAACAGTATATCAGTAGTATCAGTAGTATATCAGTATCAATATGTATCAATATGTATCATACATCAGCTTCAATCATCAGCAACATCAGCATCACCAACAGCAACAACAGACCACCAACTGTAGTATAATGCAGCAGCGCAATGTCCCAGCAACTCAGCACTTAGTACATTTTGGCATCCACACTATCTTGCCGCCGCTGCTGCTCCCCTGTCAGCTGTCACTTCCTGCCTCGCTCACCGTTCCTGTACCCATAAGTTACAGCGGCTCAGTATACTCCAGTATCCTCCAGCACCCACGAAATCCTGCCGCTGCTGCTGCCCCCCTAGCCGCCCTGCCCTACCCTGCGCAACGCCTCAATCACAGTCACCGCCAGCTCATCGCCACCTCTTCCCCTGCTCTACATCATCGTTTCTCGCTCTCGCCACCTCCAACCTCGCCGCCAGCACTCAGCCCCTCGCGCCTCTCAGCTTGCCGCTTGCCGCCCCGCCTGCTGTCCGGACACTCCCCCTTCACGTCCTCAGGTCCTCATCGTCGTCTGCACATCACTGTGTCCCGGTGATTTTTGTACCGACTCCACAGCCCTGTGGTTATCCACCATGAATTCTTCTTGATAACCTACCCCTTCCAGAAAAATCCAAAGAATTTACACACTGACAGACTGATGGTCTGTGGTCAGAAAAAAGCTTACAGGCTGAGCTAAGGAGCCCATCCACCAGTGTGATAGCATATGCGATATTACTATTCAGTAAGAATATCATATGAGGAATTGGTACTAAAATTTTGGATCATGTTGGTATCCTATGGAATAGTACTATACCTGATTGTATTATCTTATATCGTTATAGATGAACGAAAGGTACTATAATGCTGGACACAGATGTGCATATTTGACAGTATAGTCTGTATGCTTTTTTGATAATTGATGGCAAACGCTACCAGATTAAAAACCAAAAAACCTCTAAAGATAAAAAATTATCTAATTATGGATTTGTGACAAATGCCAATATAGGGGCAATACAACTGGAGAGAGATTCAGATCCAGAGCCTTTAAGCAGGACAAAAAGTAACATCTTATTAAATAGTCCAGCTGTAGGTCTTATTACTCCTACAGAAGTTTCTA
The DNA here is from genome assembly GCF_040937935.1 of Hyperolius riggenbachi. Taxonomy (NCBI): domain Eukaryota; kingdom Metazoa; phylum Chordata; class Amphibia; order Anura; family Hyperoliidae; genus Hyperolius; species Hyperolius riggenbachi. The sequence continues at coordinate 352,363,786 of NC_090648.1, forward strand.
ATCATTATAAACGCATTGCAGAACTTTGCAATTCTCCAAAATTTAAGACACTTAAAACATCACAAGAGTCTCCGATGAAAGTTAATATGGAGAATACGACTCAATGTTGTAAGAATGCTGCTGGAGAGCAAAGTACTGTGGCCTCTTATGCCGCTGGCTCAGTAACTCCAGCAAGCCAGGAGAAATTACTTACTGAACTACAATTTAAGAAAATGTTTACAGATTTTACTGAAAACTTTATAACTGTAATGCTCTCTACAATAGAAGAAACAATCAAAAATGAGATAAAACCTCTTAAAGAGGCAATGGTTGAATTAAATGACCGGATTTTATTTGTGGAAAAGGATCTAGAAAAATTATCTGAGGCAGTCTCGTCTGACTCAGACTCTCTGAAAAACAACAATAAACACATAATGGAATTAACAACTAAAATGGACGATTTGGAGAATCGTAGTCGACGTAATAATATTAAAATTTGCGGTTTATCAACCATTCTTTCACAAGACGATCTCCCAAAAGTATTGGAAAAGCTATTTAAACAAGTGTTGGGAGATGATGCCCCAGCCTCTATTGAATTTGAACGCGCCCATAGGATTGGCAAGATTAGACATGTAGGTCAGGGGACGAGTCAGGATGTCTTATGTAAACTTCAGTCCTTCTCTTTAAAAGAGCTTATTATATCAAAAACACAGCAACAAAAAAATATTATTTTTGAACAGGCTAAAATCGAATTTTATCAAGACATATCTTTGCGTACTCTAGAAAGAAAATGCTCAAGCCCCTGTTGGATATCCTTAGAGAGAAAAATATAAAATATAGATGGGGTATCCCCTTGCTTTGGTCGTATATCATGAAGGACGATCACTCATACTTAAGGATTATGACCCAATCGCCCCTTTTATGGAAAAATTAAATCTAGCAACTATTAAATTGGAGGGTTGGGAATGGGAATATTCTAAAACTCTTGAAGCATCTAGTTTGGAAGTAACAAAATGGCAGCACAAGAAAAGTGCTTGGTAAAGTGACCCCCCCTCCCTTTTTCTCTCTTTCCTGGGCACGGGATCATTCCTAAGCCTGCTGTCCGCCCCCCCCCCCCCCTTTTCTTACCATCTTGAAATCTTGAAGTTTTTCACCTACTTTGGATGAATTCTTTATCCGGAGAGTTGAAGTGTCGAGGAACACTAGTTGGCTGCCATAGTTGGCCCTATTTGGGAACGACAGTCAACATATACTTCTATGGGTCCTCTCCTCAGTTTTTAATTCTTATTTTTCTACTTTTTGTTTTTGTCCTGATTTTTTTCTTATTTTTCATGTATTAAGTTTTCTACTATTAGTCTCTCCAGTTACGATAATGATTATTGTGGGTGTAATATAGGTGACTTTTTTTTCTTGAATGGTGTAATAAGGTGTTGTGTAATTTTTTGTCAGGGTATTTGGATAAAAGATATACCGCTGCTGAGCTTCGGATATATGATGCTGTTAAGAGGTTCTCTTTTTTTCTCTACTTGGAATCTATTAAAGTGGTAACATATAATGTAAAGGGAGCCAACTCAGGTCCTAAAAGAAAATCGTATAACTGATGAACTTAAAAGGAACAAAGTAGATATTGCATTCTTGCAAGAAACACATTTTAGGGTGGATAAGATCCCCTTCTTGAATAATAAAGATTATAAATGGTTTTTAAACTCCAATTCCCAAAGAAAGGCCACAGGAGTGGCTATAGTGATAAACTCTAAGCTGAATTTTGTAACAGAAACTTCGCATTTGGATAATAAAGCTCGTTTACTGATTCTGGTTGAGAAAGTACATGGATGTGATGTGACACTGGCAAATATTTATGCACCAAATTCGGTTCAAGTTGATTATATATGTACTTGTTTTAAGAAAATTAAGGAATTGGGAAAAGGGTATATAATAGTTGGAGGGGACTTTAATATGGTGCTTGACCCTGTTTTGGATATTACTAAGGGAAAGGCCGCTATTGCTACCAAACAACTAAAGAAGCTGAAAATGATGGTAAATGCAAATAGATTCATTGATATTTGGAGAATTTTTAATTTAAGTAATAAAGATTATACATTTTACTCAAAAGTCTATAATACGTATACCAGGATTGACATGTTCTTTATACCTCAGAAACCGATAGCCGATTATGTGAAATCAGAAATTGGCAGTTTTTCTTTTTCTGACCACGCACCTGTGACTGTTATCTTTAACCCTAAACTGGACATTTCCAAGACAAGACATTGGAAATTTAATAATGAATTAATTAAAGATCCGGAGATATGGAAAGAGATTGAACTTACTATTAAAAACTTTTATAAAGAAAATAGATCTCCCGATATGAGCGAGATAACATTATGGGATACTCTAAAATGTGTTCTTAGAGGTATTCTTATTAAGTATAGTTGCAGAAAAAGTAAAGAAAAAAAGGTAAGAATACAGAATCTATTAGATTCAATAAAAATATTGGAAATTGAGCATAAAAAAGACGGATCTGATACAATCTACCGGCGCTTAGTACAGTATAGGGAAGAATTAAATTCACTACTGGATAAGAAATGTAACTGGATAAATACAAAGGCACTAAATTCTTACATGATAGGGATCAATAAACCAGGAAAGTTCCTTGCCAATCAGCTCCATAGAGAAAAAGCGGAGAAATTTATTGAGAAAATTATCAAAAAAGATGGTAACTGGGCTAATAGTACTATGGATATAGCTGATGCATTTGTGGAATTTTATGGTAAGCGTTACACAGAAGAAAAGGGTCTTTCATCGGATATGTCTAGATATATAAAAACAATAAATTTACCAAAAATTGAGGAGGAAGAAAGACGGCTGCTGAATGCACCAATTCAAGAAGGAGAATTTGTTAATACAGTGTCTAGATTGGCCACAAATAAAAGCCCAGGACCGGACGGATATTCAGCAGAGTTTTATAAAACATTTGTATCTGTTCTGGCAGACCCATATTGTACAATGTTAAATAATGATCAGACCTCAACAACCTTTTCTCAGATAACAAATACAGCTGCAATCTCTTTGATTCATAAAGAAGGTAGGCCACAGACCGCCTGTGAAAATTATAGACCGATTTCCATTATAAATATTGATGTGAAAATATATTCTAAGATTTTGGCAACTAGGATGGATTCTGTCATGGAAAAAATATTAGGAGGACAACAAGCGGGCTTTAGAAAGGGCAAACAGGCCCGGGATAACATATATACCATCTGTAGTTTTATGCACAAATGTCAAGTTCAACAATTAGAGGCGGTTTTGGTAAGCCTAGATGCTGAGAAGGCTTTTGATATGATCTCTAGAGATTTTCTCTATGAGAGTATGTATGAAATGGGTTTTGGGGAAAATATAATTGAACGTATTAAGAAATTATATATGAATCAGACAGCGTATGTCAAATTTAATGGTTTTAATTCTGATCTCTTGGCTGTGAACAGAGGGGTTCGTCAGGGATGTCCCCTATCTCCATATTTGTTTAATTTAGTTATTGAGATACTCATTCAAAAAAATCAACAGGATGAGGCTGTGAGCGGTTTGCCTTTCACTCATGGGGAGGCGAAGATTTTGGCTTATGCAGACGATATTATGTTAATGCTTACTAGTCCAGGTAGATCTATACCAAGAGCTTTGGACCTTGTTGCTGAATTTGGGCTTTTATCTGGATTCAGAGTTAATGAATCTTTGATTCTGGATTTGGGATGTACAAAAACTACAAGAGAAAACATTTCTAATAGTATAAATATGATATGGTCTGAAAAATATATTAAATATTTAGGTATAAAGATTGGTAAAAAATTAGGTGATCTCTTTGATCTCAACTATAGAAATGTTATTACTGAATCTAGAAGATTATTGGATAGATGGGATCGAACTTGTTTTAATAGTATGGGAAGAGTTTCTATTATACAGATAATGATTATTTCAAAGCTTTTATTTCTTTTTCAAACTCTACCTGTTAATATACCAAATGCGTGGTTTAAAGAGCTTCATAAGCTTTTACAAGAATTTATTTGGCACAAAAAAAGGCATGAATCTGCTACAGAACATTGACTAAAAATAAAGGAGATGGAGGATTGGCAGCCCCTGATTTTTTCAAATACTATCAAGCGGTCCATTTGGGCCGGGTGTTATGTTGGAGGAATTGTGACCAGACTAAGATTTGGATTGGTTTAGAGATGGACTTAATGATAAACTTTTGGCCACATGGAATTTTAAAATATATCGACAGGTTTCTTTGAAGATTTCTCATCCTTTGATAAAACCTACCTTGAGTATACTATTTAATTACCTAAAGCCGAGAAAAGGCTTCAAGGATATGTCACCAATTATGTCTCTTCTAAGTCTGGGAATAGACCAATTTAAGGATAAGATGTGGTTATCGAGGATAGGACTGATGGAGCAGGCCACAGTGGGAGATTTGATGTCATTACTATTTGAAGATAAGGAGAATATTGTTAAACGAAATGACCCCTTAAAATCCTTTTTTTTTTACACAAGCTTATAATAATGACTAAAAATAAAAAGGAATTTGGATCATTAAGATCAGTCCCTAATAAGTTGGAAGAACTGTTTTTGGAAAAAAAAATACCATCACGGACAATCTCTTGGATTTATAAATTCCTTAACAAGCATGATCTGAGAGTATCAAATACAGTATGTGATAAGTGGTCTAAAGAATTGGGTATAATCATTGATAATGTGATGTGGAAAAAAATACTGAACAGTATATGGATTTCAAAGATACCCGCTTGTCAATTAATTCAATATAAAATGGTAATGTGGTGGTATTGGTTTCCCGGAAAGACGAAAAGAGGTAAACAAAAAGGAAAAGTGTGTTGGAGATGTAAGGAGGAGTCACCTAGTTACTTGCATATGTGGGCCTATTGCCCCACAATTAGATTATTTTGGTTGAAGGTACTTGAATTTCTTCATAGCCATTTTGATATGGCTAGGAATAGTAATGATATATTAATTAATCTTTTTGGAGATACTTTGGAGTCAAATACCGAGGGAGATACATCGCCCAAGAGTAAAATAGTTAACTTTGTCCTCTTAATTGCACGTAAACTGATAGCAGAAAGATAGAAAAGCCCACTGACATTAAGTATACAAGAATGGAAAGAAAAGGTATTGTTTTATTTGAGAATTGAAGATAATGTGGTAGAGGATACGGTTTTTGATCCTTTGGAACACTCGTTGAGACTACATGGGATATGGAGCTCTGCTATGGAAACATAGTTATATTGTTAGTGGGTTGCGACTACTGATGCAATGAGGGTAGTCCCTCTTCTCTTGGGTATAGGCGGAGTATATGGACTTTTGGTGGGCAATTTGGTACGTGAAGGATGTGGTGGCCGGGCCCCCGCCGGGCCTCCGCGGGCTGCCCGTCGTCTGGGAGTCCGGGCGGAGTTGTCCGATGGTTTTCGGTCTGCTGCGTGTGTCCTGGCGGGGGGTCTCTCGCGGGGACCCGGCGGGCGCACGTGCCCATAGGTCTTTTTCGGTATTGGTGATGGAGAGTTGTGGAGTATAGGAAACCTTTGTAACTATCTGGCTCTGCTGTTAATATTATGATATTGATGACATTTGTATCGTAACGAAATAGTATATTTCTTTTCTTTTTTTTCTTTTTCCCTTTTCTCTTCTTTTCTTTTTTTCTTAGCCCTTTCTTTTTTTGTCTCTTCTAGAGTGTGCTTCAATTTAATCTGAAAAAAAAAGAAAAAAACCCTAAAAACTGAACTTGATATTACTTTCCTGTGGGACTGAAAGAGTTAAGCCTCAGTGTTTTCTGTACAGGCAGAGGGTTATGGCATTGTGATTTCCAGCTGCTGATAAGCAAAATTGGACATGTTGATCTAGCTTAAACACAGAGCACAGTGCAATGAATTTCTTTAGCAATTATACTGTATGTAAAGTAAATGCATTTAAGTGCGTGTTGTGCAAGAGTTAGGGTCCACTTCAAGGAAAAAATGAGTCCAACATCCAAACAGGAAGTGGCTGTACCTCCCGATCAGCTAGTCATTTCTGCATGGGAGCTGTGTAGCTACCAGTAACTAGAATATCCCAGTATTCAGTCTTATGGTTTAAAGGAAAAGTTTTGCACTAGTAAAAGATGCCGATTAAATAGAGACTGTAGTTTACATGAAGCAATATTTAAACACTCTGTCATTTCAATAACTCCCCAAAACGATCTGCATTGTTCAAGAAAAAGGAAAAGAAAATCAACACAACTCTGAACATTCATGTGTATGCATTTATTACAGTATGCTCTGCACCCAAATGATGGTCACATGCATAACAACGGAATAATAATATCAGGGGCGATCCTTACACATATAACTTATAAGCGAGTATTGTCAACCTTTCCAGTAGTTGTATTTGTTAGGCATGTATGTTCATGTGGCAATGCAGGCATGATGTCAGAAGGCCTGACACTCCAGGAGGTAACTAAAGCTGTATGAAGCATATTTAGGCCTTTGTGCGGATTTCAGGTTAACAGTTTATGTTTCACCATGAAACTGATTTACTTGAAACTAGCATAACAAAGCTCCTGACTGCATGAGATGTTCCCTGTGCACTGACTGATCTGGTGTCTTTGTGCATAAATGTTTATTTATTTGAGTGAAAGAGCTCTAAAAGTGTTTAACCACTTCACCCCAAAGGGGTTTTTACCCTAACGGACAAGATCGATTTTCACCTTTCAGTGCTCATCCCTTTCATTTGCCAATAGCTTAATCACTACTAATCACAATGAAATGATCTATTTTTTTTTTCACCACCAATTAGGTTTTTGGGGATTGATATTTGTTTTCAGTAATTACTTTATTTTCTATGCATTTTAAAGGAAAAAAAACAAGGAAAAAAGAATGAAAAAAGACAGTATTTCTCCAATTTCATCCCCTATAGTTTAAATATAAACACTGCTAATATTGTACATAAAACCCACACATTTTATCTACCTATTTGTCCTGGTGATTACAAGACTTGAATTATGTCCCTAGTACAAAAGTATGGTGACAATATATTATTTGGAAATAAAGGTGTATTTTGTCTATGTTTTTTGTTTTAATGTTCTCACGTGCACGCGCGCGGGAACATGCATGAGCATCCGCACGTGCACAGCGGCAGCAACGCTGCTTAACTTATAAAAATGTCCTGGAGCCGTTAAGAGGCTCCAGCAGAACGTTTTAATATGCCTACTTGTCTTTAAGTGGTTAATGGAAACCTGAATGACCCAGTTTCTTCTCTATTTCCTTTAAGTAATGCCAGTTGGACAGCTGTCATGCTGATCCTCTCAGGTGAGTGGATTCTGAGTCAAAAACTTTTAAAGGGATACTGAGCAGATTTTAAAATCACAATTGGTACTTCAGGCTCCTCTCCCGGTCCCTGTGGCAGCTCCGTTAATTGACGATTTTGGCCTGAAGTCACCAGTACACCTCACCGCCGTGCTCTTCACCAGGCTGCCTGCTATGCGTCATCATGTCAGTCGGTGTGAGAGTCCTACGCATGTGCTGTTCTCTAACTCTGAAACACACATGCGCAGGACTCTCAGGCCAGCGTGATGATGCGTAATGTGCACGGCGGGGACTCATACTGATGACTTTAGGCCGAAGTCGCCAATTAATGAAGCCGCCAACGGGACCTGGAGAGGAGCCAGGAGTACGCCGGGGGACCTCAAGGCCTACAGTGGGCTGGAGGAAGCCCCAGGTAAGTACAAATTGTGATTTTAAAATCTGCTAAGTATCACTTTAACAAGTACAGCTCATTTCCTCTCAGCTGCTGGGTGGGTCAGTCAGGTGTGACCATATGACACCCAGAAAAGGAAGAATGGTAGTTGTCAGACTACATTTCCCAGCATTCTTGTAATATGGTATAAACCATGTGTCTATATCACAAGACAGGAGTTTGTAAATCACAGGAAGTACGGTAGGTGGTAAGCAATTTTCAGACCTTGAGCTTCTAACAGGAAACAGAAGAATAGAGAGAGCAGATATATATAGCCTATATAGGTAGGTGCATAGCTGAAGGCAAGCAAAGTGTCACAAAAGATTTTTGGATTTGAATAGCTCAGGTAATACTTCTTATTTTCATTATTCAATGATTGCTTTCAAAATTTGCTTAGCTCCGCTGTGGCTCCAGTTGGGCTATAGGGTCACATATCCATGTTACTAAAGGTTTCTAATGAGACATATGCCTGACCTGGTCTTGTGTGCACTTTGACTACCACCTAAGGGTGTAGAGAATTGGGGAGATACAAGTGCTTGTGGGAAACAAAAAGCAGCAGCCAGAGGATTCCAATCCATAGTGGAGAAAATCTAGCAGTAGAAATTCCTAATGACTGTCAGTCTAGATCCCAACTGCTGTGCAGCCTGCAGATACCCAGTGCTCGAAATGGGCACAAGTGTTTGCCACCATAAAGATGTAAACTGGAATCTGGCTTAATTCATCACATTTTATTAAAAACCATCTCATAAAACAACAGAGTTGAAACTCAAACTAACATCATGGGTCCACTGGACAATTTTGCATAATCTCCAAAAACAAAACAAAAAAAGGGTAGATGCTTACCAGAGTAGAGGGAAGTCTCTGGATGCTCCAGAGACTTTTCCTGATCCTTCACAACCTCTCCGCTGCCGGGTTGGACCCTCTTCTTCTGCTCCCCTCCATGTTCAAGCGTGGCCTCGTAGCCATACAGGAGTGGCTCTGTGCTACTGCATAGGCCGTTCTTTGCACCTGTGCTGTGTAGCCATGCTTACACAGAGGGGAGCATGATCACACGCAATATTCAACATTCATGCAGAATATTTTATAAAGCGTCCCAACGCAGAAACGAAGGGGTGTAGGAAGATCATGGAAGCCTCTGGACTATCCAGTGGCTTCTCTCTACTGAGGCAAGTATAGAAGCTTTTTTTCCCCCGTTTCAGTTACTCTTGAATTGACTAAAATACTACTAAATCATTAGTTATCACTACTTTAATCTCCAAATGTGCTGTAAACCGTGTTCCCAACCCTGTCCTCAAGGCCCACCAACAGTGCATGTTTTGTGGAAATCCACAGAGATAGTTAAAGGGACTCCGAGCAGTGCAGAAACTATGGAAAGATGCATATCATTTTAAAGCTCTCTTTCTCCTCTTTCCAATGATATATAAACCGCCGCCCTACGCCTTTTATTTTTCACTATTTTCGCGATTGAAATTGCAGCGGCTGCGATTTCAATCGCGAAAATAGAGAAAACTAAAAGGCGTAGGGCAACGATTTAGGTGTCGCCAGAAAGAGAGCTTTAAAATGATATGCATCTTTCCATAGTTACATTGTATTACACAGGACGACACTTTCCCCAGTGTCAGCAGCTCCATTCAGCAGAATGCAGCTGCTGACTTTGAGAAAAAGTCACCCTGTGTAATACAATGTAACTATGGAAAGATCATTTTAAAGCTCTCTTTCTCCTCTTTCTGGCGACACCTAAATCGTTGCCCTACGCCTTTTAGTTTTCTCTATTTTCGCGATTGAAATCACGGCCGCTGCTATTTCAATCGCGAAACTAGCGAAAACTAAAAGGCGTAGGGTGGCGGTTTATATATCATTGGAAAGAGGAGAAAGAGAGCTTTAAAATGATATGCATCTTTCCATAGTTTCTGCACTGCTCGGAGTCCCTTTAATCAGCTCTGCTGAGACACTAATTACCTCACCTGTGCATGTTTGTGGTTTTCTGCAAAACATGCACTGTTGGTGGGCCTTGAGGACAGGGTTGGGGAACTCTGCTGTAATAGATAGAGTATAACAAGTAAGTACTGTCACAGACCGCAAGGCTGCGGACGGGGTCAATCGATCAGAGTCAGAAATCCTCTCACACTGTCATTTTGCTAATCACGAAGCGTAACCTGACTTTGCAATTTGATGACTGACTAGCGGAGGGGCGTTTGGACGCCAAAGGATTCACCACAAACATACAATTCAAAGATCTGCCACCAAGCAGGTTACACAGCCTGCTACTGTAATTATGCTAATACTTCGAGAACATTCTGTTAACCCTTTGCAGTATGCAGGAATCTGGGACAGATCTGAATATCTGAGCCGGATCCACGCAAACGGGTTATAAATGTGCACTTCTATTAACCCTCCTGGCGGAATGAAAAATTCCGCCAGGGGGCAGCGCAGCAGTTTTTCTTATATTTTTCTTATATATTTTTTTTTAAGTCATGTAGCGGGCCCAGGGCTCGCTACATGATAGCCGCTGCTCAGCGGCATCCGCCCGCCCGCTTCGATCAGGAAATCCCGTTCAAAGAACGGGATTTCCTGGAGGGCTTCCCCCATCGCCATGGCGACGGGGCGGGATGACGTCACCGACGTCAGCACGTCATTGGGAGTCCCGATCCACCCCTCGGCGCTGCCTGGCACTGATTGGCCAGGCAGCGCACGGGGTCTGGGGGGGAGGGGGGCGCGCGCCGCAACAGATAGCGGCAATCGGGCGGGGGCCGGCGGCGATCAGAGTGCTGGCGCAGCTAGCAAAGTGCTAGCTGCGTCCAGCAAAAAAAAAATTATGAAAATCGGCCCAGCAGGGCCTGAGCGGCACCCTCCGGCGGCTTACCCCGTGTCCAGCACGGGGTTACCGCTAAGGAGGTTAAACACAGGGTAGCAGTTTCAGGAGAATAGGTACGATTGTGTATGTTCAGCAACAGGTCATAACCGCTAAATGATTTTTTAAACGTTTAATAACAAAAATGCATTACATACATTTATATGCACTAATTAACATATACACACAAAGCTTAAAAATAAAAAAGGGATAAAATCAGAAAGTTCTTACTTTAGTTACGGCTGAGCAGTCCATTTGGAGAATGAAGAAAAAGAGTCCAGTTTAAATGAGCATTAAGAGTCCTTGAAAAAATGCATGCGTTCGGTCCTTCTGTGGAACGCATGCTCGAAGCTCTTCTTTAGCAGATGAAATGATGAAGGACAAGGCGGGCTCTGCTGGCCCCAGATTTATACAATCTTAGAATTGGGGCTGGATTACCTCCAAACTAGGTGGAGGGAAGGCGGGGTTATCTCCTGGCAGCAAGGTTGCCGCCCCCAGAACTCAGAGCAAAAAATTTAACATTTATCAATCATCTGTGTGACTCCGCCCCAGATTGGCGCATCGCAAATCCGAGACTATATTCATAAGTGGCCTGCGACCCTGTATCAAATGAGGCTACACATGCATATTCTATCGCGTTCAGTCTGCACAGGCTGAATAAAGCAGTTTCCCGACTGACCCCTGACAGTTAGAAAACTGTAATTCGGGTGAATGATAGAACTGATTTATGGGTATCAGAAAATGTATTTTTTGTCTTTCTGTGACAAGCCTATTTTGAATTACAAATAGATTAAAGTTCTCTTTGTTGGATTGTACGATTTTGGAGGGAAGCTCTTATCTCTGCCAGCAGGGGCGTCTGAGTCATTAGGCAACTCTAAATTTTTGCCTATGGCGCCGTGGGTGGAAGTGGGCGCCCTCTCGCCAAGTTGCCACTCTGTGCGTGTTTATTTTATTTTATTTTTTTCCAGCCAGGTCGGCGCCGGCTGTGACAGGCAGCTCAGCCTGTGCCCGGCGCCGCCTACTGGTCCGCCCCCATCCTCTCCGAGCGAGCAGCAGCAGCACGCACATTAGTTTATGTGCGAGTGCGATGCCGCCGCCTACTGGTCCGCCCCCTCTCCCCGCCCCCTCTTTCACTCTCGCTGTGTACAGCGTACGGCCACCGCACGCTAGCTTGTTTACACGCCGCGCCGGCGCCGCCCCTAACTCCGCCCTCGCCTGTCACACGTGCTTGAGGCACTGTGTGTGACGCAGGCAGGATGGAGGGACCAGTGCTACCGCGGCGCCGGCTGACACCTAGCCGACCTGACTGAGCAGTGTGCGCAGTGTCCACAAACTAGCAGAGACGACGACACACACACCTCACATACAGTGAGTGCCATCTCTGCAGATCTGACTGCTGCTCATGATAATTTTTCTATATGCATCCTGGCTGGCCCTGATTCCGCCCCCCCCTCGACCCCCCTTCCCCGGCTCGCCCATGTTGCTTCTGGCAATGGATATTAAATAATACAGGGGCATTAGCATATAGCATCATGCCTGCTGCTGTGTGGGTCTGGGCACAGTGGGCAGGACTCGGAGGGAGACACACATGCTGCACAGTGTGCAGGGCAGCAGAGGGGAGACCCTCATAGTGAGTGGCGTGCCCCCTCTTGATATTATATGCCCCACTGTCCCCTGGCTGGCCCTGAGATTTGAGTGCGTGTGTGTGTGTGTGTGTGGGGGGGGGGGGGGGGGGGCGGCTGAGCAGAGATGCTGGCGATTGGCGAACATCCGGGCCCTGTACTACTTCCGGGTCGCTATGACCCGGAGTAGTACGCCTGCGTAGTCCGGTGGTGCGCGTCCTAGTATCGCGCTCCTGTTGCTGGGCACTCTCTGCGCATGTGCGTGACGTCATGAGTGACATCACGCCCATGCGCTCATTTTTTTGTGTGTGTGCTTGCTTGTGGTGGGGGCACGGGGGTGGGGGTGGAATAAGGGTTGGCGCTATGTGGGGGGGGGGGGGGGGCGCCACAGGTTTTCTTGCCTGGAGTGACAAAGTGGCTAGAAACACCCCTGTCTGCCAGTTCTGGCTTTTGGGAGAGGGGCTGTGGCAGCAAATGGTTCTCCGCAGGAGGTCGAGCCACGTTTGAAATTCCTCTCCGTACTATCAGGACACTGGGGGAAGTGGGTAAGGGGTTTGCTTCCCTTCAGAAGAGAGCGAAAGGAAAGACATTTGTTTAATCTACACAGGACTGACAGTAATGGGGCTGGACCATTACGCAAGTCGTTGGCGATTACTCACGACTTTCCGTAATGTTCATCAGAAGTACCCCTTGGACTCAACCCAAATACCATGGGTCTCCTTGCATGCATGTGTGCATAATGTATTTGCACGTACCACGTGTTGAGAGCCGAGGATCTAGGGGACACCTGTTGAGTCATCCCACTGTTACTTGATCATGACAAATTAGTTATTTAATTTTAGTTTGACACTTAATTCCCACAAGAAGTAAGTGCCAGAATGTTTAATGCGCTATACATGCATGACACTCAAATATGGTCAGATCAGGTGGTTAGGTGACAATTACCTCATAGGTACCTTAAAAGCATTCTGTGTTTAGCTGCACCTAAACCTAAACACTGAAAACCACAGACCAAGCACACACAGCAATAGGCTGAACAATAAAAGTACTCTGTTCTGTCCCTTCAGCAGGTAATCTTGCACCATTAGAGTTCCTGGAATTTCCCTGACAAAACTGACTCCCCAGGTTTCATTTAAAAAAATAGATTAAAAAAAAAAAAAAAAAAAATCATCTTGTACCACTGAGTGGAACTCTTGACTGGAAAGAAAATCATGGTAGACTTATTTTTAATATGAAATGCCATGTACAAAATTAGCTTTTCTATAAATATGCCTTTTGGAAATTTTTGTTTAACAGAGTACCACGAGAGAGAAATATTTAATTTCTGTAAAGTATAACCTACTTCCTCCTATCTCAGATGCTTTGCAGGGCAGACAAAAGTGAAATTAGAAATTAAACGATTCTCTGTTGAAAGATAAGAGGTCTCAAAGCATTTTTCATTATACAGTAGATGCATCTGCTAATGTTGTGATATTCAGCTTGCAAATAAATAAATGGATTAGATTTTGTAGAGAAATATCAGTCCGGCACAACCAATTCTTAAGGTGACCATAAACCACCCGATATTGCAGCGCTAATCGACCTTCCAGTTTAATAATGGTATTGAATCAGTAGAGAATTGGTGCCACAACATGACCGCTTGAATGATCGTTTGATTGATTTCCACCCTAAATCAGTCAAAAGGATTGATCAGACATACTGAAAGTTCTTGCTCACAAGTCCTTAATCTGGGGCATGGCGTTAATGGCGCTCAGTTTTGCAATGACTGACATACCCCACGGACCCTGGACAATGTCTCCCCAAGTGTAAAATTGTCCCCCTCATGCCTGTGTGCAGTGTAAGGTCTCACCTTTCCACCTGCGCTACTGCTGGCCTCCTTTGGTGTCCGCCATGACCATGATTGATGGTACCACGTGGCGCTAGGTGCATGTGTTATGTCATACGCGCCTGATGCCTAGGTAAAATAATTGTGCTTGAATCCTTACACAAGGGCACTAAATGACCAGCAGGTGTTTTGAGGCATACAGTATATGTAAATGGGCACTGTGGTAACTTGGGCGCTGGGGATAGCTGCAAGTAGAATATTGGTAAAACGACTACTACTGGTCAATGGGTAATATGATAGTATATTCTACTATCGCTAAACCTAACCCTATTCTCTCTTGAACCTTCCATCTATTGGTGCCTAACCGTAACCTGACTCCTCCAGCACAATGTTCACTGATATCAGCGCCACATTTGCCACCAGAAACCACTTTCGCCAATACCTATAAATGGATATTTAGTGAAAGTCAGTGGTAAAGCAAATATTTTACAGTGTTTGGCGTTAGCATTGCACTTTTTTTTTTCAGGATGCTTGCAATGCGTATTTGCACCACAGGAAGTGAGCTGTAGAGAGCCTCATTTATGGTGTGTTTTGGAGCCAAGAATTACACAACACTCATTAACGCAGGCATCTGCGAAGTTGTTTTTTTTACGGTGCGATTATCTAATCACACTGCAGTAAAAACACTACACACAAATGAACTACTTCTCTTATGAAAGGACTGTCCAACTCCATTCTTCATGGGTCAACGTTCTCCATGTTTTCCAGGAGTATTTTTTGGACCGATAATATTTGCTTGAAAATTGGCTAACTGAGGAAAAGCTGGCTTCAGTGAAAGTCCTTGGCCTCGATTCATAAAAGTGCTGTCAGTAAGGTAAACTCGAGCAGGGAAACACCGCCGTCGGTATTTCAGCCTTCAGGGTGGTAATTCATAAAAATGTTTCTAGTTGTGATAGGCGTGCGGAGATATTCCGCTGTAGGCTAGCGTTAGGCTGTCGGGAGACATGCGGAAACAGGAGAAGCAGGCGGAGTCCCTCCGTGCGGTGTTCTCTCTGCAGCTGCTTGGGAGGTCTGTCCCATTCACTGCAATGTATTCCGCATGCTTCTCGCCACATCAGAGGTAGCGGTAATGCCCGTCTGCATACCGCTTCCTATAACCTTTATCAATTGACATTTGTTACTTTTGTTAAGATAATCACCGCACAAGGCGGTGATTTATCACTCTGCTCGCGAATGTCGGCTTTTCATGCGGAAAAAGCCTTTATGAATACAGATTTTGCTGCGTGGTCGGTAAAGTTAGCCGTTTTCAGCATTTCCGCATGCGGAAATGCTTTATGAATCGAGGCCCTTGTGTTGCTTAGAAAATCCAGGTTGGAAACGTGGTAGGAAGTGGAGAAGAGGATGTATTTGAGCTCCTTCTGACCCCCCCCCCCCCCCCTCTACTTTTAAAGAAGGTGGTTAATTACACCCCAAATGGTAAACTTCCAGGCAGACATAGACATAGACATGACTGAAGTCAGACTGGATTAACTGCATGCTTGTGTCAGGTCTGTAATTCAGCCACTACAGCAGCCGGACTGCCAGGCAAAAGGTATTTTTTAAAAGGAAACATCCATATCGCTCTCAGTTTAGGTTCCCTTTAAGGCTTTCAGTTCCTTTAACCTGCTGGGCGGTCTGGACGAGCTCAGCTCGTCCAGTACCGCCGGAGCCTGCCGCTCAGGCCCTGCTGGGCCGATTTGGCTCAAATAAAAAGCAGCACACGCAGCCAGCACTTTGCCAGCCGCGTGTGCTGCCTGATCGCCGCCGCTCTGCGGCGATCCGCCGCGAGCAGCGGCGAAAGAGGGCCCCCCTAGCCGCCTGAGCCCAGCGTAGCCGGAACAAAAAGTTCCGGCCAGCGCTAAGGGCTGGATCGGAGGCGGCTGACGTCAGGACGTCGGCTGACGTCGATGACGTCACTCCGCTCGTCGCTATGGCGACGATGTAAGCAAAACAAGGAAGGCCGCTCATTGCGGCCTTCCTTGTTTATTCTGGGCGCCGGAGGCGATCGGAAGATCGCCTCCGGAGCGCCCTCTAGTGGGCTTTCATGCAGCCAACTTTCAGTTGGCTGCATGAAATAGTTTTTTTTTTATTAAAAAAAAAACCTCCCGCAGCCTGCCTGGCGATCTTAATAGAACGCCAGGCAGGTTAAAGGCTAACTGAAGAGAGGTATATGGAGGCTGCCATGTTTATTTCCTTTTAAGCAATACCAGTTGCCTGGCAGCCCTGCTGATCCTCTGCCTCTAATACTATTAGTCATAGCCCCTGAACAAGCATGCAGCAGATCAGGTGTTTCAGACTTTAAAGTCAGATCTGACAAGACTAGCTGCATGCTTGTTTCTGGTGTTATTCAGATACTACTGCAGAGAAATAGACCAGCAGAGCTGCCAGGCAACTGGTATTGAATAAAAGGAAATAAATATGGCAGCCTCCGTATACCTCTTACTTCAGTTCCTATTTAATGCTGGGGACACCCTATAGGATTTCCGTTCGATTGATGGGTTCGATAGATAATTTCCAACATGTCCGATATTCTTGACAATCATTTTTTTGGGTCAATTTCTCATAGAACTGAATGGAAAAAGATAAGAAAAACGATCGGAAGATAAGAGTCAAGCAGAAAAAAATGATCGGATGGAAAATCGAGCGGAAAAACATATCATGTGTACCCAGCATTAAAGATGAACCTTTATACCTACATCTAGCTAAGAAAAATGGATGAAGATCAACTAAGGGCAAGTATCTATCATCCCAGCTCATTGGTAAATGTTCACCTTAAGTTAATAGCAAGTATTTTAGTAAGTAGCCTGCCTCCAGGATTTCATTTATAGTGGTTAAACTGGTTTTGTATCATGAAAGGAGGTTTGGAATTCTGTAATCAGATCAGTTAGATGTATGCATTTCTCAGTAATCAAATGATTCCTGTATTCTTTCAATCAGCCAATGCCAAAAAAGCCATTTGATAGGGTTGGTTGGTGCTTTACAGGGGAGGTATTGCAAAATATAGTGTCATATTGGAACACGAGGTTGTGGATTTTGTCCTGGTATTCAGGGTCCTTGGCAATGGGTAATTGTATCATTAATGGCCACCTCTAGCAACAACCAGCAGCCAATTCCTTAGTTTCCCTCCTTATTTGCCCACGGAAGCCACTTTATTGGTCCCTCCTCCCACCTTGCATAGAGAGAGAACGCATATCACTCTGTATTTGTCTAGAGTTGCATCTGTACAGCATTGGGCTCGGTGGTGTCACAAGTTGATGGGAAATTGTGTTGGTGTATGCACCTTAATGCAGGAAGAGTGTGTGCCGGTCTTCTGAACAGAGATGGTATCAGTATCCAAAGAGGATTAGTCAGATATCTCCTAGCTCTGAGGCACAGTGCTGGAGATATGGGATGAGAGATGCTTCCCTTCTAAATGTTTTCTCATCTGTATCTCAATACAGTCTTTTTGGGAAAAAAAACATTTTGGGATATGTAAAAATAGGGTGGGTTTAGAGGTGGAATTTGATCCATCCAAATACATTTTTAATGCGACTTAAAGAGAATCTGTATTGTTAAAAATCGCACAAAAGTAAACATACCAGTGCGTTAGGGGACATCTCCTATTCCCCTCTGTCACAATTTTGCCGCTCCCCGCCACATTAAAAGTAGTCAAAAACAGTTTTAAAAAGTTTGTTTATAAACAAACAAAATGGCCACCAAAACAGGAAGTAGGTTGATGTACAGTATGTCCACACATAGAAAATACAACTATACACAAGAAGACTGTATACAGCCTTCCTTTTGAATCTCAAAAGATCATTTGTGTGTTTACCTTTTGTCCCCTGCAGCTCTCATCCACTGAATAGTGACAGCCAGGCTGATCATTTCTTCTTGCAGACAGCTCTGCCCTGTGTCTGTAATTCCTGAGTATGTGTCAGCCCAGCTCCTTTCACTGCCTAACAGAGGAGGATTTTTATCCAGCTCTCTTATCTCACTGATAAGAGCAGAGATGCTGGCTTATGTAAATAACACATACACTGGAGTGTGCATAGAGGGGCCTGGAGAGGGCTGTGCATAACACATCAGCACGGAAGAGTTGGCAGCCTTCCAGACACTGGGCGACAAGTCCGACAGGGCAAAGATACATTGATTTATTACAGAGACAGTGATAGCAGAAAGTGCTGCAGTAAGCCAGAGCACATTAGAATAGGTTTAGGAACTTAGAAAACAGGATGACATTTTTGTTACAGAGTCTCTTTAAAGAGAATCTGTATTGTTAAAATCGCACAAAAGTAAACATACCAGTGCGTTGGGGGACATCTCCTATTCCCCTCTGTCACAATTTTGCCGCTCCCTGCCGCATTAAAAGTGGTTAAAAACAGTTTTAAAAAGTTTGTTTATAAACAAACAAAATGGCCACCAAAACAGGAAGTAGGTTGATGTACAGTATGTCCACACATAGAAAATACATCCATACACAAGCAGGCTGTATACAGCCTTCCTTTTGAATCTCAAGAGATCATTTGTGTGTTTCTTTCCCCCTGCAGCTATCTTCCACTGAAGTGTCAGGCTGTTTCTTCCTGCAGAGTGCAGACAGTTCTACCTGTATGTAATTCCTCAGTATGTGAAAGCCCAGCCAGCTCAGAGGAGGATTTATCCAGCTTGTAAAAGATAATAGAGCAGAGAGAAGCTGCACTAATCTAAATAACACGCAGGCAGTGTGCAGAGAGGGGCCTGGAGGGGGGAGATGCATCACAGAACCACAACACTGAAGAACTTGGCAGCCTTCCAGACACAGGCCGACAAGTCTGACAGGAGAGAGATAAGTTGATTTCTTACAGAGATGGTGATAGTAGAACGTGCTGCAGTAAGCCAAAATACATTAGAATAGATTTTGGAACTTGTAGGATGGAAGAAAACTGGATGAAATTTTTGTTACGGAGTCTCTTTAAGGACGAATTCCAATCCAGTGAAAGGGTGGATTCTTCTGGGCACTCCGGTTTCCTTCTACATTCCACAAATCACACAGATAAGTTAATTGGCTTCCCCTGAATTGGACTTACGGCCCATACACACCTATGACTAATGTCGCCCGCTAGGGATTAGGACACAACATCACTTAGCTGATGCTGTAGAGACACAATTCGTTGCTATGCAATGGGTGGAGGGCTGTTGGTGCAGCGTCTGCATGATGTCACGCATCGGATGGGGGAGCGGCTTGCACAATGGAATCAGCTGTCGCTCGGCCAAGCTAATTAAACAAACAAATAAACAAACAACTAACACTTATATTGCGCTTTTCTCCTGGCGGACTCAAAGCGCCAGAGCTGCAGCCACTCGGAAGCGCTCTATAGGCAGTAGCAGTGTTAGGAGACTTGCCTAAGGTCTCCTACTGAATAGGTGCTGGCTTACTGAACAGGAAGAGCCGAGATTCGAACCCTGGTCTCCTGTGTCAGAGGCAGAGCCCTTAACCATTACATCATCCAGCCACCTGGTGCATCGCTTGCAGGGTGGTGATCACGGGCTAAGGCGGTTTTTATAGGCCGACTTTAATCGTGCATGTGAATGGGTCTTTATACAATGATAGGGATATTACGCCTTGTACACGTGTATGAGGAGCGTCACCTGGTGGTCATAAGGACCCGATCCCTTAGGTTGCAGACATTGCAGGGCCAAGATTGTACAGATGAGTTGCAAGCTTGCAGGCTAGCGATATGTTTTGTTGCTATGCGTGGGGGGTGCAGGGCCAACGGAGCACTATGAAGTGATGTCACGCAGTGGGTGGGGTGAGTGGGGATGAACGCTCTTAATAGAATGGCTTTTCATGGGGTTCTTTGGCATTTATGAAGATAAGATAATCTAACAACCAAAGTAATGGAAAGGGCGTACACGATCTTCCCACAGAGGAGGTTAGTTTTGGGTTTAGAAAGCATTAAGTGGGCCATCATAATCTATTGCCAAGTGATTATTATAATAGAGGGTGTGGGAGACTGGGTGGTCAGAAAAACACACAGAAGATGTTAGTAGACCAGCTATTTTGGATGTGAGTTTGTTGTACTTAGTTTGTTTTGTTGGTGATACTTTAGTTGTTAGTCTGATAAACTAGACTTCATTTTACTCAATAAATTAGAAAATGGCAATCGTGATGTCATTAGTCACCAGCGTTAGCATTTGTCGGATAGAAAAATGTTCCTCTAACAAAGAAGTCTATGATTATTTTACTGCCATTCAAATTATATTCACCCCAACAACTACACCGTATTGCCAAAAGTATTAGGACACCCCTCCGAACCATTGAATTCAGGGGTTAAAATCACTTCCATGATCAAAAGATATAAAATCAAGACATGCAGGCTACATCTATAAACATTTCAGAAAGAATGGCTCACTCTCAGGAGCTCAGACCTTTTGAGAAAATGTGCTATTTAATATAGCACAGTTAGTGGTAATATAACAAAGTGGAAGCTACTGGGCCACAGGAATCCCAGAGTAAGGTCAGTGTACACCAAGTCATATATTGCGCTGAAGTCACCAACTTTCTGCATAGTGAATAGGTACAGACCTCCAAATTTTGTATGGTCTTTAGAGCAGCTCAAGAACAGTGCATAGAGAGCTGCATGAAATGGGTTTCCATTGCCATGCAGCTGCATGCAAGCCTACATCACTAAGTGCAATGCAAAGCATCAGATGCCGTGGTATAAAGCATACTGCCACTGGACTCAAAGTCAGTGGAGACGTGTTCTTTGGAGTGACAAGTCTTGTTTATCTTTGGTAATTCAATGGACAAGTCTGGGTTTGGCAGATGCCAGAGGAAAGGTACTTTCCTCACTGTATTTTGCCAAGTGTAAAGTTTGGTGGAGCTGGATTATGATGTGGGGTGATTTTTCAGGGGTTGTGCTTGGTCACTTAGTTCCTGTGAAAGAAACTAAGTGTTTCAGGATAACAAGACATTTCAGACAATTTCATTCTCTCAACGACGACGCACCAGTATACAAAGCAAGGACCATAAATACGCGGATGGGCGAGTTTGGTGTGGTGGATCTTGACTGGCCTGCACAAAGCCTTGACCTCAACTGGATAGAACACCTTTAGGATAAATTAGAGACTGCAAGCAAACCCTTCTTGACCAACATCAGTTATCTCACAAATGCTCTTCTGGAAGAAGGTTTAAAGATTCCCATAAACACACTCAAACCTTATGGAACACCTTTCCAGAAGAGTTAAAACTACAAAGGTCAGGCCAACTCCATACTATAGCCTATGGATAACAAATGGGATGGCATTAAAGTTTATGTACGTGTAGAGGCAGATGTTCTAATATATTGGTCAATATAGTATATTTCAGTAAAGTTTGTAAATCTGAACTGCAGCTAATATAAAGCAGCGTCAACCTTGAAAAACGTTTCTCAATGTTACTAAGCGACTTATTTCCTTCACCTCATTAAAGAAAATGCTCAGAAACAGTGATGAAGGATCTTCTGGAGTCTAGACTCAAAGCTCTACAGGTACACATTTCCTTGAGGGCACTTATCTCAGGGAGAACCCATCATAGGTTAGTTAACAAACCCAAATAAGTATCTTTAGTCAATTAAAAGTATAAAGAAATGATTAGTAAGCGTTCATTGAGAATTACGAATTATTCCTAAACATGATTGAATTTGCCTTTTTTAAAGGGCGCCTGCAGCAAAAAAAAAATGTGAAGAAGAGGATCCCAGGGAGCAGTGATGGCGTGGACCAGGAGAGGAAAAGCCTCTGGATCATCCAGTGGCTTCCCTCTGTAGAGGCATCTAAGTTTTTTCTTTTTTTGTGACAGTTTTGCTTTAACCACCCTGGCATTCTATTAAGATCGCCAGGGCGGCTGCGGGAGGGTTTTTTTTAATTAAAAAAAAAAAAAAAACTATTACATGCAGCCAACTGAAAGTTGGCTGCATGAAAGCCCACTAGAAGGCGCTGCGGATGCGTTCTTCTGATCGCCGGAGGTGATCAAAAGTAACAAGGAAGGCTGCAATGAGCAGCCTTCCTTGTTTCGCTTACCTCGTCGCCATGGCGACGAGCGGAGTGACATACCGCTCAGCAGGTTAAAAACAGAAAGTATTTGTATTCATCTTTATGTGAGCACCACCATTCTCTAGTCATGTGAAACTTGGAACAGGATTAGTAGGCAGCAGTCTTCAATAAGCCTAGCATAGCTCTTTTAGTTATAGAAATAAACCTTAACCTCCCTGGAGTTCAATTTCCCCAGGATTTCTGTGCAAAAAGTAATACAACTAATTTTCATAACTTTTTTTTTCCCTGTAAGTTGCCAAAATATGTCAAGCAGGGGTCTAGTATACAGTGCAGGAGAGTATTGACATGTATGCACGTCAATACTGATCACAGCATGTTTTGTATTGACGTGTATATCTGTCAATACTGCTAGGGAGGTTAATGTATTTGTATGGATGTATTTATGAAACCAGCTTCACTTGCAGATTAGCACTTTACAAAGGCGTTCTAGCATTCTCTTACACCGAGGAAGGAAAAGCAAGGTGCAGACTTCCTGTTCTTA
Source organism: Hyperolius riggenbachi (assembly GCF_040937935.1). Lineage (NCBI taxonomy): Eukaryota > Metazoa > Chordata > Amphibia > Anura > Hyperoliidae > Hyperolius > Hyperolius riggenbachi. The sequence goes on from NC_090648.1 coordinate 352,386,396, forward strand.
TCAGATAATTAAACCACGAGTTATAAAAAAGAAAATCTACAGGCCACAAAAAAAAAAGAGAACAGCCAACTCTTAATGATCACTCCTTTGTCCAGATTCTTAACCTTTCTCCCACGTTTTGTCACAGAGCTGCTTTCACAAATTTTCCAAGGGGTAAGCCCAATCAAAAAAAAAAAAAAAAAAAAAAAAAAAAAAAAAAGGAGGCTGCCATCTTCATTCTGCGCCTGCGTTGCCATGTCCTCAATCCCGCTGATGTCACCAGGAGCGTACTGCGCAGACACAGACCATACTTGGTAAAATAATAGGATAAATTTACACAAAAATGTGATGTGCAGGTCCCAGCACTGGTAACCAATAACTCCAAAAATAGAACAAAAAGCACAAACCAGTATATGCTGCTCAAAAAATACTGCACTTTATTAAGAATTTAATTATATGATAGATAATTCAATTATTACATATACACATACACTATATTTAAATATGTCAGGAGATACTGACACAGAATTGATGCTAATGCAATACAAAGTGCTGCTGCTGACACCGATCACCCGAGGGGAACCTCCATAATAGATAAATCTTATCCAGCAATACTAATATCCTGGCCCTTGATAGCACCTGTAACTAGGTAGGACGATATAATCAGATAGGAGTGAATCTAAATATATGTATAAGGACATACCACCTCTAAGAAATGAAAGAGGAGGAAGGGGCCTAAATGATATTAATACAGCCACCAAATAACAAATAGACCTTGGCAATGTCCTTATCTACCTCCGCGAGGAGACCACAGTTGGATATAAACAAACAAAAAAAGGGGTCATAACCACTCACGGAGGGCATAGATAGACATGACCAATATAATCCAATGGTATCAAGGGATATGAAGCCTTAATAAAGAATGGAGTACCAGGGACAACTATGCTAAGATAAGGATAAGCCCCATAAACCTATCTGATCAGGTCCAACCTGATGATACCCATCTCCGCCTCCGTGAGGCGACCTTAGCTTTAAATAAGTGTATCATACAAAGAGGTCGTAACCACTCTCGGAGGTAGCAAATGGGCAAGACCAGCCTGATCATACAGAATAACAGGCCTAAGACCAAAGGCCAACATGAAAATACAACTGCAATAAGGACATATTAAGCACCATATCCTAAATACTGTGAGGGACCTGATAGGTAGCCATCATATATTATTTTAAAGGGCACCCCTCACAGAGGATAATCGGTACAATCAATGTGATCTAATAAACCATCTATTCATGGAATACACATATGCCAGCAAGCAATACATTCAATATTGCTGGGAGCCACTGTAGGAAATTGGATTGAGCCATTAAGTCCCTCGCCATAAGAAACATATAGGGCTGACAAAAATATACGTCATTAAGTCAGCATAATTTACACATGTTCAGTCATTGCACAATGATCTGTGCATAGATCAACCATAATGTTCACAGCCTGATCACAGCTGTACGCTGATTGTGAAAAATAAAGTACTGCCACCCAGTTGCTATAAGGATGAAATATGCACAACTCCAACTCATAGGATATATCCAGAGATTAAAACGCCAACCACCATAACTGCATTGAAGCAAAGTTCATCTGAGAAAATATGCTTTGTTGGTGCCTCACTTGGTAACACAAACTTATTACAGCAATTAGACTGGGAAATGTTTGTTTCAGTCGCCCAGCCATAGATTCAGTCCAGCACATAAGTACTTTTCATTATTGTGTTGCCAAAAAAATATATATATGGAGCAAAGTAGCCAGAAGATGTTTCAGTGAGCAACTTAGCTCTCAAAGTCAGAATGGTGATCTGGTACTTATAGTGTGGCGAATGCCCATCAAACATACATAGATCTGCGTAGATGGAAGCATCTTAGCTTACAAATAGTGCCATGGAGCCACCGCAAGTGTACAATGTCCACAAAGCACACCAAATGCTATTGCTGAAGCACATGTCCATTCGGCCTGCGTAGCTCACAGATCCCATTTGTGATGGATGCCGCCTGTTGCGGCTAGCAGACAGACCATACTTGGCCTGCGCAGTACGCTCCTGGTGACATCAGCGGGATCTTGGACACGGCAACACAGGCGCAGTGGTTTTCAGACTTTAAAGTCTGAAATTCCAGAAGTGAAACAGAGGCGGAGCCGGAGCATCGGTGAGTGGCTGCGCGGGCACAGGATGTCTGCGGGAGACCATTAGAAGCCCTGGGTAAGTTCAAATCATTTTCCCCCGACCCCCCTACGGTGTCCTTTTAACTCTACCATGGTAAGTATTTAACTTTTTTTCCCTCATCATCTCTGGTTTACTTGAAGTATAATATATAAAAGGTTATTCTAAGCCAGGAAATTCTCAGTACTAAGGCTTTCTGTGTATGAATTTTCTCCTGTGTTATGTTATCAGGCAAGTTTATGGATATGTCCTATTTCAGGGGAAATGTGTAACATGCAGTAGTTGGCAAGATAGTGTAGGAATTCTAGTGTGTGCTGTGGATTGTTCTATGTATTCTATAAACCAGGCTCTCTCAACCAGTGTTCCCTGGAACCCCAGGGTTCCTTGAGTACTGTGCAGGGGTTCCGTGGCATTTTCCCCCCATCGTGGGGGAAGCATAATAGAGCACGCTATAAAAGGGGGTACTGTAAAAAGAAGCACTAAATTTGGGGTCAGAATAATAACGAGCACATAAATAAAAAACACTAGAATAAGGAGACCTTGTAATGAAGGGCACTGTAATAGGGGGTAGTAACAAACAGCCACACCACCTTTTTTAGGAACATGCCAGGGGTTCCTCAAGATCCAAAAATTACTTGCAGGGGTTCCTTGAGATCCAAAAAGTATTTGCAGGGTTTCTCCAGGGTGAAAAGGTTGAGAAAGGCTGCTATAAACCCTAGTTCCCCAACCCTGTCCTCAAGGCCCACCAACAGTGCATGTTTTGAAGGAAACCACAAACGTGCACAGGTGAGGTAATTAGTCTCAGAAGACCTGATTAACTATCGGTGTGGATTTCCACAAAACATGCACTGTTGGTAGGCCTTGAGGACAGGGTTGGGTAACACTGCAACCATTGCTTAAAGAGAACCTGAGGTGGGTTTGAAAAATCCTATGAGGACACAGAGGAAAGTGCTGTATACAATGAGCAGCTTCTGTGTCCTTATGGCCCATACTCACGGGCTACAATTGTCGCCGCAACCACGTGGCGCGTGTTGCGGCGACAGGTCGCCCGGGAGTATGAGGCGTGCACCCCGAACCGTCGCGGCTGTCGCCAGGTGATTGGCGCCGGTCAATCCCATGGCGACAGTTGCCGCCGCAACTGTCGCTAGTCCGCGTGTGTATGCGGACTAGCGACAGAAACCTAATAGCTGGAGCATTGAGTTTCCGGCAGGGGGGAGGAACGTTGGCGACAGCTTCCGTCGCATCCCTAGTCCCACTTCCGCGTGTGTATGCGGAGGGACCTGGCGACGAGCTGTCGTCGAACTGTCGCGCACAAGCTCCCGTGTGCTAACGACAGGCAAGAAAAGTAGCCCGTGAGTATGGGTCATTACACACTGTCTCCTGGCTCTGCTGTCCCCCATAAAAAAAAAAAAAAAAAAAAAAAAAAAAAAAACACCTCCAGGCTAGCTACACGCAGATTGTCGCTAGCTGGCTGTTTACCTGAAGGCTGTCAGTCACCTCCACTCCCTCATAGTGCAGCTCCTCACCTGTGTCCCTTCCCGCCCTGCCTCTGTAAACTTCCTCCAATCGGCTTACAGAGGCGCAGAGGGAAGGGACACAGGCGGGGAGCCGCGCTATAGAGCAGCAGGGGGAGCGGCGGTGACTGGACAGCCTTCAGATAAACAGCCAGCTAGCGACAATCTGTGTGTCGCTAGCCTGGAGGTTTATTTATGGGGGACAGCAGAGCCCAGGGGAAGCCTGGAGACAGTGTGTAAGGACACAGAGGATGTTCATTGTATACAGCACTTGCCTCTGTGTCCTAATAGGATTTTTCAAACCCACCTCAGGTTCTCTTTAAAGCTCAACTAAAAAAACAACAACTCTTAATTGCTTAAAGCTCAACAAAAGCTAGAATTGAACAAGGCAAATTGTAAAAGTAGTCAGGATGATAAGTAAATACAGTGTGCAGAAACAAAGTGCTCTCATGGGAGAAAGTAATGCGGATCTGCGATGCAGCTCACTTACTGCCCTCTGTTAATTTAGGTGGTGGATGCAGAGGTGTAAATACAAATTATAAGGCCCCCAGCAAATCTCTGAGGGGACCCCCACCACCTACTTAACCATGGTGACCTGGACATCCAAGAATCATTACAATAGTGGCTGCACCATTTCTTCCCTACCCATAACAAGTATGGCCACATTTGATTTGAGGCAAAGTGTGATTTGAACTGCAGATGACTCATTACAATCAATACATGCCATCAATAAAGTGGCTTGTTTGCTGTGGCTCTTACAGCTCAAAGTAGTGGCCCTGGAAATATCCTTGCCTTTAAGCAATGACTCACAGTACAGTAATGTGCCTATTCATAACACTTTGCAGGTGGTTTTGCCAACTTTTTGTATCCCAACTTTTTTGGTGAATTAAAATACATCAGTGTACTTGAACAGGGCTTTTCCCCGGTTCGAATCACAGCCAGGGCACTATCTGCAAGGAGTTTGTATGTTTTCCCTGTGTCGGAGTGGGTTTCCTCTGGGTACTGTGGTGTCCTCCCACATCCTAAAAACATACAGATAAGTTAATTGGCTTCCCCCTAAATTGGCCCTAGACTACGATACATACATTACACAATACATACATAGACATGACTATGGTAGGGATTAGATTGTGAGCCCCTCTGAGGGAAAGTCAAAGCGAACCCGAGGTGGCTTTCTGCAATCATTAGGACACAGAGGCACATTCTGCGTACTATCACCAGCCTCTGTGTCTTTATACTGTGCCCCCAGCTGCCCCCCGTCCTCTGCTGTCCCCCCCTTATAGAAACCGCCATGCTAGCGACACAGATTATCGCTAGCTGGCTGTTTACATTGATGCTGCCACTCACTGCCGCTCCCCGCCTCCTCTATAATGCTGCTTCCCACCTGCGTCCCTTCTCTCCCCGCCTCCGTAAGCTTCCTACAATCGGCTTACGGAGGCAGGGAGGGAAGGGATACAGACAGGGAGCAGCGCTATAGAGGAGCGGTGGTGAGTAGCAGCATCAATGTAAACAGCCAGCTAGCTAGCTATAATCTGTGTCGCTAGCGTGGCAGTTTTTATAAGGCGGGACAGCAGAGCACTGGGGCGGCTGGGTGCACAGTATAAGGACACAGAGGCTGGTGATAGATCCTATATTGATTGCAGAAAGCCACCTCGGGTTTTCTTTAAGTGACAAGACAATATATACTCTGTATAGTGCTGTGGAAGATGCCGGCACTATATAAATACTAAATATGGTAATATAATTGCAGCAAGCTTACCTCTATCCAGAAAAGGATTAACATGAAATGGGGCCCTAGGCAAGATAGCAGTTTTTGCCCAATGGTAAAGGTCACCTGTTTTTTTAAGTTAGATTTGGTGGGAGCTAGCATCCACCAGGCCCCTCAACACTCTCCAGACCCTAGGCAGCTGCCTAGGATTGCCTTCTGGATGATCCGGCTCTGCCTCTGTTACTTTCTGTGTATATGAAACTTTGCTTGGGCAATTGACTCAACTGGGGAGTGGAGGAAACAAAATGCAGTCATTACAAACAATTATCACAGGCTTGTAAAACACAAATTTCATAACCAAAGATTTAATTACACATGCAAAATCCCTAACCATATAATAAAATGCTCACTACAGATTTCCTCTAATCACAACAGCAGAGCTTTCTGGATGCCAAGCGGTAGACAGTTATTTAGATTGCAAATAGCCTAATTTGAATCATTTGACATGTCTGAAAACATAGCTGCCTGCAGACATGAACTGAAGTGCAACAGTCATTTTTATTTCTTCGGGAAGCATGTATTTGCTTAAGAAATTTTGTAAATTAAAGTTAAGGTTTCCATCAAATGTTTCATATTTCATTGACCTATGTAGATTTATGAAAGGGAACTTCATGTGCAAGTTTTCTTTTTTAAATTACTGGAGACTGTAAATTGGAATTTCTACATTAAAATATTGATAATCCCATTACAATGGCAATTGTAAAGGTGGCCATACATCAGGCCACTCGGTGGACAATCGACCATCCGATTTGATTAGGATCAGAATCTGATGAAAATCGTTTCCGCCAAGTGCATGCCTGATCGACAATGCGCCCAAATTGGCTGCATTTATTGGTTGCACATGCTGCAAGATGTAGGGCCAGCTTGCTCGATCGTGTGCACGGCGGTTACAGCGAGCGATATTGGGATGAGCGAAGAACGTGAAGAAACACCCAACGCTGTGCCCCCTAATGGGTAATGAGCCCCCTGATGCCCAGTGCTCTATACATTACCTGTCCGTGGCTGCCGATTTCCTCCGCTGGCTCCGGGCCGGGCGCACTTCTTGCTCCATACACGTGCCCCACGTAGTTGCCAGAGTAACGGGGGCGCATATGTGACGTTACACACATGCCTGCACGTATGCTGGCAGCCATGTGGAGTGCATGTATGGAGCGTGCCCGGAGCCAGCAGCGGACAGGTAATGGATAGAGCACTTGGCGGGGATGGAAGAGAAGAGAGAGCCTTGGAAAGGCGGCGGATGCGGCGCACAAGACCGATTCCAGATCAATTTCAGCATGAAATGGATAGGGAATTGGCATGTGCTGTATGGGCAGCTGACAGAGCTCTCTCTAATCAGATTCAATCAGAGAGATTTGTCTCTTGGATGAATCTGCCCTTCATTGTTAGATGTATGGCTGCTTTAAAGGGCTGTGAATTATTATGCAGCCACTGAACAGTCAGCTCTTGAAAGTGATGTGTTGGGAGCAGGAAAAAAGTAGTGAGCGTAAAGATTAGATCAACTTTAAGAAAGGCCAAATTGTGATGGTAGATGACCAGTTTATGGTAAATAGTGGTTATTACTTACTAAAAAGTAGCCCAAAGCAGGACAGTCGCTGAACCGACAACAGGCTTACAGTCTCAATGACATGCATTGGGAGTAAAGGCCAACCTGTCTGGTGCAGTCCCACAAATGAACTACTCTAGCACACATGGATGAAAAACGGAATGCTGGCCATGAAAGCAAGGTATGAGAACACAGTGCAGCGGTGTATAGCGCTATGCAACCGTTGACCAGTTAGAGTGGTCATGCCAACCCCTGTCCACAGCCGAAAAACCCTTTGATGGGCATGTGAGCTTCAAATGTAGACCAAAAAGCAATAGAAGAAGGTGTTGTCACACACCCCTCCCAGTGGAGACTGCTCAATGCCTTCCAATCTAATTCAACCCACAGACTATCCAACCTCGTGGATGCAATCTGTGCGCTGAAACCGCTGTAATTTGGCAGCAGACAGGCTAGAAGGGAGCTTACGAGCTCCAGAAACACAAACTACACACTATTTCAGGTATCTGCCACCACCTCTGTAAAGGACAGAGGACCTACTCCTATTCTAAAACCTGTGAACAAAATGGTTAGAACACACTGCTCTAGTGATCAATACAATACTTCAGGGTAGCGAATCTACAGAAAGTCTAGGATTCTTTCTGCCTGGCTGAAGGCAGGGTTGCAGCTGAGACAAAATGACAAAGTCTTTTTATTATAAATGCAATATAAATAATATATACAGAAAATTATTAAAAGTAACAATTATACAGAAGAATAGCCCAGTGTAAAATAAAAAGGGGAAAAAAAAAACAAAACGAAATGGATACTTAAAGTTCATAAGAAATGTCCTTTTGAGTGGATGTCCAAGCACATGGAAAAGTCCTTTGTTTAAGAATCAAAGTTCAGACAAGATGGCAGCGAGCTTAAAGTGGATCCGAGATGAACTTTTACACATTGCATAATTGTGTTCCTTTCCTATTGTTTATAGGGCATTCCTCAAGCCAAATACTTTTTTGTTTTTGTTTTAATACTCCAATTCCCTATAAACTAAACAAGACACGCCCACAGGTTTCAGAGAGCCAAGGCACTTTCAGCTCATGGGAGCTCAGTCTGGGCAGAAGGAGGGGGAGGCATTACTGCGTACGTTAAAAAGGGGCGCTGGGAAAAAAGGGCGCCGGGTTTTTAACGATAAGCATGGATAACGTTTAAAAATGTATTGTACTGTATTTCGTTTAAAAGTAATGTTTTATAAAGTTATAAATCATTAAATAATGTGCATTAAATCGGCAATTGTAAAAACGTTAATCTTTCGTTTAAATAGTGAAACGTATAATAACGTTAAAAAAATAAATAAATTACTAAGTATCCCTCCCTGTACCTACCCCTAACCCCTAGACCCCCCTGTTGATGCCTAAACCTAAGACCCCCCCTGTTGGTGCCTAAGTAACCCTCCCTGTACCTACCCCTAACCCCTAGACCCCCCTGTTAGTGCCTAAACCTAAGACCCCCCTGTTGGTGCCTAAACCTAAGACCCCCCTGTTGGTGCCTAAACCTAAGACCCCCCTGTTGGTGCCTAAACCTAAGACCCCCCTGGTGGTGCCTAAACCTAAGACCCCCCTGGTGGTGCCTAAACCTAAGACCCCCCTGTTGGTGCCTAAACCTAAGACCCCCCTGTTGGTGCCTAAACCTAAGACCCCCCTGTTGGTGCCTAAACCTAAGACCCCCCTGTTGGTGCCTAAACCTAAGACCCCCCTGTTGGTTTTTTCGTTTAAAAATAATGTAAAAAAAAAAAAATGTACTGTTTTTCGTTTAAAAATAATGTTTGAAAAAAAATATTGTACTGTTTTTCGTTTAAAAATAATATTTAAAAATGTATAAATCATTAAATAATGTGTAATCATGAGAAGCAGTAATAAAACATTAAGTCTCCGGGCGCCGCTTTTAAAACGTTATTTTTCTCCGGCGCCCTTTTTTCCTATCGGGCGCCCATTAAACGATATTTATTATAGGAGTGAATGGCGGCGCCCGATTTGTCCACTAGCCTCAGGCGCCCGAATTTACTGTTCCCGGCATTACTAGCCAGGATATTTCAGAGGCAGAGGGGAGGAAGGAGGAATTAGGTTTTTTTGCTCAAGATGCAGATAAGCCTGCCTCTGTGTAATGTTTACAAACAACATGGCTGCTGTCATTGTATCACATGAAGAAATAATCATATTCTATTAAAGCAGTTTTCAGCTAGATTTGCTGTGTAAACAATCTAAACTTTAGATAAGATATATAGACAAGTTACTTGTTATAGTTAGTTTTACATCTCGGATCCGCTTTAAGTCCTCACGCTAGCTGCTTGCAATCCTTATACTATGGTAAAATGGAGGATTGTACTCAGATTTCAGTCCTTAGCTTTTGAATGATCCAGCTTTTAGGGTGGGATCTCAGTCAGCCCCTGGGCTGGACATGGCATGATTATATTTTGGGCAGGAAGCTTAAAGAGACACTGAAGCGAAAAAAAATATATGATATAATGAATTGTGTACTATGAATAATTACTAGAAGATTAGCAGCAAAGAAAATATTCTCATATTTTTATTTTCAGGTATATAGTGTTTTTTCTAACATTGCATCACTCCATAATATGTGCAGATTACACAACACTGTGCATTCAAAATGAGTCTTTCAGAGCAGTCTGTGAAGTAATTAACTCTCCTCTAGCAGAGGAAAAGTAAACAGTTCAATTACAGTTGAGATAATAAAAGTCAGATAACAGCCCTCTCCACGACCAAGTTAGTCGGAGAGCTTAATAGCTTTTTTGCATAGAGATAACAACTGGAGTTTCTCAACTCTTCCTGTACTGGAAACAATTAGACTGATGTATCTGATCTTAATGTTTTTTTTTCTAAGCTGTACTACATATACAAATCATAATATCATCATTTTTTTTTCGCTTCAGTGTCTCTTTAAGTCCCCCCAAAAATATGACATTTTCCATATTTCAGCCCATGTTTCTCGCACACAAATAATAAGAACAGTCATAATCCTCACAAAATATCAATCTTATTGACACTAGGCATGGATATTGTATGACTTTCTGCCACTGAGAAGTTTAATAACATGGTCGTGGCTTGCCACAGCTCCTTAACCACTTAAGGACTGCAGTCATAAAACCCCTTAAGGACCAGGCACTTTTTTTCCATTCAGACCACTGCAGCTTTAACGGTTTATTGCTCGGTCATACAACCTACCACGTAAATGAATTTTACCTCCTTTTCTTGTCCCTAATACAGCTTTCTTTTGGTGCTATTTGATTGCTGCTGCGATTTTTAGTTGTTATTATATTCATCCCAAAAAAATATTTTTTTAGCTTTCTTTTTTTTCAAATAAGTAAAATTTCTATATACACATTTTTGTCCAAATTTATTGTGCTACATGTCTTTGATAAAAAAAAAATCCAATAAGTGTATATTTATTGGTTTGGGTAAAAGTTATAGCGTTTACAAACTATGGTGCAAAAAGTGAATTTTCCCATTTTGAAGCATCTCTTTTCTGAGCACCTGTCAGGTTTCATGAGGTGCTAGAATTCCACGATAGTATAAATACCCCCCAAATGACCCCATTTTGGGAAGAAGACATCCCAAAGTATTTACTAAAAGGCATGGTAAGTTCATAGAAGATTTTATTTTTTTGTCACAAGTTAGCGGAAAATGACACTTTGTGACCAAAAAAAAAAAAAAAAAAAAAAAAAAAAGTTTCCATTTCTGCTAACTTGTGACAAACAAAAAAGAAATCTGCTACAGACTCACCATGCCCCTCTCTGAATACTTTGGGATGTCTACTTTCCAAAATAGGATCATTTGTGGGGTGTGTTTACTGTCCTGGCATTTTGGGGGGCGCTAAATTGTAAGCACCCCTGTAAAGCCTAAAGGTACCCATAGGACTTTGGGCCCCTTAGCGCACCTAGGCTGCAAAAAAGTGTCACACATGTGGTATTACCGTACTCAGGAGAAATCGTATAATGTGTTTTGGGGTGTATTTTTACACATACCCATGCTGGATGGGAAAAATCTCTGTAAATGGATGTGTAAAAAAATAAAAAAAATAAAAAATAAATAAAACACAACAACTCATTTACAGAGATATTTCTCCCACCCAGCATGGGTATGTGTAAAAATACACCCCAAAATACATTATACTACTTCTCCTGAGTACGGCAATACCACATGTGTGACACTTTTTTGCAGCCTAGGTGCACTCATGTGATGGACTGTATTGCGTTGCCCATGTGATGAAACTGTATTACACTGCTCATCATCTGCCCTGGGTACCCTCCGCGACACTATCTCACAGTGGGAAATATCCCTCCCAGACTCACTGTTCATCGTCATGGGGGACTTCAACAAGGCAAACCTTTCGACAAGAGCTGCCACACTACCATCAGCATGTTGCTTGCCCTACCAGAGGCCTCAACACCCTCGATCATTGCTACACACCACTGAAGGACGCCTACAAGGCTATCTCTGGAGCGGCGATTGGCTCCTCCGATCATTGCCTTGTTCACAGATTCACTCATCCAGGCACAACTGTTATCCCTACAGCTAAATTAAAAGCCAGGGTTTTTGCGATTGGTAAGATGCACCGTCTTTCCCAGGAGAGGAAGTTAGGATGTGTGCTCCTAATCCATTGATAGGTTTGATGCAATGAATGTGTTTGCATGTCTGCACTATGCATGTTACAGGGCCAGAGTTAGGACACCTATGTTTACCTGGGTACTTCTGCGCAGTATAGGTGACTAAGCATAAGAATGCATTCTTCTGTGAACTAAAACCCTGGCTTTTAATTTAGCTGTAGGGATAACAGTTGTGCCTGGATGAGTGAATCTGTGAATGCATTTGTTTGAACATTTGCATGTGAGTGTGCGAAGGGTTAATAGATTTTTGCTGTTTTCTAGCCACACCCCCTTCAGCACCTCCCTTTCCCTAATAATTTATTTAATGTCCTAACTAGAGGCGATGTGCCTGGATATATGTATTTCCATGTTCCTAAGAAACAAGGCATCTCCGACCTCAACAACTACAGGCCTGTGGCCCTGACATCCGTTATCATGAAGTCCCTAGAGAGAGTGGTCTTATCCACCCTCAAGCTATCCACCTTGCCCCTGCTAGACCCACTCAAGTTATCCTACAGGGCAAATAGGTCCACTGATGATGCTCTAAACATCTGTCTGAAATACATTTACAACCATCTAGACAGGAAGGATGCGTATGCCAGAGTACTGCTACTAGACTTCAGCTCGGCATTTAACACTATATGCCCATGCACCCTCCAGAATGTTCTGGCCACACTTGGGGTCCACTTCACCCTACGTCTATGGATCACTGACTTTCTAACAGATCCCAAGTTGTCAGGCTGGGGGACATCTACTCACGAGAAGTGATAACCAACACAGGGGCAACCCAGGGCTGCGTCCTGTCCCCGCTGTTCTTCTCCCTTTACACAAATGATTGCAGATCCACGGTAGACTCTGTCAAAGTCATAAAATTTGCGGACGACACCACCATTGTCGGCCTCGTCACCAAGGACAACATCCAGGATTACCAGCAGCAGGTGGAAAGACTATGCCACTGGTGCAAGGAGAACAGCCTGGTGCTCAACACGGCCAAAACCGGCGAACTTATAATTGACTTTATGGAGTCGGCACCTACCCCACCTGCCATCTACATCAATGGCACTGAGGTGGCCAGAGTGCCCTGCGCTCGCCTGCAGGGCACCACCATCTCCAGCGATCTCAGCTGGAGGGTCAACAACCCGTCAACCCAACGGAAAGCCCAGCAGAGACTCTTCTTCCTCCGACAACTGCCGAAGTTCGGCATGGCGCAGGAGATTCTAACATGCTTTTACACTGCCACCATTGAATCGATCCTCTGCTCCTCCATCTTAGTCTGGTATGCGGGAGCCACCGCCTGTGACAGGCACAAATTACAGGAGGATCATTAAGTCGGCGGAGAGGATCATTGAGAGACCTCTGCCCCCACTTGACCACCTGTACAACACAAGACTGCGAGCCAGGGCACTTAGGATTGCAAGTGACCTCGCTCACCCAGGCCACTGTTTTTTCACCCCACTTCCACTGGGTCAGAGACTCCGGGCCATTCCCACCAAGACCACCAGACACAAGAACGCTTTCTTCCCGATGGCCGTCAGCCTCCTGAACTCCCTTAACATTCTACCACCCTCTATCAGCGCCCTACCACCTGCATAGGAGCGGTAGACTTCAGCAGTGTGTTTTTGAAAGATGTATACTGAGCTATATGTATATCTAATGTTGATTGTATATTTGTGTATGTATACATTGAGTATGAGGTATTACTGTCATTCTAACGTTTTTCCTGCCTTTCTTTCTATGTACCGCTCCATTGTGCCAAACCCAATTCCGGGCTTGACCGAGTCATGCTTGGCGAAATAAAATGATTCTGATTCACAGGTCATTTTGAGGCATTTGGTTTCTACACTACTCCTCACGGTTTAGGGCCCCTAAAATGCCAGGGCAGTATAGGAACCTCACAAGTGACCCCATTTTAGAAAGAAGACACCCCAAGGTATTCTGTTAGGTGTATGGTGAGGTGTATGGTGAGTTCATAGAAGATTTTATTTTTTGTCACAAGTTAGTGGAAAATGACACTTTGTGACAAAAAAAAATGAAAATTAATTTCCGCTAACTTTTGACAAACAATAAAATCTTCTATGAACTCATCATACACAGAATACCTTGGGGAGTCTGCTTTCTAAAATGGGGTCACTTGTGGGGTTCCTATATGGCCCTGGCATTTTAGGGGCCCAAAACCGTGAGGAGTAGTCTAGAAACCAAATGCCTCAAAATGACTGTTCAGGGGTATAAGCATCTGCAAATTTTGATGACAGGTGGTCTATGAGGGGCCGAATTTTGTGGAACCGGTCATAAGCAGGGTGGCCTCTTAGATGACAGGTTGTATTGGCACTGAAGTGCAGGAAGCGCAGGATGTTCTCAAATTGTGACCTGGACATGGCAGCAGAGAACATGGGCATGTGATGTATTGGGTGCGCCGACCAATAAGACCGCAATACATTCTTTTTGACTATACCCATGTTAAGGAGAAGGCCCCAAAAAATGTTACGTTCGGAATATTGGAGTGGCTTCCACCGAAAAAGGCTGGGCATAGTAGCTTCTTGGATTGGCGGTTGCGTATTGTGTGGCATAACGGTTGGTCTCGCCACAATTAAGCCGTACCAGCAGTGATCAGGAAAAAAAAATTGTCACTGCGGTGGGGCGGGTGAGGGTTTGGCCGGCTGATCAGAAGACCGCAGGGGGGGGCAGATTAGGGCCTGATCTGATGGATAGGAGTGCTGGGGGGGGGGGGGGGTGACAGGAGGTGGTTGATGGGTGTCTCAGTGGGTGATTAGAGGGGAGAATAGATGCAATCAATGCACTGAGGAGGTGATCGGAAGGGGGTCTGAGGGGGATCTGAGGGTGTGGGCTGGTCATTGAGTGCCCCAAAGGGGGAGAGGAGGGTCTGATCTGTTGGGTATGATGGGTAGCAGTGACAGGGGGTGATTGATGGGTGATTAGAGGGGAGAACAGATGTAAATAATGCACTGGGGAGGTGATCAGAGGGGTCTGGGGGCTATCTGAGGTTGTGGGCGGGTGATTGGGTGCCCGCAAGGGGCAGATTAGGGTCTAATCTGATGGGTAGCAGTGACAAGGTGATTGATAGGTGATCAGTAGGGGAATACAGGGGAGAATATATGCAAGCAATGCACTGGCGAGTGGATCAGAGAGGGTCTGGGGGGCTATCTGAGGGTGTGGGCGGGTAAATGGGTGCCCGCAAGGGGCAGATTATGGTCTAATCTGATGGGTAGCAGTGACAGGTGGTGACTGGGTGTATGATGGGTGATCACTGGGTGATTAGAGGGGAGAGCAGATGTAAACAATGCACTTTCAGAGGTGATCTGAGGGTGGGTCTGCGGGCAATCTGAGGGTGTGGGCGGGTGATCAGGTGCCCACAAGGGGAAGGTTAGGGTCTGAGCTGATGGGTGGCAGTGACAGGGGGTGATTGATTTGTGATTGACAGGTGTTTACAGGGGAGAATAGAGGTATACAGTACACAGGGGGGTGGGGGGGTCTGGGGGTGATCAGGAGCCCCCAGGGGGCAGTTTAGGACCTAATCTAATAAATTGCATTGACAGATAGTGACAGGGAGTGATTGATGGGTGATTAGGGGGGTGATTGGGTGCAAACAGGGGTCTGGGGGGTGGGCAGATCAGTGTGTTTGGGTGCAGACAGGGAGGGCTACAGCCTGCCCTGGTGGTCCCTCGATCACTGGGACCACCAGGGCAGGAGGCAGCCTGTATAATATGCTTTGTATACATTACAAAGCATATTATATACTTCTAAAGCAGCGATCGAGGAGCAACAACTCGCCGGCGCTTCCGAACGGCCGGTTGACGTCGCGGGTGGGCGGAGCCTATTGCCGGCGGATGCGTGCGCATCACTGCGTGCGATCCCCGGCCAGATACAATCCCAGGACCTGACGTCCATCGGCGTTACGTGGTCCTGGGCATGCCACTTTGCCGACGCCCATAGGTAGTGGGCGGTCGGCAAGTGGTTAAAAAGGGGTACCAAAATGTTCCCTGAGACACCACGAATCAATGATTTAACTTCCATAACTAATTTAGGTACGGTATCTCTTAAAGAGGCAAAAATCATACAATACATTTATTTTATATCTGCTCCCAGCCGAGCCGGGCTGGCTCTCCTCTGCTGAGTCAAGGAGACCTCTATAGCAGTACAAGCCAAATGCTACTTTTCAGATGGTAGTCACACCTAACTGAGAAGGAAGACTTCTTTTGTACCCATTAATTAAACACAAACATTGGACTCCCTGGAGAACAAATGTAATCACATGAATAGGGTCTGTTACCTGCTAGACCCTAGCGGATTGCCTCCTCCTGTCCCGAGATATGCAATTAAAATTGGAAACAATCAGAAAACCGATTGTGTTTCCTCATGAATCGATTGCATTTCCTCACAGTTCATCTGTGGCAGGTGTCCTGTTCTCATGAATCTAATTTACTTTGGTTTCAAATACCTCAGTCCAATCAAAGTTTCTGCAGGATGTACCAGAAAAAAGGTGTTCCATGGAAGCCCCACCATGCAACTTATAGGACTTAAAGGACCTGCTGCTAATATCCTGGAGCCATATGCCACAACATATATCAGTGGTCTAGTGGACTACATGATTTGATGAGTTTTGGTGGCACAAGGGGTCCTAAACAGTATTAGGAGGAAGGTTTGATTCTTGTGGCAGACCAGTGTAAAATTCGTATGCCAATACAGCAGTTACTGGTGAAAGCCACTTAAGTTTAATGTTTGGACAATCAAGAAAATTGCATTAGAAATTTACTTGATTAGAGAAAGTATGAAGTTTTTGTAGACCACGCACCCATAAACATACCAAATGCTATGATAGATGTAATGAACAACTCACTACCTTCTGCACTTGAAGTAACTGACAATACAAAATGTTTTATAGGCAACTCCAGCCAGCTTCACAGAATCTATAAACCTGAATTGTTTTGTTACCTGGGAACTGTGAATATTGGCTCTCATAACCTATTCAGAGGGAACCACCAACGGTAAAGGAGCATACCCAGATATTAGATGAGCAGTTCTACTAAATGTCAGTTAGTACCTCTGAAAGAAAAAAACTCCATGATCTGGTGCTCAGTCTTTTTCTTCATTCTGTAAGGATTTGGATACTTTGATTAGGGAGGAGCACAGGCCTAATCACCTATCTGGGAGAATTCAGGTCCAAGTAGCATTGAGAGCCAGCAATCCCTGTATTTGTTTGGCCCTGGCATGTGGTAAAGAATTAGTTATATTTGTAATATGGTGGCGCAGTGGTTAGCGCTCTCACCTTGCACTAGCGCTGGGTCCCTGGTTCAAATCTTAACCAAAGACCTATCTGCACTGAGTTTGTATGTTCTCCCTGTGGCACACATGCAATTCACTTTTCTCCTAAATTTTCTCCAAGGTGATATTTTCACACATTGTCATAAAATGACTTTTAAACCAACAGCAAGCAAAAAAATACTCAGAATAATCTTGATAGTAAATTTGCACCTACATTTAGGTACTGGTAACTTTTCGATTGTAAAATGCTTACAAATTATTTTAAAAGGAAGATATGAAAATGATCTCCTAGGAGAGAATACGAAAAAATGAATTGCATATGGGCCTGTATCTGTGTGAGTTTCCTCTGGGCACTCCAGTTTCCTCCCACATCTACTGATGAGGGCCAAAAGTTCAAAACAGCCCGTCTACATGTGGGTTTGGTGTGGCTGTGTAATATTTAAAGCTATAGGCTTGCTATACACCAGCGGTTCTGCATGCTAGCCTGGCTTACAGGGTGAAAAGGGATAAGTTGCATATTCAGTAGTGGTGCATTGTGGGTAACCACAAATGTTCACTTATAGCTGAATTATTGTAAATTTCCTTCTGTTTTAAGAAGGCAAATTTCACCAAGCATTGCTTATTAGTAGGAGGGATTTTCGGTCTCTTATCCCCCTAAACATTCCAAGTGGTTTGGGTCACCCCGAGCTGCTTGGTTACTCTGTTCTTCCACATCCCCAAAACATACAGATAAGATATTTGGCTTCCACTTAAATTAGCCCTATACTTTGATAGTCATATGCCAAGGGTAGGGATTAGATTGTGAGCCCCTGTGAGGGGAAGTTAGTGACAAGACTACAGTGGGTTGCAAAAGTATTCGGCCCCCTTGAAGTTTTCCACATTTTGTCACATTACTGCCACAAACATGAATCAATTTTATTGGAATTCCACGTGAAAGACCAATACAAAGTGGTGTACATGTGAGAAGTGGATCGAAAATCATACCAAACATTTTTTTTTTTTTTTTTTTTTTTTTTTTTTTTACACATAAATAACTGCAAAGTGGGGTGTGCGTAATTATTCGCCCCCGAATCAATACTTTGTAGAACCACCTTTTGCTGCAATTACAGCTGCCAGTCTTTTAGGGTATGTCTCTACCAGCTTTGCACATCTAGAGACTGAAATCCTTGCCCATTCTTCTTTGCAAAACAGCTCCAGCTCAGTCAGATTAGATGGACAGCATTTGTGAACAGCAATTTTCAGATCTTGCCACAGATTCTCGATTGGATTTAGATCTGGACTTTGGCTGGGCCATTCTAACACATAGATATGTTTTATTTTAAACCATTCCATTGTTGCCCTGGCTTTATGTTTAGGGTCATTGTCCTGCTGGAAGGTGAACCTCCACCCCAGTCTCAAGTCTTTTGCAGTCTCCAAGAGGTTTTCTTCCAAGTTTGCCCTGTATTTGGCTCCATCCATCCTCCCATCAACTCTGACTAGCTTCCCTGTCCCTGCTGAAGAGATGCACCCCCTGAGCATGATGCTGCCACCACCATATTTGACAGTAGGGATGGTGTGTTCAGAGTGATGTGCAGTGTTAGTTTTCCGCCACACATAGCGTTTTGCATTTTGGCCAAAAAGTTCCATTTTGGTCTCATCTGACCAGAGCACCTTCTTCCACATGGCTTGTGGCAAACTGCAAACGGGACTTCTTATGCTTTCTGTTAACAATGCCTTTCTTCTTGCCACTCTTCCATAAAGGCCAACTTTGTACAGTGCATGACTAATAGTTGTCCTATGGACAGAGTCTCCCACCTGAGCTGTAGATCTCCGCAGCTCGTCCAGAGTCACCATGGGCCTCTTAACTGCATTTCTGATCAGCGCTCTCCTTGTTCGGCCTGTGAGTTTAGGTGGATGGCCTTGTCTTGGTAGGCTTACAGTTGTGCCATACTCCTTCCATTTCTGAATGATCGCTTGAACGGTGCTCCGTTAGACGTTCAAGGCTTTGGAAATCTTTTTAAATTTCTCAATAACTTGATCTCGGACCTGTCTTGTGTGTTCTTTGGACTTCACGGTGTTGCTCCCAATATTCTCTTAGACAACTTCTGAGGCCCTCACAGAGCAGCTGTATTTGTACTGACATCAGATTACACACAGGTGCACTCTATTTAGTCATTAGCACTCATCAGGCAATGTCTATAGGCAACTGACTGCACTCATATCAAAGGGGGCCGAATAATTATGCACACACCACTTTGCAGTTATTTATTTGTAAAAAAATGTTTGGAATCATGTATGATTTTCGTTCCACTTCTCATGTGTACACCGCTTTGTAGTGGTCTTTCATGTGGAATTCCAATACAATTGATTCATGTTTGTGGCAGTAATATGACAAAATGTGGAAAACTTCAAGAGGGCCGAATACTTTTGCAAGCCACTGTATATATACACTGTAATGCACTGCAGAATACGCCAGCACCATATAAATACTAAATGATAATAATAGTTATGTCAGTAAATACAGCCCTTATTGCTAAAACACGTTTTCTCTTACCCATAGATTGCTTTGAAAGATTGGTGAAAACACTATTTTAATTTGTAACATGCACAGCCTTCATGCTGGACATTTATTTGCTATACATTTGTTTTAAAACTATTGTAGTGAACAAAACATTCTGTTCTTCATTAAGTTTGATTTAATACATTTTGTGCTTCATAGTTTATCACTGTACTCTAGATATATGAGTTGCCTCTTAGCCCCCATCTTCATGTGTCATTGGTTTTCCTATATATTTAAATTTATTTGGGATTAAGGGGCTTCTCATCTACTTTCTTCAGTCTTTGTTATGATTAGCAAAGTCAAAATGAACTTCTGCACACTCATGCAAATCCAGTCACAAAAATCCTATGCCTTAGATCTTGATGCACTGAATGCGTGCATGTTTGTGTTATGCATGTTACAGGGCCAGAGTTAGGACACATACAACACTGGGCTACCTCTATGCGGTGTATGTGACTACGCAAGAGATTAATTCTTGTAACAAAGATCACAGCTTTTAACCTAGCTGTGGGGACAGCATTGATTGCTGCATGATTTTTGTGAATGGATTCGCATGAGGATGTGCATGAGTATTCATTTTGACTTTGCTTTTTTGTTTGCAACACCCCTTCCAACACCTCCCTATTACATCTACAAGTGTTTAAATGTCCTAGATCAAGGTGAGGAGCCTGAATTTTGTGGGGGTTTTTTTGTTATAAATGATTCTAATCAATCTCTAATTATATTGTAAGAAGTTTTAAGTCAGGATGATACCATTTATTGGCTAACTAAAAAAATCTTTTAGTTAGCCAATAAATGGTATCATCCTGATTTACAACTTGCTTTTACTGATGGCTAACATGGTACAATACCCTACTGCTACTAATTATATTGTTTACACTTTGAAGAGGCACCCTACAACCCACTATAATAGATGGACTAACAAGTAAAAAAAGTTGACGGCAGCTGTGCATGTGCGCCCCGCGTATCTTTCTAGTGTCCTGCACTAATAGCACAGGACGCTATTGAGGAGAAAGATACGTGTGGCCCGGGGCACGCAGGCGCATTTGCCGAGTCCACCGAAATGAAAGTAGCTGGCGGCGGGAGAACAAAAAATTGTGGCGGACCGGTGTGAGACAGGAAGGCTGCGAGGGGCTGGCAGAAGTCCCAGGTAAGTGAAACTGGTTTTTTTGTATTATTTCAGTTGTGCTTTAAAGTGTACCAGAGCTGAAAACCATAAAAAAAGCTTTATACATACCTGGGGCTTCCTCCAGCCCCATCCGCTCGGATCGCTCCAACACCGCCGTCCTCAGCTGCGAGAACCGGATCCCGTCAGTCAGAGCCAGTCTACGCCGGAGAACTGTGCCCTCTACATATCTCTCCAGCAGCTGCTGGAGAGATACGCAAACAGTGCACTTCTCTCACGTCAGACTGGCTCCGACTGACGGAAGTGGCAGGACCCAGTATCGAAACTGCGGGCAGCGGAGTACGGCCGTGTGGGAGTGAACCGAGCGGTTGGGCTGGAGGGAGCCCCAGGTATGTATAAAACTTTTTATGGTTTTCAGCTCTGAGTCCCTTTAAAAAAGGGCCACCATCGCGGAAAACTTAATAAATTTAAATACATGTAAACACATTCAAATAAGAAGTACATTTCTTCAAGAGTGAAATGAGCCATAAATTACTTTTCTTCTATGTTGCTGCTACTTACAGGAATGAGTAGAAATCTGACAGAACTGGCAGGTTTTGGAGTAGCCCATCTTTTCATAGTGGATTCTAAGGTTTTTCTTTATTTTCAAAAGCACTTAGCAAATGGCGGATGCTACGTCTAACTGCCAAAATAGTGTGAAGCCAGCAGGGAGGCTTGCCAGCATCACTGTATAAATCTTTGTCAGGGTGTGGTGTTTTTTTTATAAAGAAAAAAGGCCATGCTGAGAATCCCCCATGAAGAGATGGACTAGCCCAAAACCTGTCAGTTCTGTCAGATTTCTACTACCTACTGTAAGTGACAGCAACATAGGAGAAAAGTAATTTATTGCTCATTTTATTCTGGAAGAAATGTACTTATTTGTATGCGTTTACATGTATTTTAAATTTTTTAGGATAGTGGTCCTTTAATGTCAGCCCTATATACAGGTAGTCCCGACTTATGAACACTATACTTATAAACAACCCGCTGATACAAACGGCCAGAAAATGTGAAATTAGATTCTGTGGAAACAAGGATTAAAAAAAAAAAAAAGTCAAAGACCTTGTAGCTTTTAAGAAAATTAACTTTAACTGCTTGATGCACGCCGTGCAGTACATTCATGGCCCTGCAAAATTCACAGGATGCACCAGGGCCATAAATGCAAGTCTGCAACGGCGTGCATCCGACGCTTGCTCCTGTTCGCCCGTGTGCACACCGCCGTTACCGCCACTTAGAGGGAAGGTTAATGAATGGGACCGCAATTCCCATTCATGAATCCAAGTCCCAGATTCAATACCGGCGTCTACGAGACGCCAGCATTCATTGTATCTTCCTGTTACACATTACTTCCGATTCACGTGCTTACGTATGTGAATCGGAAATAATGACTGAGGACATCTTGTGGTCAAATAGTATATTACACCAAAAATCATTTTTATTTAATAAAAATCCCCACACTGACTTCTATAATTAACCACTTCCCTCCCACACCCTCCCATAGTACCCAAACTGTTTTTTTTATATGGGGCGGGGGAGGAATTTACAATATATATATATATATATATATATATATATATTTTTTTTTTTTTAATAATAATAATAATAATAATAATAATAACAACAGTATTTGTATAGAGCCTTTCACCTGTCGGACTCAAAGCGCTTGCGAGGCAGCCACTAGAGTGCACTCAGTAGACAGTAGCAGTGTTGAGACTTGCCCAAGAAACTCCTTACTGAAATAGGTGCTGGCTTACTGAACAGGCAGAGCCGAGATTTGAACCCAGGTCTCCTGTGTCAGAGGCAGAGCCCTTAACCATTACACTATCCAGCCACTATATATATTAAAAGTAGTTACCTTAGGGACTGAAACTTATGTCAAGGCGGTATATTACTATTAATTTTAAATTTATGGGCTTGTAATTGGTGATGGACGCAAAACTGAAAAAAAAAAAATGCACCTTTATATTTCCAAATAAAATATTGGCGCCATACATTGTACTAGGGAAAATTTTTTAAACATTGCAATAACAGGGACAAATGGGCAAATAAAATGTGTGGCTTTTCTCCACAGTAGAATGTTTTATTTCAACACTATAATGGCCCAAAACTGAAAAATGCATTTTTTCAGTTTTTTTCTTATTGTTCATGTTAAAATGCATTTAGGATAAAATAATTCTTGGCATACTGTACTTCCCAAAGAAAGCCTAATTGGTAGCGAGAAAAACAAGATATAGATCATTACGCTGTGATTAGTAGTAATTAAGTTATTGGCGAAAGAAAGGGAGGCGCGCTGACAGGTAAAATTGGCTTCGGCCCACAAGGGGAAAAAAAAACCCTCAGTCATCAAGTGGTTAAAAAAATTCAAAGAAAAAAAAATGGTTGTTTCCGATTTATGGCCAGATTCAGATTAAGAAAGAACCTATAGTCACTATCATTCGTTTACAGGGGACTACCTGTAAATACTACAATACAGAAAGTCCCTACTTACAAACAACTCAGGCTACAATGTTTCATACATACAAAGTTATCTTCATGTGCGGAGCTGTTTTTGTTATTACATAGTTTGTTATTTGTTACAGTATTGTATAAACTGTTGCAAGTAGTTAAAAACAAATAATTAAAAGCACATTAAAAACAAAATAAAAAAACAAACAAAACATTGTTTATACTATATGTTCAAATTCAGAGTTGTCTAAAAGTAAAGGTAGCCATACACTGGTCAAATAGCCATCAGATTTGACCAACAGATAGATCCCTCTCTGATCGAATCTGATCAGAGAGGGATCGTTTGGCTGCCTTTACTGCAAACAGATTGTGAATCGATTTCAGCCTGAAACCGTTCGCAATCTGTGGTGGCGGAGGTGGTGATGCCACTCCCCCCCCCCCCCCCCCCGCATACACTACCTGCTCCGCCGGCGCGGCTCCCCAGGTCTCCGCTGTCTTCTCCGCTCTGGTCTCCGGGTCTGGCATGCTTCACTTCTTCACTGTCTGGGGGGAAGTTTAAAGAGACACTGAAGCGGAGCCAAGTGATAACGAAATAAATAAATTAAAATGATGCAAAAATAGTTTGTACTTTGCACAAAGCTTTGTGCATTGCAAATTATAATGTACTAGTAGACTTAAAGAGACACTGAAGCGAAAAAAAATATGATATTATGATTTGTATGTGTAGTACAGCTAAGAAATAAAACATTAAGATCCGATACATCAGTCTAATTGTTGCCAGTACAGGAAGAGTTAAGAAACTCCAGTTATCTCTATGCAAATAAGCCATTAAGCTCTACCACTTTCAAAGTCATGGAGAGGGCTGTTTTCTGACTTTTATTATCTCAACTGTTCCTGAACTATTTACTTTTTCTCTGCCAGAGGAGAGGTCATTAGTTCACAGACTGCTCTGAAAGAATCATTTTGAATGCTGAGTGTTGTGTAATCTGCACATATTATAGAATGATGCAATGTTAGAAAAAAACACTATATACCTGAAAATAAAAATATGAGAATATTTTCTTTGCTGCTAATCTTCTAGTAATTATTCATAGTACACAACCAATTCACTATATCATATTTTTTTTTCGCTTCAGTGTCTCTTTAATAGTAGAGCGCCCTCTACTGTTTAAACTTCCTGCCGGGACAGGAAGAAGCGAAGCCTGCTGGATCTGGAGCCCAGCGTGGAGACGGAGCAGTGGTGACCGGGGGGGGGGGGGGGGGGGGGGGGAATACGTGCCGGCCGGATCAGGTAATGTATCAAGCTGTATTGCGTCGGTCATCGGGCACTCGAACGCCGCTAGCGACGCGCTCCCTACCCGCGGGCGATCGATGGTAATTTTACGCACGGAGCGATCGACGGGACCGATCTATTTCGGGACGAAATAGACCGAAATTTAGCGGTAACGTTAACGATTTGACAGCAGATTCGATCGAATCTGCTGTCGATCGGCAGGGAATTGGCCCAGTGTATGGCCAGCTTTAAGCATTCATCCACTTTTCACTATGTATAACACGTGACTCGACTAACTTACAAACAAGTTTAACTTACAACCTCCTGGAATGGAAGTAGGGTACTGCCTGTAATAATGAGTCTAACGTCCCCACCATAGTCTTAAATGGACCTTAGCACCATAATTGAAAAATGGATCAAACAAGGTTCTTAAAGTGTACCTGAGGCAATATGTGACATGATGATGATGATGGTGTGTGTACAGTGCAAAACATTAATAACCAGGCTGTTGTACTGGTTACATTTTGCTGCCCGGAAGAGTACGTTTTTAGGCATGGAAGTGACATTTTTACTTGTGGGGAGTATAGTAAACATCACTGATAAGCTAGTTACAGCCATAAAAGTTTTCCTGGCAAAATACAACTTCTGAGAGGTCTATAGTTCATGTATTCTCATTTAGGGACACTTAATAAGCCACTAGTGAGCAGAGACAACAAAATGTTTAAATATAAAATAATGGTATATCTAAAAAAAAAAAAAAATAGGAGATAAATAGTTTATCTCAGTTTATTTTCACCTCGGGTTTACTTTAAATGGTGTATTTTTGGGGGACAGTGAGCATTTACTTATCTATAGGGGTCTGCTTCCTAGCCCCCCAATATGCGGGCCTTTATCTTACCCTCTACTCCAGGCATGGGCAAACTTGGCCCTCCAGCTGTTAAGGAACTACAAGTCCCGCAATGCATTGCAGGAGTCTGACGGCCACAGTCATGACTCATAAAGGCAAATGCATTGTGGTACTTGTAGTTCCGTAACAGCTGGAGGGCCGAGTTTGCCCATGCCTGCTCTACTCGCTGACATGCGGTGGTGATGGACCTAGAGCCCGTTTTTAAACAGGCTTAAAGAGACACTGAAGCGGAAAAAAAAATATATGATATAATGAATTGGTTGTGTACTATTATTATTGTAATTGATTTATAAAGCGCCAACATATTCCGTGGCGCTGTACAAAGTAAGAAACAAGCATGGGGTACATAATACAGACAATGGTGTACACTAATATACAACATACATAATTAGTGACAAAAGACAAAAAAATGCTACAGCATACAGAATACAAAATACAGAAGTGGTAATGACAGTGATAAAAGTAACATGATGAATAAAATGTATAATGATCTCCAAGACACAAAAGGGGGAGAGAGCCCTGCCCTTGCAAGCTTACAATCTAAAGGGAATGGGGGGGGGGGGGTGGAAACAAGAGGAGGGGTAGTATACGATAAAATATATAAAGGCAGTGTGTTTTAGGATACCTAGTAGGAGTGCAATTTGGTCTTAGGACAGAGGGAAGTGGCCTAGGGTAGCGCATATGCTTGTCGGAACAAATGAGTTTTTAGAGAGCGTTTAAAAGTAACAAAGGTTGGCGAGTGACGGATGTGTTGTGGGAGGGGATTCCAGAGAAGGGGTGAAGCGCGTGCAAAATCTTGTAAGCGTGAATGTGAGGAGGTGATTCTAGAGGAGGACAAGAGAAGATCGTGTGCAGATCTGAGATTGCGATTGGGTTTGTATCTGGAAATGAGTGGTGATATGTGCCGGGGAGAGAGATTGTGGAGAGCTTTGTAGGTTAGGGTTAGGAGTTTGAACTGGATCCTCTGGTTAATTGGCAGCCAGTGAAGAGCTAGACAGAGAGGGTCAGCTGAGGAAGATCAAGAAGAAAGATGAATGAGACGAGCAGCTGAGTTCAGTACCGACTGGAGCGGGGCCAGTTTGTTAGAAGGTAGTCCGCAAAGTAGTACATTGCAGTAGTCCAGACGAGAAATTATAAGAGCATGTATTAACATTTTGGTTGTGTCTTGAGTGAGAAAGGGACGGATGCGAGATATATTTTTGAGTTGGAGATGGCAGGAGCTGGTTATGGAGTTAAGATGAGGAATAAAAGAGAGAAGAGTCGAATATTACCCCCAAGCACCGTGCTTTGGGAACTGAAGTGATGGGAGTGTTATTAACATTTATAGTTACTTCAGGCAGAGAGGTGGCCAGAGAAGGTGGAAAAATTATTAGTTCCGTTTTACTCATATTAAGTTTTAGGAAGCGAGAGGACATGAAGGAGGATATAGCAGACAAGCAGTCAGGAACACGTTTGAGGAGGGAGTTAAGGTCTGGGTCCGAGAGGTACAGTTGCATATTGTCTGCATACAGGTGGTATTGAAAACCGAATGAGTTGATTAAGTCACCAAGACCGTGCATGTAGATGGAAAAGAGGAGGGGACCAAGGACAGAGCCTTGAGGAACCCCGACAGACAAAGCATGAGGAGAAGAGATCTGATCTGAGTAGGAGACTGTAAAGGACCTTCCAGAGAGGTAGGAAGATAACCATGTGAGAGCAAGGCCCTTTATTCCTACATTTGAAAGTATTCGTAAGAGTAAGGTGTGGTCAACCGTATCAAATGCTGATGACAGGTCAAGAAGGATGAGTATGGAGAATTGACCTTTGGATTTGGCTGTAAGCAGGTCATTGGCCACTTTGGTAAGGGCCGTTTCCGTGGAGTGGTTGGAGCGAAAGCCAGACTGGAACTGATCAAGTAGGGAGTTAGCCGATAAATAATGGCTTAATTCTGCATGTATTGAACATTAGTTTGGATGCAAATGGGAGAAGTAAGACTGGGCAGTAGTTGGCGAGTGTGGTAGGATCTAGAGATGGTTTTTTAAGTAGTGGTGTCACAACAGCCTTTTTGAGTGGCGACGGAAAGATGCCAGTGGAGAGGGACAGGTTAAATAGCGATGTTAGTGCAGGCATGAGAGATGAGGATAGCTGCGGAATGAAATGGGAGGAAATAGGATCCAAAGAACAAGTGGTTAGATTAGCTTTGGATATTATAGAGGAGAGAAGAGTAGGAGGCGCCCGTGGACTTATAGCTAAATTTGGTAGTAATTAAAATAAGGTATTAAATTTCCTACCTTAACACAGTAAGACTCATACGCACAGTAGTAGTTGAAGTTTTTCAAGCTTTATTGGGGCACAAGTGACAACGCGTTTCGCGGCCTAGCCGCTTCCTCAGGTCTATAGGTGTGCCTTTGGATATAATATGGCCACAGTCAGGACAAACATACAGCTAAAACATCATATAGTAATAATCCAGTAAAAAACATCATAATACAGACATCATAAATACGAAAATTGTATATAAAATCAGAGCATAATACCTCATAGGGAAAATGCGTGAATTAAGATTAAAAAACATGGCATGTGTCCCCACAGTAATATGTGAACATATGGACGCATCCACGTGCCCGCACATGCATGATTAGGCTGGACCCCTAAAATTGCCTAGATGTACATCAAATCATACAGTATAACAATTGTATTTAGTTCATGTTCATGTATCTGGGTAGCCGCAATATATATTATCTCGGGGCCCCAATGGGTCCATATAAGAAATTAGGTGGTTCCGATTAAGCAACCTGGGGAGGGTAGTGGTGTCACAACAGCCTTTTTGAGTGGCGACGGAAAGATGCCAGTGGAGAGGGACAGGTTAAATAGCGATGTTAGTGCAGGCATGAGAGATGAGGATAGCTGCGGAATGAAATGGGAGGAAATAGGATCCAAAGAACAAGTGGTTAGATTAGCTTTGGATATTATAGAGGAGAGAGAATGTTCAGAGAGTGGAGAGAAGGCAGTTAGAGAGCAGTCAATGAGAGGTGTGGAGGTGGGATTTGAGGGTTGTGGAGAATTCACTTCTGATTTTGTCAATTTTATCAGTGAATAATTACTAGAAGATTAGCAGCAAAGAAAATATTCATATTTTTATTTTCAGGTATATAGTGTTTTTTCTAACATTGCATCATTCTATATGTGCAGATTACACAACACTCAGCATTCAAAATGATTATTTCAGAGCAGTCTGTGAACGAATGACCTCTCCTCTGGCAGAGAAAAAGACATTTGTTCACTAACACTTGAGATAATAAAAGTCAGATAACAGCCCTCTCCATGACTTTGAAAGTAGTAGAGCTTAATGGCTTTTTTGCATAGAGATAACAACTGGAGTTTCTTAACTCTTCCTGTACTGGAAACAATTAGACTGATGTATCTGATCTTAATGTTTTATTTCTTCTTAGCTGTAAAACATGCGGAGAAAAGTCCCAAATGATCATGCATACAAAGAATCATTTGTAAATGATCATTCGGCAAATTGTATCATTACTACACCAGCCCTAAAGTAACTGCACTGATAGGCATGGAAAAACCATGATGTGAAAATTTGCATTAAAAAACAAAACAAATATTTGTATACAAAAAATAAAATCCCCAAAACAATAAACTGCAGAATTGCAAATACAAAAATTGTGCCAAAAATTGCAGGGATGAATAGAAGGCACCCTTAAAAGGACAAAAAAAAATAAATTAAAAAAAATCAGCTTTCCTCCTGTCCCATGCCGGCTAGTTTTGTTTCGCCCACAGGCCTGGCGCCACGTAGTTTTCTTCGCGTTCCCATCCGCAATAGTGCCCTGCGCAGAACGCTATTTCAGATGGGAACGCAAAGAAGGAGACGCGTGGCCAGGCCTGCGCAGGCACAGTGAGCCTGTCGGCCAAAAACTAAGCTAGCTGGCAGCGTGGGACAGGAGGATCTGCGAGTGACTGCGAGGGCACGGGTTAGCTGCAGGAAACTGGTAGAAGCCCCAGGTGAATAAAACTACTTTTTTTTTTTTTATCCCTTTAAGGCCCATTTCCACTAGGACTGAGTGTTAGGATGTGACATGACACCTATAGGAAGAACATACAAACTCCATGTAAATAGTGTCCGAGCCAACAACTACTATCAGAACGTTCATTCAAGTGATTGACAGCAGTAGTCATGTGATTGATGAAAGACCACAGGTTGCCACAGACAACGTCTTCTGATTTGCATGAAGGTGTGTCTGCAAACTTCCATACAGATGAGCGAGGCTGGCAGCGAGCGGCCGTGTGTGCGGGGGGGGGGGAAAGCAGGCAGTACCCCCCATGCCCTGCCAGGCTCACGCCTGCTATACGGCGGGGGCATCAGCCTGCGTCAGGAATGTCCCTCTCCATAACCCCCCTTGTTAGGAGCTGGGAATGTCTGCGCTTTAGCCCTGGTCCCTCCCAGAGCAAAGCATGATTCATTTCCCTGTATCCCCCGGCCCCGGTGTCATCTTACACTCCTTATATAGCCTGAGAGCCGGGGAGTGCTGGCAGGACTCGTAGCCTGTCCTTCCGCCTGCTGCCTTGGGTGAGACTGTGGGGGAGACGCTGAGGTGCATGGAGCTCCCATAGGCGCTGCTAGTGGGTGACCTTGTGCCCCCTCTGCTGTGCTGCTTTATAGGAAACGAGGGGGGAGGGAGGAGGAGCGGGGTTATCAGAATAATATACCAACTTCTCTCTCTAGTCTAGTCCATCTTGTAGAAGCTTTGGGATGATTGGGAACTTAGTTGCAAGTGATTAACCCCTTCATTGCCGTAGAGTCATACTAACAGTGACAGGAGTATTCATAAGTAAAGTTTATTGTGCAGTTCATGTTGTTGGTCACTTTTTTACACAACATTTGCTTCTTGCCTGCAGATTCGTGCCATGGAGGATTACAAAGTGGTTTTGGACGGTCCAGCCCCTTGGGGCTTCAGACTACAGGGGGGCAAGGATTTTAACATGCCTCTGTCCATCTCCAGGGTGAGTGTCCCTTGTTACTTTTTTATGTATCTGGCTCTTCTCTAATGAGGGTGTTTATCACTGTGTAAGTCCAATCAAAAGGTGTGTGTGATAAAAGTTGCATCGTGCATTAGACGTGTGGTGAGATTGTGCGGTGAAGCATATAGTACTATGAAAGTATGCTTTACTGTGACTAAACACACACACTGCCCTTAAGCTACGTCTACACGTAGCGATCCGGCGGCGATTTGGCTTATCAATCGAGCCGCTGATGCGGCTCGGTTGATAAGATCCGACAGGACGGATCTCTCCACCGCCGATTCCATGCTCGTTCCCCACCGGGGGACAATGGCAGGGAATCGAGCGGAAGATAAGTGGGGACAAGGGTATATCGAATCCGACGCGCGGGCGAGCGGGGACGCGCAGGGATGCGGAAGAGGCGATCCGGCGGCTAATCGAGCCGCCGGATCGCTCCGTGTAGATGAAGCTTTAAATGCAAAGCATATTGTGTGTAAATCCTCATTCACACTTCCAATTATGATTGACCAATGTTATCATCTCCATGTAGTATGAGGACTTCCCTACACAATCTGTGTATAGTATGTTGACCCTCATATTACATGGAGGTGGTAAAATTTGGCCAATCAAAATTGGATGCGTGTACACAACCTTAGGCTTGGGTCACATCAATCCACAAACAAAGTGGCCCATTCTGAGTGGATAGTTCAGAGACCGCTCTGATTGATTTTGGGGTTCGGTCCCCATCTGGAGCAGATGCGTTTACGCCATAGGTTTCTAGGGTAAATGCATCCGCTATACAAAAAGATCATGCAGTTCGGGACTTTAGGTGCGTTTGTGTTGCGGTCCGATTGTGACAGTGTGAATAGATCCTATGAATCACATAGAATAACATAGTTTTACAGATCTGTTTACTGTGCGTTTCCGCAATCTGTTAAAACGGGACACTTTGCCTGGCAGTGTGAACTCAGCTTTACTCTGTGGGAACCCCCTGCATTTATGTCTCATAGGGCATCCCATAAGCCCCATAGAAATATAATTGTGTGATGTGATGATATTGTCTGTTGCTATGGAATGGACACCATGTGAGAGGACCCAGCCTAAAGCACCATCTACACGATACGATTCTTTGTGCGATTCGATTACGATTCTATTTACGATCTGATTAAATCCGACATGGCCGATCGGGATTCGATTAAATTCAAGTTGCCATTGTTTTGCAATAGCAAATTGAATCGAATCCCGATCGGACATGTCGGATTTAATCGAATCGTAAATAGAATCGTGATCGAATCGCACAAAGAATCGTATCGTGTAGATTGGGCTTGTAGGTAAACCTAACAATACCTGAGAATGACCTTGAAGATTTCCCTGGAGCAGATAGCTTTTGCCTCTTGACAGTAATGGAGATGGCGGTGTTTAGCCATTAATCTCCTTGTCTGATCACTACAAAGCTCTGCATGCCCAAATGCTTCAGAAAGCACAGGGTTAAAAGTTGTAAAAGTTCCACTAATAGGAATGTTGCAAGGAAAATAGAATGTGTGTATCCTGTTTCATGAGAGGAATTCCTTGAAGAAGAGATTCCTATTTCCATGACACATCAGAGGGCCTTGCTCACTTTAAATCAAAGAAAGGTTTTACTTTACAATTGTGCTGCAGCTGATGCTAGGGATGACTACTTGAATGAATAATTGTTTGTGCAAAGCTTGCTGGGACTTGTAGTTCCATTTCTGCTTACTACTGCAGATTGTGTTAGTTATCTTTGTGGCTAGTTGTATCATTTTTGATTAGCAAAGTGCATAGTAATAATCTCTCCTTCACTGCAGGCTGGATTTAGTTGTTGCAACTGAATTATCTTTGAGCATTGTAAATGTTACCTATAAAGAAGTCCGCAGACAGGCCACAATGGTCTATGAGACAGATTTATGAAAATCAGTGCACAGAACACCAGAGATGTTCAGAGCAAGGAATCTGGTTGCTCCGAGCAAGTGCTTCACTTTTGCATGTTTTGCACCATATTTGCTCCAAATGTCCCTGCACTGGGTATTATAAGTCTCCCCCAGTGTTTCTCTGAGAAAGTGTGACATGGTCGAAGTTTGCTGCCATGAGAGGAAAGTCCCTGGAAATGATTATAAAATGTTGGTTACCATGGTAGGAGAAAATATTGTCATTGCTCAGAAAATCTGGAGAGGAAATGTTGTCAGGACATGCTGGGATCTGTAGTTCCACAGTACCTTGTTGTTTGCAACTGCTAACCTGTATATGGATATTCACAGGAGTACAGTTGCATTTCAGGTACTTTCTGTCCTCCTAGGCTAGGGAATGGATTGCCTCTTGGCACTGAAAGGGTTGAACAGCTTGAGGCCTGTGACTGAGGTGACAGACAGACAGTGACTCCTAGGCAGCTGGGTGGGTGTCAGTGAAAACTATAGAAAGATGGGTGGAGGGCTGATGCTATGTTCACAGGTCACTAAGGTTTTTTTTTGTACATAGTAACCTGGAGAGGGGCTGAAATGTGAAGTGTCTGACATTCACTTCACACCCTCCTCCCTGGGTGGGGTGGCTTTTGTTCCTAACTGTGTTGATTTTGCGCCTGTGCCACGTTCAGACAATCACTTCCCTTCACACTAAGCATTTTGCTGTGCCCTAGTGTTTGTTTCGGGGGAGGTCCTGCCCAGACAAGAGCTCTATGCTTGGGGTTGTTTATGGGGGGTAGGCGTGAGGAATGGTGGAAGACTCTGATTTAAGCTGGTTTGGAATTTGATTCCTTCATGATTTTTCCTGTCATGTGAGGGCTAAATCCAGTGTTTCTGTTGTGCTGCAGTGCTCATATTCATAGAGGTAACCAAGCCCAAAGGAGAACACGTCTTATGGGTTTGCCACTGATTCCTTGTATTGCAGGCCTCAGGGGAAAAAAAATACAGCGCTGACCAATGAAATCTGGCCTATTACATTTTATTAGGATACAGCCTAATACGAAGAGTTAAGTGGTTCATGGTACAAATTGTTCTGAAATGATGTGACAGTCTGACCGTACATGGACTGAAAATGGTCATTGCTGATTATTGAAGAGTTTCAGGACCTTGGCTGATTGTGTTGCAAATTTTTGGCTTGTTCTATTCCTTTATTTAGACAGAGCAGTAATAAGTCCGTTCTAAGTATTAAACCTTATAGACAGTTTGGCCTACAGCTGTTAGATGAAAGGGATGTTCTGAGTTCCTCTCCTAAGAGACCAGACCTACAGGGACATCCTTGGCTGACTTACTTTTGAAAATGCTAATTAGCTGATTGTAATGCGGATATTCTGTCTGTAATCCTTTCCAATTATATGTAGCAAGTATAAAAATAAGAGTCTGTACACCCTATCTGCAGACTTGTGTCAAGTGAATGACTGAGAAGTGTTGCAGCCACATGATAAAGATTACAGCCAGAGAACTGACTTAATGCAGCTGAATAGTAGCATTTGTGTGTCATGTTATGTCTGAGCACAACCACGCTCAGATGTAACGCAATACAATAGCCACCTCTTTACTACCAGTCATAAGCGCTACCAAGTACCCTGGACGGGGCATAGGACCATCTGACAGGCAGTGAATTCACCTCCTTCAGCCTCCCATGTGAAAGATGCCTTATGCTGGATACACACCATGCGTTTTCGCGTTCGATGCGGCCGTCGATTCGCGTCGATTCGATTATTTCCGAACGAATTTCGATGATTTTTAGGTCGAATGCCATGTAAAGTATGGCAAATCGACCTAATGATCCATCGAAGCTTGAATAGGACATGTCGGAAATAATCGAATCGACGCGTATCGATGGCCGCATCGAACGCGAAAACGCATGGTGTGTATCCAGCATTAGGTTTCACACTGGGGGTGATTGTGCTTGCCATTTGTCAGCAAGGAGAGAGGTAGTGATCCATTGTGTTGTAAGGTCACTAACAGACACCTGTTGTTCTTGAGGGAACTTCTATTGAAGTTTATACAGAGTGACAACCCACTCATCCTCTTCCTCCCCTTCTGCATAGAGCAGAACAAGCTGCTCAGCACTGTATCTGTGTCGCCATCTTTGCTATACTGTCTCCCAAAATGTTAAAAAATAGTCAAGTGACAGGAATTTAAAGTGTATTTGTTGCTCAAGTGTAGACCATCCAGCACAAACCAGTTTCTTTCTTGCTTGGGTTCAGGGCTAGCAGAGTTTCCACCAAACCTGAAAGTACCATAGATCCAAGCTTTACTCCAAAGAGTGGAGTTGAGACAGATTCGACTATATCATCAGAAGTCATTGGCATGGTTGTGGATTCTGAAGAGGCTTATAATATCTGTACAAACCCAATAGCAGTGGGACAATCCAGACACGGCCCAACACAGGGACGGATCTGAGTGGGGGGGGGGCAGGCGGGTCTCTTGCCCCGGCCGCAGTTTGTTGAATTCTTAAAAAGGCGGCAACATTTGGATGGGGAATGGCAGTTTAGGCGCCAAAACCTGACATTTAGGCGCCAAAACCTGACCTTGCCCCAGGCACATCTTGGTCTAGATCCGTCCCTGCCCCAACGTGATGTAGTATATCAAGTGAAAGACTGAATAGCATGAGGTTGTATTAATATACTCACAAGGTTTTGGTTGCCAGGGAAATAGTTGGCAACTGCTAATGTCGTCTTAGGGTAACCTCTCTCACTTGGTGTGGTCTGTCTGTAAGAAAAATGTTCAGAGTGCTAAAACTAATGGACTCTCCTACACCATGTACTTAAGTACTTGCCTGGATCCGGCACAGGTGTCAAATTCTAGTCCTCAGGGGCCAGATCCTTGCCAGTGTTTAGGCGGGACTGAAAAATAGAGAAATGTGTTCTACTTGATGGAGCATGCTTTTCCTGATTCAGTTCCATCAATTAATTTGAGCTGTGCCAAAAATCCTTGAGGACCTTGGCCCTTGAGCACTGGAGTTTGACATCCCTAGGGTATTGGAATATCTTGTGTAGATGTAAGCAGCTCCCAGGAAATAAAATCATTTTTTTTGTAAATCATGTGGAGTGCAGATGGTGTCACAAAAACATCAGTTAATTATAGTAGAAATTCTCCCACTTCCCTGGTTTATAACAGGAACATTTTTTTACTTCTCATTGTTGTCTCTGCCCTTATTGGATTGATTTAGCCACTGGACTGAAGTGGGGAAAATTCTCTCAAACACTTGTATTATTATAGGACATGTCACATAATATACTGCCTCTTGGTGGGACTCTGGGTGCCTCTTAGCAACTATATGTTCCAGTATGAACACACAATACTAATGACATGCAAACATGCGTTAACCTTTTTCTGCACACATGTGGCTAGATGTGAGCCCCCATTCTCCAACCTTTTTCATAGAGGAGGCTGAATGTAACCTTACATGGTAGCATTTGACACACAGTGCACAGACTAACCAGCAAGCTCATGGTGAACCAGAACTCATTGGAGTGTGTGAGGGGCTACAATGGTCCTAAAAAACCCCTTACTAAAATGCTATGGAAAACAAAAGTTTGCTTTCTTAAAACAGGTTGGAGTGAGCTTGAGATGTCTCCCAGTGCATCACTGCCGAATGTATGCAAATTAACCATTGTTGCCCTTAGAAGCTAAACACACCTCAAGATCCACTAGAATGCAATGATGTGTCAGCTTGGTAATTTGTAGAGCCATAATAATCCAACATGCATACAGACTGTTTCAGATTGGTTGAGCCTCATCGGTGCATGGCATGGATTACACACTCCAATGAGTTCTGGTTCACCACGAGCTTGCTGGTTAGTCTCTACCTCTGGGTGTTTCAAGCCCTAGTCCATAGAGCCAAATTAAGCCATGCCATGCACTGATGAGGATCAACGAATCGGAAACAGTCTGTAGTAATGTTGGATTATTATGGCTCTGTACAAATTAACAAGCTGACACATCATT
Organism: Hyperolius riggenbachi; assembly: GCF_040937935.1. Classification (NCBI taxonomy): domain Eukaryota; kingdom Metazoa; phylum Chordata; class Amphibia; order Anura; family Hyperoliidae; genus Hyperolius; species Hyperolius riggenbachi. The sequence continues at coordinate 352,422,574 of NC_090648.1, forward strand.
GCATTCCAGTGGATCTGGAGGTGTGTTTAGCTTCTAATTGCAAGAATGGTTAATTTGCATACATTCGGCAGTGACACAGTGCAGTAACCCATCAGCAAGAAACTGCATCATGATGTGTCTGAATGCCGCCAGATGTGACTCATGCTGGGCATACACGGGTCGATACTTGTTATCAATCGAGCCGCTGATGGCTCAATTGATAACTTCCGACAGGTCCGATTGCCCGCCAGATCGATTTCCCGCTCGATACCGGCGGGCAGGACAAAAGAAAAACGAAGCACTGATAAGGAAGTGCCCGCGGGGACGAGCAGGAATCGATCCGGGCAGGGGTGCATAATCTACCCGTGTATTCCCAGCATCAGTGAGACAGACATCTCTACTGCCTGTGCCAAGCCCAAGCAATAGACCAACAATAATGGCCAAGCAGGTGGGATCCAGCTTTTGATGTTGTGGGACACTGTAATCACACTAGATCATCAACAACCAACTTCAAAGAAAATCTATTGTTTATAGGTAGGTTCAATGTAAGTGACAAGCAGTTGGCTGAACTGTTGATTGGTTTGTCCCTTATAGGGAGCCTCCTTCCTACTGCTCCTCTCCATAGCCAGAATGATTAGAAATTACCAGTACACTGTTTAGGCTGGTCAGTCACATGTCTCTATGTGGATACAATAGACCTGTAAAGAGCAGTGTACATAGTGCTGTGTCCCGGCCACATTTCTGCAAAAGCCACATAGTCCACAACTTAAAGAGAAACCGTGACCATGGAGTAAACTTCATCCCTATCAGTAGCTGATACCCCCTTTCCCATGAGAAATCTTTTCCTTTTCTCAAACGGATCATCAGGGGGCTCTGTATGGCCGGTATTGTGTTAAAACGCCTTCCACCATGGTTCTGACATCACACTGTGGGAGCCTTGTTGCATTGTGGGAAATAACAGCTGATTCCAACTGCCAAAAAAAGCAAGCAGCATCTCCTTCCACTGACATCACCTGCCAGCAGTAAAAATGTCAAACTTTGTAGAAGGAAGGCAGCACCGATATGCCAACAGTCAGAGTGTGCCCTGGTCCAAAACACCCCAGTGCCTCCTGGGGAGTGCCAAGTAGAAATCACAGGAAGGAGGACCGGCACCGCTCTTTAGTGTATCAATAGCTCTTTATTGAAGTAAAAGGCAGCAGGACAGACCGCTGTTTCGGGATAGACCCTTCTTCAACTGCTCAATGCCATCATGGCATTGAGCAGTTGAAGAAGGGTCTATCCCGAAACAGCGGTCTGTCCTGCTGCCTTTTACTTCAATAAAGAGCTATTGATACACTAAAGAGCGGTGCCGGTCCTCCTTCCTGTGATTTCAGCAGTAAAAATGTTGTCGTGATACATTTTTAGAATGTAAATCAGGGAGAGGAAAGATTTTACGATGGGCAAACACTGACTAAATCATTGATACATAATTATTGTATAAATTAAGCACTTTTGTTATGTTTTTTTTCACTGGAGGCTCAGACACACTATAAGCTTTTATGAGCGCTTGCAATTGATTAGCGCTTTTTAAAAATCGCTCCCATTCAATTTCATTAAAATTGTGGTAAAAATCGCAGCAATTTTTACAGCGATTTTGAATGAAAGCGAATGGGAGAATTTCTTTTTTTTTTTTTTTTTTTTTTTAAGTGTTCAGAAAGTGCTAATCAATTGCAAGTGCTCAGAAAGGCACTTATAGCGTGTCTGAGCCCCTAGGGTTGCCCAAGGGGGAAGCTGTACACTGAAAAGGGGTATGCTGCACATGAGTTGTATAGGAGGTGAGGAGGTATCTATCGTCCTGATTGTAGCAAATTCTAAGAATATATTACACTACAAAAGTGTATTTTTAAGTTTTACTTTTTATTTCATGGATATATGGACTTGCAGTCTTGCTGCAGGCTAAATGACTATTTCTAAACCCATTCCATTTCTACTTTCTAATCCCCACATAGCATTCCATGGATACATGGAGTAGTAACACTTAGCAAGAGACGGCTACCTGCTGCTACAAGGAATGCAGAGAATCTTACGTACTAGGCTTCAGCTCAGAATGCCAGTGGCAAAGTTGTGCAGCCTCATGTAGCATAGAGTGCTGGAGGTAGTGACAGGTGTGTCCATAGACACTCGCAAATACATGCACAGGCTGATGTCATGCATGAGTCAGTGTATTTATAGACGTCTTGGCGGTAGGCATGAGAACTTGCCACTTTTACCGTAACAGGAATTCTGCTTAGGAAATCCTTTCTCTGGAAAGTCATTCTGTGTTTTATGAGGTGTACAAATCTCATTACAAATGAAAATCTAGCTAAATGTAAGTTGGTCAGAATTAAAGGAAAACCGAAGTGAGAGAACACGGAGCAGCCCTGCTGATCTAGCAGTAGTGTCTGAATCACACCAGATACAAGAATGCAGCTAATCTTGTCAGATCTGACAATTATGCCAGACATACCCGATCTGCTGCATGCTTGTTCAGGGTCTATGGCTAAAGGTGCCCATACACTGCGTCCAATTCCCGCCGATATACAGCAGATTCTATCAGTGTGATCGAATCTGCTATTAAATCGATAACTCTGATCGATCGACCGAATTCCATCCTAAATTTCTCTCGATCACCGGCGGGTCGAGAGCGTGTCGCTATCGGCGTTCGATTGGCTGACGACCAAGTCCCCGTTGTCCCCTCTCCGGCTGGCCATCTTCTCTTTACTTCCTGTCATGTCCTGTTAGGGGAAGTTCAAACAGTAGAGCACCCTCTACTGTTTACTTCCTGTGACCAGCGGAAGTTCAAAGAGAAGTTGCCCAGCACGGACAGAAGGAACAGCGGGGACGTGCGCCGGTGGAGAGGTAATGTATTGCTGGGAGCGGCGGGCAGCGGCAGCTCCACACATTGTGAATCAATTTCATGCTGAAATCAATTCAAAATCTGTTTGCAGTGTATGGGCAGCCAATAGATCCCTCTGTAATCAGATTACATCGGAGAGGGATATATCTGTTGGTCGATCTGGTGGCAATCGACCGTGTATGGCTGCCTTAAAAGAATCAGAGGCAACGATTGGCAGGATAGCCAGGCAACTGGTATTGCTTAAAAGGAAATAAATGTGGCATCCCTCTCACTTCAGTTGTCCTTTAAGGTGGTCATACATGGTACAATCAAATTAATTTTTCAATTTTTTTTTTCTTATAAAAAAATACATTCCTTTTCTTCCCCGTACCAATTATTGATCCTAGATAACAATGGACATTTTGACCATGGTTTGACCATGGTAGGTATTAGATTGTGAGAATTATGTATATAATATAATTAAAAAAAAAAAAAAAAAGGGCCTTTTACACTCTCACTATATAGATATATGCGGAACTCCCAAACTAGCACCAACTTTTCTTGATTTATTCCATAATTTTTCCCAGCTGTTCAGAAAAATCAATCATTTGTTTATGGTACTTGGTTTTTTTTTTTTTTTTTTTTTTTTTGACACCCCCCCCGCCCCCCCCCCCCCTTCCCTCAAGCTGTTCCTACTATGGTACTGAATACATTTTGGGGCATGCCAGTATATCTACATAGATGGATTTGTGTGAGGGAGGAAACATGAACTGGCATGAGAAGGAGATACAAACTCTGCACATAATGTACTTGGCAGGAGCTAAAGGTCACTATACATCACATGATTTTGGCAACTGATCGACCAAGAGATGAATCTTTCTCTGATCAGAGAAAGAGATCCGCCATAAACCGCAGGCCGATTCTTGATTTTGGCATGAAATCTTTTGAGAATCAGCCTAGTGACGCCACCCTGGCCGCATCACAATGTAGATATAAACTCCCCAGGGCCCAAACATTTTTTTTCCCCGGAATAGTGGCAATATCGAACACACGTGTTTTGTGTTAAATCTAACAATTCCAATCAACTAAAAAATTGGATTGGATTGGTAGAGTTAAATCAAAATTATAAATTTTAAGGTGTGCTAAACATGTGTATGTACAGTATAAAACCTATTAATAACTAGGTCGTTTTACTTTTCTGCCTGAAAGAGTCTATTTGTAGGTATGGAGTAAACGTCACTTATAAGCAAATTACAACAGAGTAACCAAGCAGCTCAGGGTGACCCAAACCACTAGGCATGTATAGGGGCATAAAAGAGACCAAAAAGCCCGCCTACTAATTTCACCAAGCAAATTACAGTCATAAAAGTTTTCCTAGTAGAATGCAACTTCTGAGAGCAGGGAGAGAAAAAATACATTAACTATTGACCCTTTTCTAAAGGCCCATACACACGTCCGATCGCTCAAACTCACTCTTATCACGTGAACGACAGTCTGTACACACGCCCGATTTAGCGGGCGAACGACTGAACGACGGGACGTTCAAACGACCCGTCCGCAAAAAAACGGACGTGTGTATGGGCCTTATCTCTGAGACACTTGGTAGGCTGCCACTGATTAGAGATAGTAAAACATTCAACCTGCATTGTAAACATTTATATATAAAAGAAAACCCTGGGATAGTTAACCACTTGAGCCCACGGGTTGTTTTCACCTTATGGACAAGAGATTTTCACATTTCAGCATTTCTCCCTTTCATTCCACAATAATTTTATCATCATCTTATCACAACAAAATCTATACCTTGTGTTTTTCGCTACCAATTAGGCTTTCTTTGGGTGGTACATTATGCTAAATATTATTTTATTAAAAATGCATTTTAATGGGAATAATAAGTTCCCATTCATTAATCCAATGATCAACAGTGGAAATGAGTGAGCGTGAGGGAGCACGGCAGCACCATTTGAGAATGATCACTGTTTTGGAACAAAAACAATGATCATTCTCGCCGGACAAGCACGGATTGGCTCAGGGGACTTCTGTCCCCTGCCACCAATTCCCCCCCCCCCCCCCTTCCCCCCTGGTTGCCGAGACCATCACGGGCTCCCGTGAGTCTCACGTCCCTGCAGCAGCACCAGCTGCTGAGATAGTTACATTAATATAAAACCTGAGCGGAGCCAAGAGTTCTGGTTTATTAAATGCACTTACGCTAGTCATCTCTGAAGGCAGTTGGATTAAGACATTAAAATGGTCATCTGATGTCCCTGGGTGAGTTAGATAATGTCTGATTACAGTTGTTTCTCCTCTTATAAGCTGCTGTTTTTTGATTTTTGTCAGGTTTTCATTCCATAGCTGCTCCAGATGCTGCTTAAAGAGAATCTGTATTGTTAAAATCGCACAAAAGTAAACATACCAGTGCGTTAGGGGACATCTCCTATTACCCTCTGTCACAATTTCGCCGGTGGTTAAAAACAGTTTTAAAAAGTTTGTTTATAAACAAACAAAATGGCCACCAAAACAGGAAGTAGGTTGATGTACAGCATGTCCACACATAGAAAATACATCCATACACAAGCAGGCTGTATACACCCTTCCTTTTTAATCTCAAGAGATCATTTGTGTGCTTCTTTCCCCATGCAGCTATCTTCCACTGAAGTGTCAGGCTGTTTCTTCCTGCAGAGTGAAGACAGCTGTGCCTGTATGTAATTCTTCAGTATGTGAAAGCCCAGCCAGCTCAGAGGACGATTTATCCAGCTTGTAAAAGATAAGAGAGAAGAGAGAAGCTGCCATAATCTAAATAATACACAGGCAGTGTGCAGAGAGGGGCCTGGAGGGGGGAGATGCATCACAGAACCACAACACTGAAGAACTTGGCAGCCTTCCAGACACAGTCTGACAAGAGAGAGATAAGTTGATTTATTACAGAGATGGTGATAGTAGAACGTGCTGCAGTAAGCCAGAACACATTAGAATAGCTTTTGGAACTTGTAGGATGATAAAAAACAGAATGCAATTTTTGTTACGGAGTCTCTTTAAATAGGAAGTCCAGTATAAATAATGTAGTAAAGAAAGTGCTTAATTTTTTACTATAATTGTGTATAAATAATTTAGTCAGTGTTTGCTCATTGTAAAATATTTCCTCTCCCTGATTTACTTCAGACATTAATCACATGATGAAATTTTTTACTGCTGGCAGGTGATGTCACTGGAAGGAGATGCTGCTTGCTTTTTTTGGCAGTTTGAAACAGCTGTTATTTCCAACAATGCAACAAGGCTCCCACAGTGTGATGTCAGTACCTCAGTGCTGTGAGGCGCTGACATCACACTGTGGGAGGGTTTTCAACGCCAAAGCAGCCATACAGAGCCCCCTGCTGATCCATTTGAGAAAAGGTAAAGATTTCTCATGGGAAAGGGGGTATCAGCTACTGATTGGGATGAAGTTCAATTTTTGGTTATTGTTTCTCTTTAACATACCCCTCCACCTAGGTCCTAATTGTAACTCCCCCGCCTAATGCCAAACTGTAACTGTTACTTAACCCTAATCGATGCATAACCAACTGTTGATAACTGCTTCCCACACTTTCAGAATAATCTGTCAGGTAGGATACAATGATAGGAGAGCGCAGTGTTTATGATGCATGCCATCCAGTCATCTCTCCACTATAGAGAGAACAGTAGTACTGAGTGAGTAATGATTGCACCTTGGGTTGTGTTCCATATTTGGCTGCTCTCTGGTATCTGATAGTCTACACTTGGGATGGTCGTTGGCTCTATTTCACCATTTCTCTAGCAACAAGAAGCACTAAAGCCCAACAATACCCTAAACGGAATACGGCAAATTCTCAAATCAATCGTGTAATATTATAAGAAATTAACTTCATCCCATTCAAAATCCCATTGTGTAGCATTGGGCACTTATCAATGTAGGCCAAAAGCTCAGCTAAATCCTTTAGGAAGGAAAATTCTGATAGCAGTCATGTACATTTATATACAGTTAATGTCCCTCACTACATTCCCAGCTTCCCTATTCAGGTGACAACGCTAGTTACATTACAGCAGGGCGTGCCCATGTACACAACATTTGCAGGAAACTATAAGTAGATCCTTGGTGGACAGAGCAAACATCTTTCTTGCATATGTTTAGCATCTCCCACAGCTGTAAATAGAAGCAGAAGGAAATGACTACCATTGCTACTTCTAATCTTATCAGAGGAGCTTGGGGTGGCCTCTGACTCTGGATAGATTTGAAGCAGTTCTCCAGTTCTAATTGTAGTATTCCAAAGAAGAGCCTGTACTGACATAGTTTGCAGGAACTTACTGGTTTATTGTTCCATTACACACGCAACATGCAATCTGACAGTGTTATACGATGATAGTTTCGGGGTCACTAGGGCCTTTGTCAAGGCACAGTACAGACTCTGTCAGTTCTGAGTCTGTCCTGTGCCTTGACAAAGGGGACCCCTAGTGCCCCCCAAATGACCCTCAGATAACCTGTTCTGTGTGTAATGGAACAATAAACCTGTGAGCTCCTGCAAACAGTGCAGACTTTTATTCAGAATACTGTATTGGATGGATACTGGGTCCAGCACCAACGACAATCCTACATAAAGGTGTGCAATCTCCTTGGATTTGATGTATGGACAGTTTTAGTTTAGTTCACCATCTGTTCTTATAATTGCATTCCACAGTAATGCTGTTATGAAAATGTGTATTAAAAAATTACAAAAACATTAGTGTACCTATTTATGCATGTGTATATGCTCCCCTTTCGTTATTAATACCATCTTTATGTGAGACATCTTGTTTAGAGTTCAGAGGCCCTCTCACATCAGTCACTGTGCAGTAAGTCTGTCAGACTGCTGAAGCAGGAATAGGAGCTGAGGAATGTAATGCTGAGAGGAGGAATATCAAATGGATACCAGAATATAGGTAAAAGTAAATGGTGAATCGGTAGAGTCTTGGTTATTCCAGCACCGACAGGGATTAGCAGATGCCGGATAAAGCTGGCCATACACTGGCCCGATTTGCGCCCGTTTCGACAGCAGATTCGATCACTGGGATCGAATCTGCTGCCAATCGTTCACGCTACACGCCGAATTTCGATCCATTTCATCCGATCCCGTCGATCGTGCCGTGCGGAAAATAACCGTCGATCGCCCGCGGGTAAAGAGCGCATCGCTAGCGGCGTTCGAGTGCCCGACGACCGACGCAATAGAGCCCGCATACATTACCTGCTCCGCCGGCGCGACTCCAGTCTCCCGGTCACCGCTGCTCTGTCTGCGCTCTGGTCTCCAGGTCCGGCATGCCTCACTTCTTCTAGCCCGGCAGGAAGTTTAAACAGTAGAGCGCCCTCTACTGTTTAATCTTCCTGCCGGGCTAGAAGAAGTGAGGCATGCCGGACCTGGAGACCAAAGCGCAGACAGAGCAGCGGTGACCGGGGGACTGGAGTCGCGCCGGCGGAGCAGGTAATGTATGCGGGCGGGCGGGGGCAGCAGCAGCAGCACCACCACAACAGATTGTGAACGGTTTCAGGCTGAAATCGGTTCGCAATCTGTTTGCAGTAAAGGCAGCCATACGATCCCTCTCTGATCAGATTCGATCAGAGAGGGATCTATCTGTTGGTCGAATCTGATGGCAAATCGACCAGTGTATGGCCACCTTAAGTGTCTTTTCTGAGTGCTTGAGACTCAATGTCAAAAATAAGCTTAGCTAATACAGTACTATACCACACTCTATACTGTACATATCGTAATCTCTGTATTAAATGTTAAGATACGGTAATTGAAAGTATATTAACCTTGGGTGAGCCGTGGAACCCAGTGCACAGCAGAGCCCACAGACAGCCTAAGAATTTGCCCTTCATCACTGTGAATACTGCCATTGATTTGTGCTGGTTGGTTGAGTTGCGGATAACGGGGACTGCTGTATCCTCTAAGATTTTACTATAGGTAAATACATTGATTCTTCTATCTTTATAATTTTTTTTTCCTTTAGTGAAATTTCAGCTTTTTCTCAAGTTAAAGTTGGAATTATGATTATTATTATTATTATTATTATTATTATTATTTATTGTATTTATAAAGCGCCAACATATTACGCAGCGCTGCACAATAGATAAATGGGTTAACATACAAGGTAGGACATACAGGAAACTCACAACAAAACAAGATCATGCAAATGATTTGATAACAATACAGTGTCATAGGTCAAAAGAGAGACTGTTCTAGCCCACAAGAGGGGTGATTGTCAGATTACATAATCAAGCTGGAAACACTAGGGAGGAGTGCCCTGCCAGAGGCTTACAATCTAAAGGGTGGAGGTGGAGACAATAGGTGCATCTTTTGAGAGGGTGTCTAACAAAACATATTATGGTGCTGGTGTAGGGGGTATGCGAGCATGAAAAGATGAGTCTTGAGAGCTTGTTTGAAGGTATTAAAGGTGGGGGCAAGTCTTATGGCTGGTGGGAGCGAGTTCCAAAGAGTAGGGGCAGCCCTGGTGAAGTCCTGCAATCGTGCATGCTACTGAGACCATGCGCTCTTCTATCATATGGGGACTGTAGTGACATGATCCATGTAGCACTGAGCAGGGCACAATTGCAATTCCTACTGAAACCACCTTCCTACAGGAGATTAACGGCAACAACAAGATCTCTGGGAGGAAAACGTGCAGAAACGTGATCCTCATGTAGTTTTCTGTATCTCCTCCATAGAAGCGTAAACTGTGTCTTTGTTATATGCATGTGTGTGTTTGCATTAAAAAATCACAACCTTTTTAAAAATAATTTATGGCATTCAATACATTCCGTTCCAAATTCTGCTGGTCAGAAGCGGAATCTTCGTACATGCGCAGCGTGGCAGGTGTTAACTCGCCCTCGTTGCAGCCTCTGTGCACTGCCTTCCACATCCCTTTTATAAGAGCTGGAACGTGATTTGGAGTGCACAGAGGCGGTGACCCTCTCCACGGTGTGCATGCATGAAGATTCAGGTTCTCATTGGCAGAATTCGCCACAAGGTTACAAATTTGAATGTGCCAAATTGCGCCAACACTAACTGAAGTGATAAAAAAGTTAAATGCTTACCTCTGTAGGGGGAAGCTCCTGGATAGTCCAGAGGCTTCCCCAATCTTCCTACGCACTTTTTTTTTTAATGGGACATGAATGTCAGATTGTTTGCGGCCACACTCGCATCTCGGTTGTTTTTTTTCCAACCCTTTACCAAGCAGTGCAATAAGTTGTTTGTTTGCCTGCAGCCTGTATAACCAGCATCCCTAAATTCCCAGGCCTGCTTACCTGGAATGAGCAGGATGAAGTCATTCTGACACACCCTGTGTGGGTTGAGGAGGGTGGGCTGAACATTTGTTTCCTTCATTGTAGTTAAGGCACAGCAGGGAGGGGGAAGGACTGTAAAGAGTGGGGGGATTTCTTTAAACCCCCAGCATAATCACCCTGACACTTTTTCCTTGCAATTACTTCACTGTCAACGTATCCACAATTGTGGCTTTAGAAGTGTAAAGGAACCCATAATGTACTTGATTTTTCTGTAATGGTTGTCTTTGGCATGCTGCCTAATTATCATCTCTCAAACAAACCTGTTATTTCATCTAGAGACAAATGTCATTGTTGGTTGGAGTAACCATCCAAACCTGGCATTCTTCTACCTGGTGACTTTTATCTGATAATGAATACAGAACTATAGTCAAATAAAGAAAGCAGACCATCATATAGCCAAGTCACTGCAGTAACCATATTCAGTCCTGCCTTGTAAAATTGACTTCATTTTGGTATACAGTCTGAAATCTGTTGAAAATGCATAATATTATACGGCAATCATAGTAACTAGAACAGGCTTTCTCAACCAGGGTTCCCTGGAACCCTAAGGTTCCTTGAGTACATGAGTACACTGCAGGGGTTCCTTGGCATGTTTCCAAATCATGGGGGTTGGGGGGGGGGGGGGGGGAGTATGATAGAAAGCACACTATAATAGGGGGTACTTTAAAAAGAAGCATTAAATTCAGAATAATATCGAGCACATTAATAAACAGCACTAGAAAAAGGAGACATTATAATGCATGGCACTGTAATAGGGGGTAGTGACATGAACAGCCAAAATGGCTTTTAAAGACCATGCCACCTGCAAAATATATTTAGGGGTTCCTTGAGATCCAAAAAGTATTTACAGGGTTTCTCCAGGGTGAAAAGGCTGCGAAAGTCTGAACTAGAATGATAGACTGGGTGACCAACTTGGGTTCAAAGCTTTGGGTGAGGTTGGAAAAATGCATTATCAAGAAGAGCCTTGGGATCTGCACCATGGGGACAATATGAGAAAAGAGGATTGTTTAAAATCATGCCGGACTGGGTACTGAAGGTAGCCATACATCTAGTAATGACGGGCAGATTTGACCAAGATACAAATCTCTCTCTAATCGAATCTGATTAGAGAAAGATCTGTTGGCTTTCGATATACCGCAGGCCAATTTCAGCGTGAAATCTCTTGGAAATCAACCAAACCCACCACCTCACCACTGTGTGCGTGTTTACATATGTAATGTATATGTGCTGTAGTGTGCATTTAAGCATTGCCTGTCCTATGTCATGGTGCTTATCTGTTTTCCACCTCTCTTCAATTAGCTGCACACATGCTGCCGGTGTGGTGCGTATATGATGTCATGCGCAGGCATCCTATGCACTGGCAGCGTCTATGCGGCTAATAGAAGAGGAGAAAGACGGGCACTGTGACACAGAACAGGTAATATATAAATGCACATATGCATGCATACATACATACATACATACATACATACATACATACATTCACTTTGCGGGAACAGCGCTGGAATATCGCTCGCTGTTACCGCCAGGCACCCAATTGAGCAAGTTGGCCTGACATCTTGCAGCATGTCCAACCGATTAATGTGATCAATTTCAGCCCGAAATTGTTTGCATCGTCGATCAGGCATGCACTTGGCGGCACCGATTTTCATTGAATTGGATGGTGGATTGGCCGCCAAGTCACCTAATGTATAGCCACCTTAAAGTATTCTGACCATGTAGGATCAACCTAATCCTAAAATGGTATGGTCAACAGGAATTTCACCACTAACTCTGTTAAAAGGCTTCCCCTTCTTTGCTCTGGGAGAGGAACTGGGATACTTTAGATCATGGAGTGGTCCTGATATTTTGAATATTGAACAGTTGTTAGAAAGTAAACAAATTGAATCCCTCTAGGTTGATAGGAAAGAGTTTTGTACTCCCCCTTTACTTTTGGCAATATAGTCAGGCCCAACATCTCTGGCAAATTAACAAGGATAGGATCAGGTCTAAGGATGACATTACTATTGTAGAGCAGTATTTTTTGAAAGGCAATGACAATAAACATTTAATTTCTAAACTGGATACATTTTGCTTAGCCGAACCAGAAATTGGGATGACATATTATTTATGAAAGTAGAAAATAGAGTTAAAAATGACCTTATCCCAAGAAAGAATTGATGGTGTATAATGTATTTGGGGACTATGGCATTGCAGCTATATCAGGCACAATGCTGTCCTGGCACCGAAGTGACCTGCTTTGGTTGGAGGGTGGGTGTATATATGGTACATTATTGAAAAGGCTGAGGTGTGTGTATATAAGTGTTAATTACTTATTGTCTTATATGACTAGTCTTTGTCATGTATATCTAATTCGAGTTAAGACATTGAGAATGGAAGTCTGTAAGCTTTTTGGGGAAAAATCAACAAAATTGCCATAGTTATTGGTTTCGGATGCAATTTCACATCAGCACGGGTGCTGCCCCCGTTTCTGAAATGGATTTGGCATCCTAGTGGAAACATAAACACAAGCGGACAGATTTTTTTTAAAGATCTTGATTTGCTATTCAGTTACATTTAAAACCAATCAGGGACTTCTCTAAAGATGAATGAATGCTGGTAGTAAACACAGGCTAATCTCCCTGTTCCTTGCTGCATAACTCTTGTAGTAAACCACCCTTGCTGTTACATGAATGGCTCAGTGCTATTTCTCCTCCTGGACGTTATGTCTCTTTTACAATATAAGAATGTTGTCAGACTTCCATGGGACAGGCTAATTCTTCAGATGTCTTTGTTGCATAAGCAGAGCAGGCAGTCTGCAGAAACACTCTGTACAAGACTGCAAAACACAAATGCTTTGTGCTGCTCACCAAGTATGTTTTTTCTATTTGGTTCTGAAAGCTAAATGAGTGTTAAAAGCAATATAAAACTTTTACAGCTGAAGCAATGTTGCAAAGTCTTGGAGCCTTCTGTGCAACTATTTCTTACTGCAGGGCAGTGCAGCTCTTTCACTCCCTCCTGCTTCTCTCCCTGCGGTGTTGGCTTTGAGAACCCAATACCACAGCTTCTGAGACCTCTGGAACTGGAATAGTCTCTAACCATAGCAAAGTTCATGCTATATCTGTTGTAGTCATACCATTATAGCTGAGGGGAAGAGACACGGTGGTCCTTACTTGTATGGGGAGAGGCAGGGATGCAGAGAATCTGGGAATCTGTACAGTATACCTAATGGTTCCAGTGGGGGTACGGAAGGACCCCACTGGGGTGATACAGCGGTTTTAGACCCTTTGCTTTTATATTTTGTTCTATATTTTAGGCAAACCTGAAGTGAAAATAAACTGATGAGATAGATAAATGTATCTATAATTTTAGTCCTAAATCAGGGCTGGTGCACACAAAGAGCGCTTCTGAGTGCTTTTAAAAATGCCATCGCTTTAAAAAGTGCTTGGCCAATGTATTAGAATGGGATGGTGCACACCAGAGCGATGTGGTTTTTTCAAACACAAATGCAGGTCCTGCAGCATTTCTGCTGATTTCTGAGGCGATTCAGCCTTGTGGAAAATGGCGCTGAGAAGCGCTAGATCAGAGAAATTTCCCAAGCATTTTTGTTACAGAAGCTGTTCAGTTACAGCTCTAGTGCAGCAAAAAATAAAAAACGCTACACCAAAACGCTCCAAGACATGATTAGAAAATCGCTACGCACATGCCTATAATCGCCTAGAAAGATCACTTCAAAAAGCGATGAGCATTCGTGATTATGCTATCGCTTTTTGCTGGGCACTGTCCCTAAGATTTTATTTGTCATATTTTTTGTATTGCAAGGTTGAAACAATTTTTTTTTTTTCAAAACTTTTTTTATTTTTTTATTGTTTTGTAGTACAATTGCAAGTGTTATTCATTTCACTATCTTCAATGCAGTATGGAATATTCTAATACCATTTTTTTTTAAAAAAATTTTTTGAATCTTAAATTATTTAGCAGTTTGTGCTCATAAAGAAAAATATATAATGTTCCAGAGACAGCCAAAAATGTAATGCTATTTAGGTTAAACCGTTCCCGGCAGTCCCTTACCATCCTCAGTGCCTCACCGGCGAGTAGCCTGGCAGATATAGCCTTGAGCGAGAGCTTGCTGTGGGCATTGTTCTTTTGACTTACCGCCTACTCCATTACCCTCCATTGTGGACCACTCGAAAAACGGTCCTCCATAGCCACAGAATGTGTTGCTTGCATAGGGCTAGCAATGTGATAGTACAGACTCTGCCCACACTGTCGCCTGAGGGATCGAGTCTCGGTACCTGACGGGGGACAGTTCTTGTATGTATGTAGATTTAAACTTTTCAACATGTTATCTGTTCCCAGGCTCAGATGATTTTTTCTCAGCCTCATGCTACTCCTAAACATAACAGAAATGGTCCTGACTAACTGTCTCTGGCTAGAATCTACCAGATGTAAAGCTGCCCCAGTCACCAAGAGCTCCAGGGTGCCCCGTCATCTCTGCCAAGCACATTGTTTCCCTCCTTACCCCTCCTGCTGGTAGACACTCTGTTGTAGGCCATACTGCCCCCCCCCCCCCCCCTCTCTGCCACCTATCATAATAACAGTATGCGTTACATGGCTACAGCCTCACAATGCCAAGTCCCAATGCCTGATTTAGAGGAACTAATTAAGGCTGGGTTCATGCTGGCAGACAAAACCTACTGCTTCCTAAAGTGGAACAGAATGGATTGGAAGACATGCAAACAGATCCTTTGCAAAGCAATAAGATCCATTCACATATTGGATCTTTTTCTTTATGTTCTGATGAGTGGAATGCATGGTTGTGGGGTTCGCAATATTTGTGGATCCAGATACGGTGAATGTTGATGGAATTAATGGACATCTATAAGAACAGACACTGTCCTTACTAGGCTGGTCACCCCATACGTTTCACCAAGTTTACTCACCTGTCTTCTGTCACCTCGGGTCCACCACTTGGGTCCACTGCAGGGGAGAAGTGCCATTATACAGATGAGCCCCGGCAGAAGCATCAGGCTGCCCATTGGAACAGACCAATGAGGAGCCTCTATCCTCAGGAAGGATTTTCATTGGATCGCTGAGTGGTGGAGGGAGGATTCCCATTGGTCTGTTGCAATCCAATGGGGAACACCATATGCTTCTGCTGGGGCTCTGTTTTGTTTACCAGCGCTTCTCCCCTGTAGAGGACCGAGCAGAGGTGCCAGCAGTGGTGATGGAACTGGCAGCAGATGAACCAGATGAGTGAATATAATGCTTAGTATCCCAGAATGCTCTGGGAGGAGAATTCTGCATAGCTAAGCACCACCAATATACAGCAATATATAAATGTAGGAAGTGTTTATTAATGCTAAAACCAGGAAAATTACCATATAAGTTAGTATCCTGAATAATTTACTGCATTCGACTACTGTATGTCACTACAGTGCCTGTTTAAAGATAAATAAACCCAGACAAGCTACTTGTTGTACAGCTGGCTTTTTATCATTCTTCTTTCTATAGGTGTGCGTTCTGCTTCTAGTCTTTGTATATATTGAGCCATAAAGCCTAGCCTTCTTTATCTGTAGCAGGGAAGTAATGACTGAAGTGCTCTGATGCAGCAATTTGCTAGAGAGGGAAAGCATGCTTTTACCAGGCTGACCTAGACCATAGAGTAAATATCTTGGAACATTGGCCTCTGTGCCAATCAATACTAGTGATTTCTGAAACGTCAGGGCAATATGTCTCCTTAGGTGGTAACAGGTGCAGTTCAATGGCCCGGTGCACACCAAAACCCGCTAGCAGATCCGCAAAATGCTAGCAGGTTTTGAAACTTTTTTTTGTTATTTTTCTGTAGCGTTTCACCTAGCATTTTGCGGTTTTGTGAAGCGTTTTTGGTGTAGTAGATTTCAGATATTGTTACAGTAAAGCTGTTACTGAACAGCTTCTGTAACAAAAACGCCTGCAAAACCGCTCTGAAGTGCCGTTTTTCAGAGCGGTTTGCGTTTTTCCTATACTTAACATTGAGGCAGAAACGCATTCACAATCCAAAAAATGCCTCACCCCGGGAGTATGCGTTTCTGCAAAACGCCTCCCGCTCTGGTGTGACCCACCCCATTGAGATACATTGACCAAGCGTATCCGCAGCCGCAAGCGGCTGCAGAAACGCTGAGAAAGCCGCTCGGTGTGCACCAGCCCTATTTCAGTAATCGGCTTTACTGCTTCAGTTGTTCTGGTAGGCATTTGTCTAGTCACTTTCTCATTTTTAGGCCTGGTTCACACTATAGTGTAAATGCAGCGCATGCGGAAACATTGCGATAAGCGCATCCACTCAGGATGTGATCGGTTGTGCTTCCGCCGTTTACACTGGCTGTGAGGGTTGCATTAGCACCCCTATGCTCACCCCTCTGCTGGTACTTCCGCCACCTTTCTTGTTGCCCACACCACCCCCACTCGTCACTGCTCGTTCATGGCTTACTTGGAAAACAGGAAGCATGGGGCTTCCTGTTGGTTTGAAAACAAAACAAAAAAAAAAAACCTCATGTAAAGTCTACCCAGCAACAGGGAAGCTTCTCATTGGTCCACATTAACAGGAAAGGTAGGGTTTTTTTTTTGTTTTTTTTTGTGCAGCGGGATGCCTAGTGGCTTGCATTGTTTGATTCAAGCTTGCGGTAAGTGTTTTGCGTTGTAGCTGTGGAAAAATGCAGCAGGTTGGAATTTTTAGTTTTGCAGTTCAGCGGGTGCGTCGTGCAATTTTGTGTTTAACTGCTTTCAATTAAAAGTAGCATTTTTCCACTGTAGTGTGTTAACGGGCCTTTTAAAATGATCTGATATGCAAATACCTCTGTCATACAAGCTGACTAAAAAGGAAGGAAGTCTGCAAAGTGTAACTGAAAAGACGTCATCCTGATGTGATTATTCACTTGGTGTTTACTTACTTTGTCATGTGTTTATGGATACTATAGTATGTGTATAAGTAGGCAGTCTGGACAAAGACATACAGCATGCATATTCAGTACGCAAATACTGCAGGGTTATACACATATGTATAAATTATTGTGTATTTGTACAGCATTGACCTCTTCCACAGTGCTTTACATACTGTTTATAGTCATGTCACTGACTAGTGACATGAGACTCCCTTAGAGGCGGCCCTACCATAGCCAGTCATTGTTTTATGTCCCTATTGGCCCCGGGCCATTTTTTTTTGGGGGGGGGGGAGGGGGGGAATAAATGAACTGTATGTTTTTGGAACATGGGAGGAAACCCATTCAAATACAGGGAGAACATACAAACTCCATGCAGACATTGATACTGTTTTAAGTGGATCACAATCCTACATGAGCAGCACTTGACTAAGTACCTTCTGTACGGTCCTCCAGAACATGCTGTTATCCTACATTCAGTATACATATCAAAAGTAGGATTTATGTTCTTAACAGTATCAAAATATGACCTTGCACTGGGTCGTATAAATCAGAGGAGAATGCATGTGCCAAATAACCTTTTGGGCAAGCAATTTCTCAAAAGGTGCTCAGCCTTCTATGGGTCATACCAGTATTCCAAATACAGCGAGTCTATTCATTTACAGTACCCCTGTGTGCCATGATTTTCCAATACTCTATACAAAAGAAAATGTCTGGGACATCTATTCTGACCTATTATGCAGACATTTTTGATTTCTCTGTGCCGCAGACAGTCATTGCGGCGTTGCGAATATCTTCTGTCTTAGCTTGTCATGTTGATAAGTAATAGGCACGGCATCTATAATGACTTGGTATCAGAAAAGCAATGGAGGACTGGTGCCAACCAAGCCAGTAATCCAGTTCATGTTTTTTATAACCTCTTATAATTGACTGTATCTGTTACTCTCATTTTTCTGCCCCTTTCTACCTTCCACTATTATAATGCTAAACTTCTCACTTTAAGCACTTTATATATGTGGCTATAAGCCGACTTTGTGTATAAGTCGACCCAAATATTTGGCCCTCTTAGGCCAAAATGTTTTGTTGACTCAATAAAGCGTGCTATTAAAGGGAACTAAGCACTTTTTTTTCTTGTTTCTTTTTTTTCTTTTCTTTTCTCCTGGTTTCTAATAGCTATAGGAGCTACCGTGTTCCCCTCCCCTTCTAGCTTCCCTTATTTATCCAGGGGCAGGGGTGAAGATGGCATCTGTAACTTCTCTAAACGCTTTGATTTTATGCATGCCAAAATTTCATTTGCTTTAGCTGCTGCAGCTTGACATTGAATATGGTTGTTTAACTTGTTATCCAGTATTTCCAAGTCTGATGTTTCCAGCTGTATGCCATTTATCTTATGTTGCTCTACCATTGGCATGTCCAAGACGCATGACTTTACATTTATCAAATTAAATTTCATCTGTCATCTGCCTGCCCATATAGCCATGCCGTTGAGACCCTGTTGTAAATTGTCACTATCCTGCTTAGTATTTATAATTATGCATATTTTTGTACTGAGACACAACAGAAAGTGTTCCACGCTGAGCTGTGATCATCCAAGGCAGGTTTCTTTTGTCCGCCTGTGATATTGCAGTGACCAGTCAGTGAGGTTGCAGTGCTCTCTCAGCATCTTGCACTGTCCTAGTGGTTAATTAATATATAACATGGAGGGGGAAAAACTCATAACCACCAGTACTTTTTGATTGAAGAATCAGAGTCTTAAGCTTGAGTCTCAGTCATGCACTATTTGATTATCTTCCAATTTATTTCAGACAGTTTATTATCGTTTGAAATTATAATCCGTGAGGCAAAACATTTTTGACTGGGAAGATAGTAAATGGCTACATAGCTTTGGACTGCATTAGTTGGTACAAAAGCTAGCAGTTTGATTTTTCATATTTCTGCTCAAATTTGATTGATGGAATAGTGCAAGGTGGTAAACAACTGCAGCTGATTTTCACTGCAGGAGTCCTCCTCAATAGCATCTGTAATACTGCAAAGTGCGTGGCACTACAACAGTTTAATGCCGCCAAATGGCAGGGTTTGTAGCACTCAATTTAAAAAGTGTTTGTACCACCACTCATGTTAGCACTTCAAACGCAGTGCGGAAACAAGGCAGCAACGAAGAGCATCATGTCTGAGAGCAGCATTGCTCAGATGTCACTCAGTGCTGTGGACACCTCTGCAATACCCATACCAGACACTAGCAAGTGAAGGACCAGTGCACAGAAACAGCTGATAGGCAGTGGATTCATCTGTGAGAGGCCTAACTATTCATAACTAAAGTGTACCTGTACTGAAAAGAGCAGTGACCTAGCAATAGGGGATGCAGAGATGGTGACCGCACATGGCCCCTGGACCAGAGGGGCCCTCCTTCAACAGCTTTATTAGCTCTTTATTGGTGCTAAGCTGGTAACTATCACCTCTATATGTGCTTTGATTGTAGTTGTAACCACTAATAGACAGTTCTCTACCCCAGCCTACACCTCTCTGACACTGCAGCTGTCCTTGGCTGGTTTGGTGCTATATATATCAATTGTTTTGCAATTGGAGAGGAAAGGTAGTTGCTACAGCATAAGATAGCTGGTGATTGGGGGGGGGGGGGGGGGCGAGTTAGGCAGGCAGGGTTCACATGCTTCTCTCACTGGGATGCAGCTTGCATGCTCTGACCCAGGCAGAGGAGTTGCACACAGGAGGGAAATAAGGAGAAAGGATCGGCACTGCAGATTAAGAGCAATTTTTTTAAAAGCAATCTGCAGTGCCAATCCTTTCTCCTTCTTTCCCTCCTGTGTGCATATCAATTGTTAAGTATACAGCGCTTTAGGGGGACCCTATGTAAAACCTCTCATTGGGGACCCAGAGCTTCTAAGCTACATTACTGGAAAAGGGTGCCCTAAATGGGTAGAGGAAAGCTCAGTTAAGGGGAGCCTGTGGATAATCCAGAGGTTTGTCCCGTCCCCTTCCATCTCATTATTCCAGCCCTGGCAACCCCCCGAACCTCTGTGACAAGAGCTTGTCAAAGAGGTAAGCATGGCTGTACTCTCGTTTATGAACAAGCGCAGCTGCATTGCAGAGGCGCAGTACATGCCTTGCAGTAGCAGAGAAAGCAGTGCAGCTCCGAGCTACCGTGCAGGCCCATGTCACCCCGCGCCTGTGCAAAGTGGCTGCGATAATACATGTATGGGAGTGCGGCTGTGAACTTTCAGAGGGTCTCACGGAGAGGTGGTGGTCTGGAGGGAGACATCGGAAGCCTCTGGAGGATCCAGAGGCTTTCCTCACTATCTGATGTTTCTCTGTTTACAGGTTTCATATAAGCTACTCATGGTCCACAACTAGTGCATGATAAAAAAATAAATAAATACTAAGGGCTCATTCACACCTAGGGCTTTTTGCGCACTAAAAACACTTATGCAATGAATCCCTATGGGACAGTTCATATCAGCGCGATTTGTCAGCTTTCCGCTCAGCAAAGCGCTGCATGTACCATTTTAGGGCGATTTTGCTACAATGGAAGGTATAGGAAAAACGCAAAACGCTCACAGAATCGCTTTGTGCGGCGATTGCGTACACGCTTTTGAGAATAAATGCATTGTATTCTTTTCTGGGTCAAACAGTTCACTTCCCGACTTGCGTCAGGAAGTGAACAAACAAATCGCTCTGCTAAAGCGCTTTACAAAAAAACAAAGTGCGCCGGGAGGGGGAAAAAAAACCTCACAAAATTGAAAATCGCTTATGTCAGCGATTTTTAGAGCAAAGCCTAAAAGCATTGACAAGTAGGAAAATCTGTGGCGCATCCAGGACATTTCAGTCGTTCATCTCCCAGCTCGCTCATCATTTAATTGAGCAGTGTGAAAAGGATTCCACAGAGATTCCACAGAGATTAGATTCAGCTCCCTTGGTGATACATGCAGTACAAGTTAGCTTCATGACTTCCTTGCTCCAACACCATCACACTTGTTGGTGCTGCTGTTTTATGTTGATCGCTAGAGATTGTTTTATTTACAGTGCGTTTGTTATGTCAGCAGAAAACACAAGTTCTAACACAAGCTTTCCATGACATAATTGGAATCTTCTGGCAAGGAATGTGGGCTTGATGCCAGTGGCAACTCTAGCCAGACAGATAAAGACACAGTTAAACACATGTAGTAATTGTTTAACCTGCCAAAAGATTTGTAAAATGATGCATATACTCTTGTGATCCACCCACCCTTGCTGTGCAGTACAGTTGCAGAGTATAATTATGGTTTCTTTATTACTCATTATGGAGCTCTGACAGCTTTTTTACAGTCCTAACAATTTATAGTTCTCATTGTCCCTCTGCGCGCTCAGAATTAAATGTATGACAGGGTGACAATGATTCTCAGAGTTTGCAGACGCAGCTAGGGCAGTTGTACACAGATGTCTGTATCATGCTTGTGTACCCTTATACTGGGGCAGCACTTGCCACAGCCTGAATGGGGGTAAGCAGCTGCTATTATTACATTTAGATAAAAACCGAATGCAATGATCTGGAAATCATTTAAAGGATAGCCGAGGTGGAAATAAGCTAATGAAATAAACAATTGTCAATCTATCCCCCTTCTCCTAAGAGTGCCCTTTTAAGGTATTCCACAGTTTTATTTTATATTTAAATCTACTTTTTAGGTTTTTACAGTTTTTATTGTTTTTGATCAATGAAATTTCATTGAAGTATGTCAGAGCTAAAATCGATGAACTATTGACCCTTTTCATCTCTTTCTTGCTCTCAGACGCCATTTTCTGCTTGGAAAGTGTTTCATAGTTGTAATTTCTTATCAGTTAGGATCACACTTTAGTCTGTTAGGATCACACTTTAGTCTGACACAGACAGGAGCTGCTACTTACATACCTGATCAAGCAGAGAAAAAAAGGAACACGGCATAGTTATTTGTGTGCTGGGCACTGTACATACACATGTCTGTCTCATCATGTCACATGTCACATGTCACTTCAGGTATCCTTTAAGCTGGCCATACACTCATCAATTTTCTCAATTGGGAATCTACTGCACAACGTCACATCAATTATAATTTCGATCAATTTTTACCTGAAAATCAATCAGAATTATCTATCAGACTGGAAAATCTTGATAAGGGGTAGGGGTAGAACTGCAGTAGATTTGCAACACAGTGGTTAGATTTTTCAATAGATATCATGCTGAAATCTCTTGAAAACCGATGTGCTGTGTGTAGTGGGAATAGATCGATCTTTGGTAGATCAGAGGGGGATGGAGCCTTTTATCACATTGGGTGGTAACCTCTGCCTAGAATCCAGTGTGTGTACATCAGTTCCTGACTCCTCTCTGGCCAGCGATCAGCCTGACAAATCACTTAGGATGTACGCCAGCCAAGGGAATTGTTCTTATTGGCCCCATTCAGCTGTACTAGGTTGTGCACAAAATGCATGCAACTGTATGTTGACAGAAGAACACTGGCTGATGTCCCTGCATGTTGCACACTGATGCACAATGCTGAGTGGATTTTAGCATTGTGCAAAGGTCCTAAACTCATTTAAACTAGCTTGCTGCTATATAGTGTATTTAATTGTAGAAATGCTTTTTTTCCAGCAACATTTCAATGTAGGTTATAAGCAGGAGAGAGGTGTATTGTATCCCTGACTTTGATAGCAAATGGGTAGCTAGTGGTAAGCTTAGTGGTGTAGCTAAGGATCTGGTGGTGCCCCTCTGGTCCATGGGCCCTGGTGGTGTCACAACCTCTGTATTTTCTATTGCTACACCCCTGGGTAAGGCTGCATACTATGGGGTTGTTCAGCTGTGATTGATCCATGGTTCCTTTGTGGTAGGGTGTTTTTTTTTTTTTTTTTTTTTTTTTAATTCACTGTGTTTTATTCTTCTACATTTGGAAAACTTTGAATGCATTACCAATAGAGTGGATAACATATAATGTTTGTGCATTCATACCATGTTGCACAGGTCCTGCTGCTCCTGTGCCAATATAAAAATGAGCTCCTTCTAACAAAACAGAAGGTCCATCTCTTTCGCTTTTTACTGCAACAATAATTTTCAGGTGGATATGGTCATTGTTTTACAAATGGGGGTTTGTGTTTGGTACAAAATGTGTATTGTATGTGCTGTCTATCTATAGTTGTATAACTATCGACGATTAGCAATAGATGGATAGACACAGATTTCATGTAATTGTTTGCCTACCATGCACTCAAATCATTAGTTAAGCTAAAAATCCTGAGAAATATATCCCTAAAAAAGGGGCTAATATTTCCCCTTTGGAAGTTATGCTACACTGATGTTGTGTTGTAATTTATAAGATGGCCACAAATAACAAATAAAGTATGGATAATTATTTAATAACCCTACATCCACACGAGTATCTACAGTGGAGGAAATAATTATTTGACCCCTCACTGATTTTGTAAGTTTGTCCAATGACAAAGAAATAAAAAGTCTCAGAACAGTATCATTTCAATGGTATGTTTATTTTAACAGTGGCAGATAGCACATCAAAAGGAAAATCGAAAAAATAACCTTAACCTCCCCGGCGTTCAATTGAGATCGCCAGGGAGGCTGCGGGAGGGTTTTTTTTTATAAAAAAAAATCTATTTCATGCAGCCAACTGAAAGTTGGCTGCATGAAAGCCCACTAGAGGGCGCTCCGGAGGCGTTCTTCTGATCGCCTCCGGCAAGCATAAGTAACAAGGAAGGCTGCAATGAGCAGCCTTCCTTGTTTGGCTTTCCTCGTCGCTATGGCGACGAGCGGAGTGACGTCATGGACGTCAGCCGACGTCCTGACGTCAGCCGCCTCCGATCCAGCCCTTAGCGCTGGCCGGAACTGATTGGTCCGGCTGCGCAGGGCTCGGGCGGCTGGGGGGACCCTCTTTCGCCGCTGCTCGCGGCGGATCGCCGCAGAGCGGCGGCGATCAGGCAGCACACGCGGCTGGCAAAGTGCCGGCTGCGTGTGCTGCTTTTTATTTGAGGAAAATCGGCCCAGCAGGGCCTGAGCGGCAGCCTCCGGCGGTGATGGACGAGCTGAGCTCGTCCATACCGCTCAGGAGGTTAAATAAAAGATAGCAACTGATTTGCATTTCATTGAGTGAAATAAGTTTTTGAACCCCTACCAACCATTAAGAGTTCTGGCTCCCACAGAGTGGTTAGACACTTCTACTCAATTAGTCACCCTCATTAAGGACACCTGTCTTAACTATATACAATACAATACAATAATACAATAACATTTCTATAGTGCTTTTCTCCCATAGGACTCAAAGCGCTTAGGCTCTCTCAGATTCAGTAATTAGTAGGATGAAGTATTCACACAACAA
The DNA here is from genome assembly GCF_040937935.1 of Hyperolius riggenbachi. Taxonomy (NCBI): domain Eukaryota; kingdom Metazoa; phylum Chordata; class Amphibia; order Anura; family Hyperoliidae; genus Hyperolius; species Hyperolius riggenbachi. Next base: position 352,446,976 of record NC_090648.1, read on the forward strand.
AAGTTATATTTCTGCAAATGCCAGACTGAACAGGTGGGTTTTCAGTCTGGATTTAAACACGTCCAGGGATGGGGCTGTCCTGATCTGTTGAGGTAAGGCGTTCCAAAACGTAGGGGCAGCATGACAGAAGGCTCTGGGACCAAAAGTTTCCAAGTGGACTCTGGGTATGACTAGATTATTAGAACCTGTGGATCTGAGAATGCGGGGATTGCTACGCAGCTGTAACATATCTTTCATGTATCCAGGGCCTAGATTATTCAGGGATTTAAATGTCAGTAGGCCGATCTTGAATAGGACCCTCCATTCTATAGGTGGCCAGTGAAGGGAATGCAGGACTGGCGTTATGTGGCAGTGACGGGGTTGGTTGGTTAGCAGTCTGGCAGCAGTATTCTGTATCAGCTGTAGGCGGTACAAGACCTTTTTTGGAAGGCCAGTGTAGAGAGCATTGCAGTAGTCCAGTCGGGATGTGATAAAGGCGTGGACTAAGGTTGGCAGATCTTCTGGGGGTATGAGGTGCTTGATTTTTGCAATGTTCTTCAGGTGAAAATAGGATGATTTCACCACAGCAGAGATTTGAGTTCTGAAGTTTAAATCCCCATCAATTAGAACTCCCAGGCTACGCACATGATCAGAGCTGCGTAGATCCGAGCCTCCTATTCCCAGTGGTGAAGACTGCAAGTTAAGTTGTTTTGTTATCATGCTCTGCCCTCCAATCAGAAGGACTTCAGTTTTGTCTGCATTTAGTTTCAGCCAGTTGTCATTCATCTATTGCTGTAGTTCACGTAAGCAGGCGTTTATAGTTAGAGTTGGGTCTGTCACACCAGGCTTGAAGGAAAGATATAGTTGGGTGTCGTCTGCATAGCAGTGGTATGTCAGGCCATGCTTTTGGATTAGTTTTCCCAACGGTAGCATGTAAATCGTGAAAAGCAGGGGAGAGAGGATTGAGCCCTGGGGCACCCTTAAGTGTTACAGGGGTGGACAGGAAGGGCCCCATAGACACTTTGTGGGTTCTGCCACTCAAGAAGGATTGGAACCACTGAAGTACTATGCCATCAATGCCTCAGTATTCCTGTAGCCTGTTTATCAAGATGTCATGGTCAACTGTGTCAAAGGCTGCAGAAAGGTCTAGCAGTATGAGGATCGAGCACTCTCCTCTGTCTCTTGCCATGAGCAGGTGGTTGCATATTTGGATGAGGGCAGTTTCAGTGCTGTGGTGTTTCCTGAAGCCAGACTGGAATGGGTCATAACTGTTATTTTGTAGGATTCTGGCTTCTAGCTGGAGGTATACAGCTTTTTCAATTAGCTTGCCCAGAAAGGGGAGGTTAGAGACAGGTCTGTAGCTGGTCATTGCATCTGGGTCCAGGGAGGGTTTTTTGAGGAGAGGCCTGATGATTGCTTCCTTCAGTAAAGCAGGAAATATCCCTGATTGTAAGGAACAGTTAACAATTTTGAGGAATACCGGTACGAACAGGTCGGGGCAGTTCAACATGAACTGTGTTGGGCCAGGATCCAGGTCACAGGTAGTTAGGCGGACGTGAAGGAGGATGCTTGATGTGACTTCTTCATCAATTTCTTTGAAGTTTGACCAAGGTGTTACATTGTCTCTGCTAATGGTCTTCGGCGCTATATTAGGCTCAGATGCTGTAAGTTGGATGGCGGACCTGATAGCGGAGACTTTGTCTGTGAAGAAATGGGCAAATTGGTCACAGAGGTCCTTTGAAGACTCGATATTCAGTTTTTGACATGCTGGATTGCAGAGTTTTTCCACTGTGCGGATCAGTTGGGCTGGTTTGTTAACTGCATTTGCAATCTCTTGTGATAGAAAGGATGATTTTTTTCCCGTGATTACCTTTTGGTAGCTCTTCAAGTGGAAGATTAAGGCATGTTTGTCTTCTGGGGACTGAGATTTGCGCCACAGCCTCTCAAGTTTTCGGCCTTGTCTTTTCAGCTCTTTTATAGCATTATCAAACCACTGTGCATGATGGTGTGGAGTAAGATATTTGGTGCGCAGAGGAGCAATGGTCTCAAAGGTGGAGGACACACATTTGTTGTATTTAAACACCAGAGTATCAGGGTCCAAGCTGGAGTCAGTCAATTCATCAAAGCTAAGGTTATCTTGGATATGTTGAGGTGTTAGCCCTTTTAAGCGGCGATATTTTATTTGATTCTTGACCTGGTGTTTGACAGCTGGTATTGAGAGGGAGAAGTGGATAGTGTGATGGTCTGACCAGGCAACAGGATTAATTTCCACATTGGCTATTGACAGCCCAGTATGGAATATAAGGTCCAGAGTGTGACCTTTCCTGTGAGTAGCAGAGCTGATTGATTGGAGGAAGCCCAGTTCATGTAAGGCACGAGGTAGCTCTTTTCCAAATTATGAAGAGGAGTCGTCCACCCATGTATTGAAATCTCCAAGAACAATCCATCTGGGGTGTTCCAGTGTTAGGTTGCATAGGAGGTCTACAAGTTCCTCAAAGAAGTCTGAGTATTTTTCTGGTGGGCGGTAGATCAGCAATATGTTAATGTTTTCCTCAGCTGAAAGTTGCACCCCCAAGCATTCAAACGAGTTGGTAGGACCTACAGTAAGTGGTCTGATTTTCAAAGCTGATCTAAAGCAAAGTGCAACCCCTCCTCCCCTGCGTTCTTTCCTGTTGCAGTATATCACGGAATAGTTTGTTGGCACAGCTGCCTCCAGGGTGGGGCCAACAGGTTCAGAAAGCCAGGTTTCAGTCAGGCAGGCCAGATCAGAAGACTCTATTAGATCATGTATGATTGCTGTTTTGTTGTTTATTGATCTGACGTTGCAGAGGACAGCCTTGATACCCTGGGAGCTGAGGTCTGAGATTGAGGACTCCAGGAGGGAACAGTCTCTAGATGTGTGGCTGTCATCTCTGCTGGATTGTGCTGGAGCTATTAGGGTTGTTGGCTGGGTGTACTCTGTAGATTTTGTCACAGAGTTATTTTGGTTCTGCAGTGAATAACGTCTTTTCCCACGTCCCCAGGATCCTCTCTTTGTCTTTCTGTAGATTCCAACAGACTTAAGTAGAATTATTGTTGATTTGTCAATTGGATATATATTTCTTGGTTGGTATACAGCTAGAAGTGTCTGTGCTGAATATTGATGTTTACACATTAGGATGGACAAGAGACAGCTCAGGGCTCCTGCTAAGAAAGGCCCTATTTAAAGTCAAGGTGTGAACTTTCACAGCTGTGGCTGGTATCCTGCAGAGATCAAAGGGCCTGTATAGACTGAATTGTCCTTACACAGAGATGTATGGATGGACAGCATGGATTTGAAAACACAGTCCTTTGTTTAGGAGTTTGAAGATATAATATATAATATATGTAGAAAAATATAGTCTATTGAGCATAGATGCTGTAGATAATCGATGAAAGTTACTCACAGGATGGGAGACGGCGGGCACAAAGAGGCAGAAAGTCTTTAAGGTCTCAGGTCAATTCCAAGGAAGGTGTGCAGTGTCCAGCAGTGTGTGATACCAAGGAAGATTCAATCCAGCTTAAATATTTGCCATCCCAAGTAATCCAGGTGTTCTGAAAGGTTATAGGTGTTGCTGGAGAAGTGATACATTAGAATCCACTGAAATTTCGGTCCAGTCTTTCCATTAAGAGGTTTAAAGTAGCAGAAATGAGATGTAATGTCTGGAGCAGCCTTAGAGAGCAGCAGCACCAGTCTGGGCGCGCTCAGTAAGTAACTAGTCACCTGTATAAAAGACACCTGTCTACAGAATCAATCAATCAAGCAGACTCCAAACTCTCCAACATGGGAAAGACCAAAGAGCTGTCCAAGGATGTCAGAGACAAAATTGTAGACCTGCACAAGGCTGGAATGGGCTACAAAACCATTAGCAAGAAGCTGGGAGAGAAGGTGACAACTGTTGAGGCGATTGTTCGAAAATGGATGGAGCACAAAATGACTATCAATCGACCTCGCTCTGGGGCTCCACGCAAGATCTCACCTCGTGGGGTGTCAATGGTTCTGAGAAAGGTGAAAAAGCATCCTAGAACTACACGGGAGGAGTTAGTGAATGACCTCAAATTAGCAGGGACCACAGTCACCAAGAAAACCATTGGAAACACATTACACTGCAATGGATTAAAATCCTGCAGGGCTAACAAGGTCCCCCTGCTCAAGAAGGCACATGTGCAGGCCCGTCTGAAGTTTGCCAATGAACACCTGAATGATTCTGTGAGTGACTGGGAGAAGGTGCTGTGGTCTGATGAGACCAAAATAGAGCTCTTTGGCATTAACTCAACTCGCTGTGTTTGGAGGAAGAAAAATGCTGCCTATGACCCCCAAAACACCGTCCCCACCGTCAAGCATGGGGGTGGAAACATTTTGCTTTGGGGGTGTTTTTCTGCTAAGGGCACAGGACAACTTAATCGCATTCACGGGAAAATGGACGGAGCCATGTATCGTGAAATCCTGAACGACAACCTCCTTCCCTTCTGCCAGGAAACTGAAAATGGGTCGTGTATGGGTGTTCCAGCACGACAATGACCCAAAACATACAGCAAAGGCAACAAAGGAGTGGCTCAAGAAGAAGCACATTAAGGTCATGGAGTGGCCTAGTCAGTCTCCGGACCTTAATCCAATAGAAAACCTATGGAGGGAGCTCAAGCTCAGAGTTGCACAGAGACAGCCTCGAAACCTTAGGGATTTAGAGATGATCTGCAAAGAGGAGTGGACCAACATTCCTCCTAAAATGTGTGCAAACTTGGTCATCAATTACAAGAAACGTTTGACCTCTGTGCTTGCAAACAAGGGTTTTTCCACTAAGTATTAATTCTATTGTTAGAGGGTTCAAAAACTTATTTCACTCAATGAAATGCAAATCAGTTGCTATCTTTTATTTAAGGTTATTTTTTCGATTTTCCTTTTGATGTGCTATCTGCCACTGTTAAAATAAACCTACCATTTGAAATGATACTGTTCTGAGACTTTTCATTTCTTTGTCATTGGACAAACTTACAAAATCAGTGAGGGGTCAAATAATTATTTCCTCCACTGTATATGAGTAACGCCATTAATAGCTGCAGTTTATACCCAGTTCAGGCTGCAGCAAACACTGTAGCTCTATAGGTGCTCATACACTAATCGATTTTTCCTTGGCAGATTCGATCACGGTTTTCAAATCTGGCAGAGAACGATGATCCAACATGGCCAACCACTCATGATTTGGATTAATTATTATTATTATTATTTATTGTATTTATAAAGCGCCAACATTTTACGCAGCGCTGCACAATAGATAAATGGGTTAACATACAGGTAGAACATACGGAAACTCACAACAAAACAAGATCATGCAAATGATTTGATAATACAGTATCATAGGTCAAAATAGAGACTGTTCGAGTCTACAAGAGGGGTGGTTGCGAGTAAGATTGCATAATCAAGCTGGATACGTTAGGGAGGAGGGCCCTGCCGGAGGCTTACAATCTAAAGGGTGGGGTGGAGACAATAGGTGCGTCTTTTGAGAGGGGGTCTAACAGAACATATTATGGTGCTGGTGTAGGGGGGTATGCGAGCGTGAAGAGGTGAGTCTTGAGAGCTTGTTTGAAGGAATTAAAGGTGGGGGCGAGTCTGATGGCTGGTGGGAGAGAGTTCCAGAGAGTAGGGGCGGCCCTGGTGAAGTCCTGCAATCGTGCGTGTGACTGAGTTATGCGTGGTGCGACTAGGCGCAGGTCATTGGAGGATCGGAGGGGGCGGGCTGGTATGTGCCTGTGGACCAGATCAGAGATGTAGGTTGGGCAGGTCTTGTGCACTGATTTGTAGGCAAAGCACAGGATTTTGAAATTGATCCTAAAGCTGATGGGGAGCCAGTGTAGTGCTTTACAGAGCGGAGTTGTAGAGGCGCTGCGGTGAGAAGAATGTATCAGTCTGGCTGCCGCATTCATTACCAATTTAAGTGGGTCAGTACGGTTGGTGGGGAGGCCAGAAAAAAGAGAATTGCAGTAGTCTAGGCGGGAGATGACAAGGGCGTGGATAAGGAGTTTAGTGGTGTCAGGGGACAGGTAGGAGCGGATCTTGGAGATGTTGCGGAGGTGGAAGTTGCAGGATCTGGCAATACCTTGGATGTGGGCGGTAAAGGAAAGTTCAGAGTCCAGAGTAACACCTAGACAGCGGGCTTGGGAGGTAGGGTGGATTATAGTATTTTCAATAGTGACGTGCAGATCTGGGAGGGGTGCAGCTGTGCGGGGTGGGAATATTAGAAGCTCAGTCTTGTCCAAATTAAGCTTCAGGTACCTGGCAGCCATCCAGGAGGAAATGGATGTGAGGCAGGCAGAGACTTTGTCCATGGTAGAGGAGGAGAGGTCTGGGGTGTGGAGATATATCTGGGTGTCGTCGGCATACAGGTGGTAATTGAAGCCCATGGAGGAGATGATTTTGCCAATTGAGGCAGTATAGAGTGAGAACAGTAGGGGTCCTAGGACGGAACCTTGAGGAACACCAACTGAGAGGGGTGTAGGAGTGGATGAGGAGCCATTGAAAAATGTTGTAAAGGAGCGGTTGGAGAGGTAGGAGGAGATCCAGGCTAAGGCTAGGTCCTGAATGCCCATTAGCTGCAGGGAGTGGAGGAGGAGGGAGTGGTCGACAGTGTCAAATGCCGAGGAGAGGTCCAGGAGGAGCAGGATGGAGTATTTACCTTCGGCTTTGGCAAGGGCGAGGTCATTTACCACTTTGGTGAGGGCGGTTTCTGTAGAATGGGCTGTGCGAAAACCAGATTGCAGGGGATCGAGAAGGGAGTTGGAGTTAAGGAAGTTGGTCAGGCGTTGGTGGGCCAGGCGTTCAAGAATTTTTGAGGCAAAAGGGAGGAGAGAGATTGGGCGGTAGTTGGATGGCAGAGCAGGGTCAAGTGAAGATTTCTTTAGTAGGGGAAGCACAGTGGCCTGTTTGAATACGGAGGGGAAGATGCCGGTGGAGAAGGAGAGGTTGAACAGATGGGTGAGGACAGGGGCCAGATCAGAAAAATGTGGGCGCAGAGAATCAGATGGGACCGGATCTAGGGGGCAGGAAGTGGCAGGTGAAGTTGCCAGCAGCTGGTTGACTTCCTCCCCCGTGACAGGATTGAAGGAGGTAAGGGAGGAGAAAGAGGAAGGAGTCGGATGTGGTGGGGAGGCGGGGGCGATAGAGTGGAGGAGAGAAATATCCTTCCGGATGGTTGTAATTTTGTTGATAAAGTAATTTGATAGGTCAGTGGCTGAGAGGGTGGAGGTTGGGGGGGGAGGTGTGGGGTTAAGTAGGGCATTGAAGGTGGCAAAAAGACGACGTGGGTTGGAGGCTTGGGTAGCGATCAAGTGAGTGAAGTATATCTGTTTACTATCAGCGAGGGCAGCATGGTACATCTGCAACTTGGTCTTGTATCCCAGGAAATCATTGTTGTTGCGGGATTTCCTCCATTTGCGTTCTGCAGCTCGTGTCTCATTTTGTAGTTTTCTTGTGAGGGCAGTGTGCCAAGGTTGGGGGTTGGGGCGACTGTTGGTACGAAAGGTCAGGGGAGCCGCATGGTCTAAGGCTGCAGAGAGGTTACTGTTGTATTGAGCTGCCGCTTCGTTGGGGCAGGTTAGGCTGGGGAGGGAGGAGGAGAGAGAGTGGAGAGGTGTGGCTAGTACATTGGGGTCAAGGTTGCGCAGATCTCTCTGCCAACGTCCAGTTTGGGGAGGGGGACAGGGGGTGCTGGATGGAGTGAGGGTGAAGGTGATGAGGTGGTGGTCGGAGATGGGGAATGGTGTAATGTCCAGGGTGGTAAGTGCGATGGCTTTGGAGAAAATTAGGTCCAAGGTATTACCAGCACTGTGGGTTGTGGCGTTAGTATGCTGAGTGAGACCAAGGGAGTTGGTGAGTGAGAGAAGCTGAGTGGCAGCAGAGGTGGTAGGCTCATCAATTGGAATGTTAAAGTCTCCGAGGATGATTGTTGGGAGGTCGGAGGACAGGATGTGTGGGAGCCAGGAGGCAAGGTTTTCTAGGAAGTGCGATATAGTACTGGAGGGGGGGCGGTATAGGACTGCAATAATGGCTGGGAGGGGATGGTAGAGGCGGATAACATGGGCCTCAAAGGAGGTAAAGTAAAGAGAAGGGGGAGGGGTAAGGACACAGAAGGTGCAGAATGGGGAGAGGAGAAGGCCCACCCCTCCCCCAGGCCTGTTATCTGGTCTTGGGGTATGGCTGAGGTGTAGACCCCCGTAGGATAGGGCTGCAGCTGCAGGCAGGTCAGAGGGGGTGAGCCAGGTCTCAGTAAGGGCAAGAAAGGTGAGGGTTTTTGAGATAAAGAGGTCATGGATAGTTGTAAGCTTGTTGCGGATAGATCTGGCATTCCAGAGAGCGCCAGATAGAGGGAGAGATTGTCTGAGTATGGGGCGGATGGGAATGAGATTGGGGCGAGAATGTTCGTGGGTATGGGGAGGGTGGGAGGTGCGGCGGGGAGAGGGGCTAGGTGGGTAAATTTGGTTGTGGTGGGTGAGGTGGGAAGTATGAGGAGGGGAACGGGGGGGTTGGGAGACCGGAGTGGGCCTGGGGTTAGGATGTGTGGTGAGCAGTGGACAAGGGACCAGGGGGACCATCTGAAATTAGTCAAAATATTAATCGTGATGAAGGGAAGATCAATGGCAGTTGCAACATTAGATTGATGGCCTATGGCGTCAGGGCCCCAAAGCCAGGTGATGGCCCCTAGCTCCTCCCTCCCCCCCCTAAGTTAATAGTTCACCCCTGTGGCCCCATTTGCTGCAGAGTACTTGCGGCAGCAGAGTGAACTGGCTGGGGTGCTCCCTTCTTTAATCCATGTCCTCCTTCCCTGCTGGCTCTTGTTCTGCGTGACTCCATGTTACACAGTGAACAGGCTCCCACAGGGAAGGAGATAGGACACAGGAGGGAGCGTGTGGGTGGTACAGGTGAGTTTGCTCCACTGCTGCCAGTACTCTTCAGCCAATGGGTCCACAGGGGAGCACTTGGGTAGAGAACTGGAGGGCCCATCAGCCAACTCTTGGGCCTGGGGGGACAATACTATCTGGGGAACAAAGGAGCTGCCTAATGCCATTTTGTACAGTGCAGATTTCATGCTGAAATCTAGTAATCGATTTGCAGTGTGTGGCAGGAGTATAACCCAATCTGATCAGAAAGGGATCTCTTTTGAGCATGTCTGCTTGTGTATGGCCACCTTAAGAAGGTGCGGAGGGCCCTATTCAAAAACCCCTTCTACACTTACCATTGGTGTGATTTATTTATTTTGTATTTTATTGTTTAGTACCAACCAGGGTTACATTATTATTTACTACTACACAGCTACAATTTTCTATAAGTACATGAACTTATCATAAATGACTGTCCTGTCCCAGGGAATCTCTGCCCATTGTGATCGCCACTACCACAGCACCCTGTGTGAGCTTCTCTTTCTCTATATGGCCACCTAATACAGCCTCATTGTAAGATTGATATTCTGCTATCAGGTGATATGGAGCACACCACTGGATGATTTCCTAAACTTTTCAAAGGTGTATTGGTGATTTAAAGAGTGGTATGTATGTTTGCCTGGGCTTGTTTTTGAACAACTGCAGACTGCCATTATTCATTTATACTGTGCCAATGGATTTGAGAGTGTAGAAACTCATTCAATTGGTAACTTGACCCTGGAGGATCTCTCAGTACTGTCCTAGATTCACAGGGTTGTGGAGTCGTTACAAAAATCTTCCGACTCCTGCTCCGGGTACCCAAAATGGCCCTGACTCCGACTCCTCGACTCTGACTCCTTAGTCTAATACTTAACAGGGCTGTGGATTTTGTACAAAAATCATCCGACTCCCGACTCCAACTCCTCAGTTTATGAAATCAACGACTCTGACTCCAGGTACCCAAATGGCCCCGGCCTCGACTCCGACTCCAATTCCACAGCCCTCATGGCATAAGTTTAGATGCACACATGGTGCACGTTACTGTGAGTTTTCTCAGAATTCAAGGCGGTCTAGTCACTTAAAACAGGATTTATATGTTTGATATGTAAACATAAAAAGGAAGCTGTAAGGCTGAGTTAAGTGTCTTTCCTATCTACACCCATGGTGACACACTTCAAAGAGTCTCTCCCCAGTTTAAAGTGAAATACTTTGATTGAAATGAAGACTGAAGTGAACAAAGCACCATTTTTTTTTACCACCCAGGGTATCTCAATAGCACATTAAAATGCATGCTAACAATGTGGTTCATTATAAAAAAAACCTTCAATTTTACCTCTTCTTTTTACATTTAAAAGTTTAGCAGAGGGATTTATTGCCCTACTTCTGGAAACAGGATGACACATTTCGGGCAGATGAGGACTGCTGTAATTTATTTTATTGCACACAGCTAAAAGCAAACAAAAACTTTCATCAGCAGGGGGAGGGGTGGAGAGATAGGATATTGTGCTTCAAAGAGCTTAGAGAAGTCACACATGCTATCTTCACACCTGCTCCTGGATAAATAAGGGCAGCTAGAAGGGGGGGGGGGGGACATGGCAGCTCCTATAGCTATTAGAAACCAGGAAAAACTGCAGGGGAAAAGGGTGCTTAGTTCCCCTTAACATCCTTTGCGTTCAATTTCTGCTGGATTTCTGTGCAAAAAGTGATCCAATTATTTTTTTATAACCATTTTTTTCATCATCTTTAAAGGGGTTCTGCGAAGGGGGAAAAAAACCTCAAAATGACACTTAGGGCCCTTTTCCACTAGCAGTCGCCCTTACCCGGGGCTTCTGTCAGCCCCCTATAACTGCCATGTCCCGCTCCATTCCCCTGCAATCATCCGTTCCTTGCCTCCAGTCCCAGTCTAATTTATTCCTCTATGTTGACTACGGCTGTACACCCGTGGCCGCTTGCGTGCTCTCTTCTGCTCGCGTCTCCGGGAGCTTAGCAGTATGAGAGAACCTCGTACTGCGCCTGTGCAGTAAGCTCCCGGAGATGCAAGCGGGAGCGCACACTATTCGTCTAGTAAGACTAATAATCGGATGAGACCAGCGGCAGGGAACGGAGAAGGACGGTGCGGGATATGGCAGCTACAGGGGGGCGATAGAAGCCCCAGGTAAGTGTCAGTTTTGTTTTTGTTTCACCCTCCACAGAACCGCTTTCAGCCTTTTTGTACTAGCGATTTTTCATTAATTTGGCCATGCGATTGCGTTTTTTCATTTGCATTGCATCATCACTCTTAAAATCGCTCCAGAAAGCTATTGCGATTTGCAAATCGAATCACTATAGTGGAGAATACGTTTCATGATTTATATGATAGTCGCAACCCTAGCGATTTAAAAATCACTAGCGATTTTGCAATTCAGCTGTGCGGTGAAAAAGGGCCCTCAGAAGGGAGTTCAGCTTGTTGGGCAGTTCGGCATCCTGTCTGCTGCCAACGAGTGCCATTCGAGTGCAATTAAAATGCAGCGGAATGGTATCGTTAGTAACACCATGCATGTCAGCGGTTGACACATGGTGGCCGGCATTACCCTGTGGCAGAGAACTGTAACGTCGCGTCTGAGCATGGCTGCAGCTGGGCTCAAATGTGACTCTATGGGTCCGCCTGGCCACCGCCAGTTTCGAGCACTGACCAGCGTCTGGCCGGTGCACGAAAACAGCGGACAGTGACAGGTAGTGAGTTCAACAGCTGTAGGAACAGAGTCTTAACACTGCTTGAAAAATAGTAGGGATTCATTTCACTGACATTCCAATAACAGTTTTGGTTGCCCGGCCATCTGAATATCCAGAACTGCTATCTTTACTATTGCTTTAATCAGAAAATAATACTCTATTCGTATAATTTGACACCCTCCACCACTACTTGCATTTGGATTTCCTGTGCTGGCTGCTCAGGAGTTAATTCCTGGTGCCCTGAGCTCTGCACACATGAACAAGGAGAGAGCGCCATCTTGTGACCTTTTGCTCCCATAGACATCCTTGCTGCAGAGTCCCAGAATAGCTGTCTTCTCTCATATGCAGTGCAGAGCTGGAAATTGTAAGGTCTTGAAATAGATACTGAGGTCTTTTAAGAGTAACAAGCGTAACAAGCATGATTGCTGACTGCTCTTTAGTGGCAGCCTGGCAGGGACGCTTCTCATTCTGTGGTGGCCATGATTCTACAGTATTTTTTGTGCCCTAACTCCTAAAATACAGATATTCTACATTTGTTTTAGAATTGCCATAAACTTTATTTTTATAACTGAATGTAAATAAATCTACACATAAAAAGAGCCTAATATACAGTAGTCACCACTGTTTTAGGATATGTGTAGATTTGAAAACACCTCTCAAGGTATACATATTTATAAATGATGAGGAACTTCCAATATGTTATTGTTATTATTTATGATTCCTGTTTTGCAGGAAATCGCAAGCATTCAAAGGTTGGGCCATTTCTCAGTAGTACCTGATTAAAGTGTAACTGTTGGGCATAAAATCAAAAATCAATTCTTTATTTTTGTCTGGCAAACAAGTAATAAGCATGCTAACCAGGCAATCCAAAAGTTAAAATCTCTCTTACTTTTCTTGTTTATAAATGACCATTCCCCAGTTTACCTGACTCTTATTTGGTACGTTGCCGCAAAAAGGAAGTTGCAGGGCATTCTGGGTTGTCTTTTTTTTTTTTTTGCTTCTTTATTTCCCCTCAGACTAAACTAATGTACAGAAGCAAAAAAGGACAACCCAGCATGCCCTGCAACTTCCTTTGTGTGGCAACGTACCAAATAAGAGTCAGGTAATCTGGGGAATGATCATTTATCAGCAAGAAAAGTACCGTATATTCCGGCGTATAAGACGACTGGGCGTATAAGACGACCCCCCAACTTTTCCAGTTAAAATATAGAGTTTGGGATATACTCGCCATATAAGACTACCCCTCTTCCAACGCACACCAAATTAAAATAAAAATAAAAAAATAATGTACTGGTGCTGTACTGTATGTGTCACCCAGTATATAACAGTGTATAGTTAATTGACTTGTTGCATTGGTCAACTCTCCTTAAAGAGACACTGAAGCGGAAAAAAAAATATGATATAGTGAATTGGTTGTGTACTATGAATAATTACTAGAAGATTAGCAGCAAAGAAAATATTCTCATATTTTTATTTTCATGTATATAGTGTTTTTTTCTAACATTGCATCATGCTATAATATGTGCAGATTACACAACATTCAGCATTCAAAATGAGTCTTTCAGAGCAGTCTGTGCACTAATGACCTCTCCTCTAGCAGAGGAAAAGAAAACAGTTGAGATAATAAAAGTCAGATAACAGCCCTCTCCAGGACTAAACTTAGGAGAGTTAATGGCTTGTTTGCATAGAGATAACAACTGGAGTTTCTTAACTCTTCCTGTACTGGAAACAATTAGACTGATGTATCTGATCTTAATGTTTTATTTATTAGCTGTACTACACATACAAACCATAATATCATAATTTTTTTTCGCTTCAGTGTCACTTTAAGTAGACTGGTCAGCTCTCCTGGTCTACCTGTTTATCAGAGCGGTATGGAAGAATAGATTGTGCTCTCTCAGCAGCGCGATCTGAGAGGTGGTAACAGGATAGGGCGTATCACCCCGCATCAATGACACACGGCGTATAAGACGACCCCCAACTTTTCAGAAGCTTTTCAAGGGTTAAAAAGTAGTCTTATACGCAGGAATATACAGTAACAGTGATTTTAACTTTTTTGGATTGCCTGGTTAGCATCCTTATTACTTGTTTACCAGATAAAAATAAAGAATTGATTTTATGCCCGACAGTTACACTTTAAGGGACACGAGGAATAGGGAGGCTGCCATATTTATTTCCTTTTTATCTATACCAGTTGCCTGCCTGTCCTGCTGCTCCTCTGACTCCAATACTTTAGCCATAGACTCTGAACAATGCAGATCAGATGCTGCAGATCAGGTGTTTCTGGTTCACTGACAGGTGTTAGATGAATGGTGCTAAACAACTGCTTTTCTGAACTAGCCCAAAAATTGCATTACGTTACAGGTCATAAAGATGACACAAGGCCTAAATATGCTAACACTGGAATGCCTCAGAATACTCTGAACTCTTTTGTGACTAATTTTTCTCTCAGGGTTTGTTCCTGGTCCTTTAGCTTTCTGTGTATGTCGAAATGTTCACTATATATTTCACTTCTGTCACTGTGTGTCAGTATTGCCATCTGTAACACAAGATTAGCTGAAATGATTCATTATGGTAATGCACTTCCTGTTTTTCCATCTTTTCTCGGTGCGGATAACCACACTGTGATGTAGCATGTTTAAAAGCTGCTTTATTTATAGTCTAACACATAATTATTCATTAAGAATCCATTAGATGTTAAGATTCGTATAGTGCTGAGAATTTCACAAACTAATTCATAATAAGACTATAGATCACAATAAGAGTATATATCTAGTAGATGATTTCTAACAGGGAACCTTCATTCAGAGCGAATGGGTTAATGAAGGGGAGGCGTGTGTGATTTGTGACCAACAGTCACTGCTGTATTAACACTTCCTGAGCCCCTTAAAGGAGAACTGCATGGAGTTCCACTTAACGACCGCCCAACGCCGATAGGCGTCGGCGGGTCGTTAGTGGTATTGCATGGAAATCCATGCCAGTTCACGGAGGGTGTCTCCGTGAACCGTGTGCGAGCCGCCGATCGCGGTTCGCACGCGTAATGTAAACACACGGGGAAGAAATCCCCGCTGTTTACATGAAACGGCGCGCCGTAAGGAAGATCGGCGATCCCCGGCCTCTAATTGCCCGGGGATCGCCGTCATTTGATAGGCTGAAACCTATCCTATCAGGCGCAGGACGGATATCCGTCCTGCGCCGCTCATTGGGAGAGGTAGAGGGAGGAAATCGCTGCGGAGCTAATCAGTAATGGCCGGCGGCGATCAGACCCCCCCCCCCAGCAGGACATCCCCCTAGTGGGGAAAAAAGGGGGGGGGAAGTCTGATCGCCATGCCACAATCCTGATCGGTGTTGCAGAGCCCACGCAGCACCGATCATTGCAAAATACCTTGGTCCTTAAGTAAACTTGGTGTTGCGTAAAAAAAGCAATAGTAAATTAGTGTGTACACACGATTTCTAGGCTTAATCATTAACCTCCCTGCAATAGCAGTCCACAATCTCAAGTCATTTTCTGTATCTGCAGTCAGCGTGCTTCATTGTAAAAACACCTCAGAACAACAACAACAATATAGTGCAGATGGCTTACACTAAGCATAACGGCATATGTGCCACTGCAAACTTGATAACATCCAGTGAGGGAGATGAGGGGGCAATCAACACCGCAGACTCCCCAGATAGATCCCCTGCTCACTGCAATATATATTTGTGCTTAAACCGTCAGCAGCTATTAAAGTGGATCTGAGGTGAACTTTTACGCATTGCATAATTATGTTCCTTTCCTATTGTTTATAGGGCATTCCTCAAGTCAAATACTTTTTTGTTTTAATACTCAAATTCCCTATAAACTAAATAAACCACGCTCACAGGTTTTCAGAGAGCCTTGGCAGTAGCAATGGCTCATGGGAGCTCAGTCTGGGCAGGAGGAGGAGGTGTTACTAGCCATTGATTTCAGAGGCAGAGGGGAAGAGGGAGGAGGGGTGATTAGGGTTTTTTTTCACAGGCTTAGTGATCAAGATACAGATAAGCCTGCCTCAGTGTAATGTTTACAAACAACATGGCTGCTGTCATTGTATCACAGGAAGAAATAATCATACTCTATTAAAGCTGTTTGCAGCTAGATTTGCTGTGTAAACTATCTAAACTTTAGATAAGATATATAGACAAGTTACTTGTTATAGTTAGTTTTTCATCTCGGATCTGCTTTAACCTTCTTTCTGCACAAACTCAGAGCACACAGCACAAAATAGTGTAAAACCTCCTTTTAATTAAAAAAGTAATAAGGACTTTAAACAATAGTAAATATTTAATAAATGCTTGAATGTAAAAGTGTCTTAAGTTACACTGGTATGTATTTGGTTGTATTTTACTTTTTGGCCACAAGATGGCACTACACTTAGTTCATTGTCTGCTGTTTACAGCAGATAGGAACAAAACTGTTTGTAACCGTTTCCTTGGGGTTATGAATGAGAGATTCTCTCTCTCCCATTCATAACAGTCACTGTGATCGGGCCGAGAATGAGTTGATTCTCATGCCCTGATCACAGAAGAACGGGTGTGCGGCGGAAACAGCGCTGGAATCGCAATTGGCAGTGGTAAGTATACAGTGCGTATATATGTATATATATATATATATATATATATATATATATATATATATATATATATATATATATATATATATATATATATATATATATATATATATATATATATATATATATATATATATATATATATATATATATATATATATATATATATATATATATATATATATATATATATATATATATATATATATATTACGCCCCTGATCAGCTAGTGATAAACACGGGCGTATATATACGTAGCAGGAATTTGGAACTGGTTAAAAGAAATGCCCTATAAAAATAAATATAAAACTGCATTAAAGAGAATCTGTACTGTCCGATTTGTACAATAAAAAAACATACCAATTGGGTCACTGTGATCTCCTGGATCCCTCTTTGCCGCTTCTCGCCATGATCCTGGCTTTTAATTGCCAGTTTTAGGCAGTGTGTACAAACAAAAAACATGGCCGCTAACCAGAAAGTGATGTTTGTGTATATATTTATGTGTGTGTGTGTATGTATGATATGTGTGTATATGTGTGTGAAAAACTATTTGCCCCCTTCCTGATTTCTTATTCTTTTGCATGTTTGTCACACTTAAATGTTTCTGCTCATCAAAAACCGTTAACTATTAGTCAAAGATAACCTAATTGAACACAAAATGCAGTTTTAAATGATGGTTTTTATTATTTAGTGAGAAAAAAAAACTCCAAATCTACATGGCCCTGTGTGAAAAAGAAATTGCCCCCTGAACCTAATAACTGGTTGGGCCACCCTTCGCAGCAATAACTGCAATCAAGCATTTGCGATAACTTGCAACAAGTCTTTTACAGCGCTCTGGAGGAATTTTGGCCTACTCATCTTTGCAGAATTGTTGTAATTCAGCTTTATTTGAGGGTTCTCTAGCATGAACTGCCTTTTTAAGGATATATATATATATATATATATATATATATATATATATATATATATATATATATATATATATATATATATATATATATATATATATATATATATATATATATATATATATATATATATATATATTGTGTTACAGTATACTACAAGTTTTTGTTACATAGTGAATTATCTGCACTCCAGTCTGGGATTCTCACAGTTTCTCAGCATGTGACAGGCAGCTCCCTCCCTTATCAGCCTCACAAACTGCATCACAGACAAGCTGAAACTGAGAGCAGAGAGTGAGCAGTAAACAAAGCACACAGAGCCTGCAATGGGCGTGCATAACTTGTATTAATTACTACAGAGGCAGCCCATTCCTCCCTGGGTCGACAATGCTTGACAAAGAAAAGAAGATTAGATATATTACATAGACAGTGCAACTAGAAAAGGCTGCAGTAATCCAGACCACATTAGAACAGGTATAGGAACTATATACAGTAGCAAGAAGTATGAGAATCCTTTGGAATTATATGGATTTGTGCACAAATTGGTCATAAAACACGATCTGATCTTCATCTAAGTTTCTACAATAGACAATCACTGTCTGCTTAAACTAATACCACACACAAATAATTAAGTTTCCATGTTTTTATTGAACACACCGTGTAAACATTCACAGTGCCGGTGGAAAAAGTAAGTGAACCCCGAGACTAATAACATCTTCAAGAGCTAATTGGAGTGAGGTGTCAGCCAGCTGGAGTCTAATGAATGAGATGAGATTGGAAGTGTTGGTTACAGCTGCCCTGCCCTATAAAAAACATACACCAGTTTTGGGTTTGCTTTTCCCAAGAAGCATTGCCTGATGTAAATGATGCTTCACACAAAAGAGCTCGATTAAGAATTGTTGACTTGCATAAAGCTGGAAAGGGTTATAAAAGTATCTTCAAAAGCCTGCAAGTTCATCAGTTTTCATTTTTATTGAACACACCATGTAAACATTCACAGTGCAGGTGGAAAAAGTATGTGAACCCTTGGATTTAATAACTGGTTGAACCTCCTTTGGCTGCAATAACTTCAACCAAATGTTTCCTGTAGTTGCAGATCAGATGTGCACAAGGTCAGGAGTAATTCTTGACCATTCCGCTTTACAGAACTTTTTCAGTTCAGCAATATTCTTGGGGTGTCTGGTGTAAATTGCTTTCTTGAAGTCATGCCACAGCATCTCAATTGGGTTGAGGTCAGGACTCTGACTGGGCCACTCTAGAAGGCGTATTTTCTTCTTTTTAAGCCATTCTGTTGTTGATTTACTCCTATGCATTGGGTCTTCCTGTTGAAACACCCATCTTCTGCTGAGCTAAGCTTCAGCTGGTGGATAGATGGCCTTGAGTTCTCCTGCAAAATGTCTTGATAAACTTTGGAATTCATTTTTCCTTCGATGATAGAAATCCATCCAGGCCCTGACGCAGCAAAGCAGCCCCAAACCATGATGCCCCCATCACCCTACTTTACAGTTGGGATGAGGTTATGATGTTGGTGTGGTGTGCCTCCTATGCAAGTCAACAATTCTTAATCATAGGTCTTCTAAGAGCTCTTTTGTGCGAGGCATCATTCACATCAGGCAATGCTTCTTGGGAAAAGCAAACCCAAAACTAGCGTGTGTTTTTTAAAGGGCAGCTGTAACCAACACTTCCAATCTCAACTCATTCATTGGACTTCAGCTGGATAACACCTCACTCCAATTAGCTCTTGGAGATGTCATTAGTCTAGGGGTTCACTTACTTTTTCCTGCATGGAAACGTTTATTTGTGTGTGGTATTAGTTTAAGCAGACTGTGATTGTGTCTTGTTGTGACTTAGATGATCAGATCACATTTTATGACCAATGTATGCAGAAATTTATATAATTCCAGAGAGTTCACATACTTTTTCTTGCTACTGTATACATAAACCTTTCATTACTTTCTTCCTGACATGGGACACAATGATCAAGAAGTACTTGACAGAAAGCTTGCTATTTCGCTAGTAAAACAACGGTCCTAAACTGGATGAACCCAAAGGTACCTACCCTGAAAAAAATGGAAGAGCCTTGTCAACTATAATTTGTCATTGGAATAAATGACTTATAAAAATAGGGGATGTTTGTCCAAATTCCTCAAAGTCTGGACAGTATGGATGGAGAGCCCACATACTATAGAAGGCTAAGCTAATTATTGTGTCTCAGCATGAGAGTTTCTTATCATTTTCAACTCTACGGGCTTATTCACCCTGTGTGCTTTTTGTTTTTTCAGTTTTTATTTTTTTTTTTAAAGTGCTGGTGATTTTTAAAAGTGCTTGTGCAATGATTTTCTATGTGAGTATTCTCACATGAGCGTTGAGCATTCTTTCCAATCGCAAACACTGGTCCCGCACATTTCCTGAGCGTTTGTGCTTTAATGCAAGGTACATATGAAAATCACTAAGCGCTTGAAAAAGCTCTTGTAAACCGATTTTGTCTGCAGGAAGAAAAGCTCAAATCAAAAAAAATCACAAATCACTCACATAGCGCTGGGAAAATTTGCTTTAAAAAGCGCTCACTAAAGTGATCAACGCTTGCAATTACACTTGTGATTTTTTTTTTTATGTGATCAAGGCCTATATCCGATTGATCGCTTGTGTCTGTGTTTTATTCAGATTTTTGTCCACAGTGCATTATGTTATTTCTCCGATTTGTTTGTTTTGTCTAGAGAAGTCAGCACAATCCCTGGTCATACTGAGATCTTCATATACATGACCTTTCTACTTGCTACTTGTTTCACTTTTATTCTTCAGAGGTCAGGCCCAACTCCTTGCCTCAGAGGGGAGCCACACTTGAATCCTTTATAAACCTCTGTCATGGTTATGATGTGAAGAGGGGATGGCTGGATGCCTTTAAAAAAACTAAACAAAAAAACACAGAGACAATGGGAGCCCAGATAGCACAATATGTTACCAAATTGAGAGACCTGGGATGAAAAAAGATACCCACAAAGGTAGGTTGCACCAGGGGGCTACCAACCACTTTAAGCAGGTGGAGATGTACAAACAATTGGGTGTACAGAAGATACTGGATGCTGTCGCTCTCCTAGGAAAACACACTGGTACTAAGTGTGGCAAAGCCACAAAAGACAAATCACACCCCTCCAAAAGGAAGGTGAGAAACACAAAGGGGGGTAAGAGGCGCTCAGAGTATAAAACTAAGTTAAACAACTAAAATGAAAAAGAGGCGCAGTGGCTTACCTCAAAAATGACAACTTTATGTAATTTATTATGTATATAAAATTGTCATTTTTGAGGTAAGCCACCTCCCTCTTTTTTTCATTTTAGTTGTTTTTTAACTTAGTTTTATACACCTCTGGGCTCCTCTAACTCCCATAATTTATGCTTATGTCTCTTGAGGTATAATGTTGTCTACCCATTATGAGGATAAGGGAGTACACTTGTTTTTATTGATCAAATGGTTAAAAAGGCTGTTGGCATTGAACTAGGAAACCCTTTGATAATGTACTGCGCAGATATGCATGTGTCATTTGTTACAGCAAAGCCGAATCAAGGCGCTGTGCTTTTGTATAATTACAGCCTCTCTCCGATTCCTTTTGCAGCCCTGCAGGCTGTTCTTTAAAATAGATTTGGTAGCACAGAGCCACAACAGGTAGCTGTTTTGAGTAGAGCTATTTCAAGTCAAGCCATGCTAGAAGCCAGGAGACAAGAGCACAGCTCAAATGAAATAGGTAATTGTTGCCAGGAACCTGCTCATAAGGCTGGATCCCTCCACCTCCGCTCATGATTTAAAACGCTGGCCTGAGTAGTAGGAGGTCCTTGTAACACATCATCGTTTGCTGATGGGACTTGCGTCACCAGTAGAACAAATTAGATGGTTGAGATTAGTGTTGTGTAGTTGATTATAAATGTGCAGTAGAGCGTATCATGGGGGTCAGTGACACAGTTACTGGCTGACTAAGGGCATCAAGCATCTAAAAAAAGCTTGGATGGCTAAACTATAGCGCGGCACGTGATTGCCCTCAGCTGCCAATGCACGCCTCACACCCCTCAGGTGGACTTTAATGACAAACCTTTTTAGTGACCAGATGATGGCAAATACGTAATCAGACCACCAGAAGCACAGGTTTATATTTACATGAGCTTACCATCATACAAAAGGCTTTAGTGGGATAATTGCTTACTGTTTTTACTGTACAAATTCCCCTCTGCAATAAGACTTGCTAGAGAGGCGTATTTTAGAAATGAAAGAAATGTTTAGTGAAACGTTTTGTAGCTTCTACAATAATTATATCACTGGACAACTCATACAGTATTGGACTGAAACATCCCAGGAGAAAAGTTGTGCATAATCAACTAGTAGTTTTATATAAATGTTACTTATCTGGGACCACTATTACCCATTTAATTATAGGATGAATGGTTTTAATAAACCAACTGTAGTGGGCAACATGATGTTCCGTGGATGTGAATGAAGGAAGTGAACTACAAGTCCCAGCATTAACCACTCGCCTTGAAAGAAATCCCTTATCACTGGGCTTTTCTGTTGGGTTTGCTTGTTGTCTGCTATTATTATAACTTCCTGTATATACATATTGCCTACATATTATAATGGATTTATTGAGAACCTGAGATACAAATTTTAGGGCGCTGGATAGATCTGGTCTATTATTGGGGTACTTTTGATACCCATTATACTGTAAGTACCGTATGTACAAACCAATATGTGCTTTATTGTCAGAAGTGACGGACTATATACAATTAACTTGTTCTCCTGTGTGCTCTCCTAGGGGATCATTTTTCAATTTCTTTTTAAACCACTTCAGCTCACGGGTTATTTTCACACAGAAGTCAGCGCTCCTCCCATTCATTCTCCAATAACTTTATCACCAGGTGTGAAATTACCTAGGAGAAAACTCAGGAGAAAAAGTTAACTTCATATTGGCCCAGGTCTTGCTCAAACCGCACATTAACGACAGCTACATACTGTATATACACACTATCTAAGCCAGCCTTTGTCGACCTTTTTACCCTGGAGGAACCCTGCAAATAATTTTTGGATCTCAATGCATCTCAAGGAACTCCTGCATTTATTTTGCAGGAGGCATGGTCTTTAAAGGTAGGTGTGGCTGTTTATTTTACTACCCCCTATTACAGTGCCACCTTATTCTAGTACTTTTTTATGTGCTCATTATTATTCTTACCCCCAATTTAGTGCTTTCTTTTTTTACAGTACCCCCTATTATAGTGTGCTTTATCATGCATCCTCCACTAATGGGGGACAATGCAATAAACCCCTGCAGAGTAATCTAGGATCTCTGGGGTTGCAGGGAACCCTGGTTGAGAGAGCCTGGATTATGAGAAATCCCTTTTTACCATAAGATTACAATAGCTGGAATAATCTTACCGAGCTGTGATGAGCTGTGTGTGTCTCTATAAATCAGCAGCAGCCATACACGGACATTGCTGGCTGACCGTATTGTTGTGGACAGCCTGATAATTAGCCTGTGGTGAGCACTTTAGTAGTTCCTGTTGTGCATCAGCCCTGTAAACTGCCAGAAATTTCACAGGATTGTGTGACCTAGCAATTAATTAGGGCACGCATTCCACTACATCTGACTGTGCCAGTAATTAAGGCTTGTGCGGTTCTGGCAGCACTGATGAAAAATGCAAATCTTGATGTTCGATGAACATGGTTTACAGTTCAACCACAGCAATATGATTCCTAATAATATATCTTTCTCTGGAAGCAGCAGTGTGTACAGTTTGTTCCTTTCCACACCACCCACTCCTGACATGCTTTAAAAATCACACATTAAAGTCACACTACATCTGTGCTCCAAATATCTTCTGTGTCTTTAATTTTCACCCTGTTGCTGGAGATGGACAGGCTCAGTTGCTCATAGCTTTTCAATCATCGCGTACCGCCTACTATCAGATCATTTGGCTGGTGTTTCCAGCTTCCCTGCAGTTCAGTGGTCTCTTGTGATAATACCCAAGACCAAGACACACAACATTTATATTGTGCTTTTCTCCTGGTGTACTAAAAGCGCCAGAGCTGCAGCCACTAGGATACACATAGGATAGGCAGTAGCAGTGTTAGGGAGACTTGTCCATGGTCTCCTACTGAATAGGTGCTGGCATACTGAACAGGCAGAGCCAAGCCAGGTCTCCTGTGTCAGAGGCAGAGCCCTTAACCATTACACTATTCAGACCATACAAAAGGACTTCATTCTTCTGAGCTGTATTTATTAGCTGTGCCCTAGTATCACTTCATTGGCTTATTGTTAGTGTTAGGGGGTTTCAGTACTGGAACTGGGTCTAGGATATTTTTGTTAAAACCTTGCAAATCTTACCATCACCTCTTCCCCTAATGCCTAAACCTTAACACCCTCTCCTGTTCCTAACACGTTTTGGTCCCTTACCTCATGTGTCTCCTCCCAATAATGTCATTGTAACTATGAATTTAACCTTGACCCTGGAGTCTTCCAAATGCTCAAGACTATCCTGACTTTCAGCTAACCCTAATGTAAGCCATTATTAACACTAGCAACTCGCCCAATACTTTCACCTAAATCTTGCTAGCCCATCTCTAGAAGTAACCCTCTCTAACTTACTTAAAAATGAACCCTTTGTCCCCCAAAACTCTTTACACCCACTGGGACCCATAAAAGTTTAGCAGTCATTTCAAGTTGGGCCTTCTGTCCGGTCACCTGTCAGCATCTGGAGGGAACTGCAACATCATAGCAATGGTTCAGCCTTCCATGGTGAAAATTAGGAGTGGGCTTGGATCTTATGCCACTTATGCCACCCACCCACCCCCCTCTGCTACTGATTGGAGGGGCACCAAGGCTTCAATGGTGGGACACAAAAATGTGTGAGCGACTTGGGGATTCTGTGGGATACTGCGGGAAGTAAGGGGGAGGGGAGGAAGAGCCAGGATGGTGGTGATGGCAGCTGAAACAACTCAGAGCTGCTTTGGCTCCATGGACTGTCCAGCCAAGTGGGGGTCATATGACACAGAAGATCTACACTTTCAAAGGTGAATATGGGGGAGGAGAAAAGTCAAGTTAGGCACCAGCTGTTGTATTCAGGGATCCTTGGCTTCCTTGCTTTTGGAATTTGCCTAGCCCTGTGTAAGGGTAACATTGTTAAAGAGACTCCGTAACAAAAATTGCATCCTGTTTTTTATCATCCTACAAGTTCCAAAAGCTATTCTAATGTGTTCTGGCTTACTGCAGCACTTTCTACTATCACAGTCTCTGTAATAAATCAATGTATCTTTCGCCTGTCAGACTTGTCAGCCTGTGTCTGGAAGGCTGCCAAGTTCTTCAGTGTTGTGGTTCTGCTATGAACTCCCCCTTCCAGGCCCCTCTATGCACACTGCCTGTGTATTATTTAGATTAGGGCAGCTTCTCTCTTCTCTCTTATCTTTTACAAGCTGGATAAATCGTCCTCTGAGCTGGCTGGGCTTTCACATACTGAGGAATTACAGACAAAGGCAAAGCTGTTTGCAGGAAGAAACGAGCAGCCTGAAACTTCAGTGCATGAGAACTGCAGGGGGAAAGAAACACACAAATGATCTCTTGAGATTCAAAAGGAAGGGTGTATACAGCCTGCTTGTGTATGGATGTATTTTCTATGTGTGTACATCAACCTACTTCCTGTTTTGGTGGCCATTTTGTTTGTTTATAAACAAACTTTTTAAAACAGTTTTTAACCACTTTTAATGCGGCGAGGAGCGGCGAAATTGTGACAGAGGGTAATAGATGTCCCCTAACGCACTGCTATGTTTACTTTTGTGCGATTTTAACAATACAGATTCTCTTTAAGAAACAAGCAGCAGTCTTCAGAGCATGCTCATGGCATGTAGTGGGGTAGATGCCCTGAGAACATTGTTAGTATCACCACCACATAGAAAATAAGGAGGAATTCTAAGTCACTCCCATCAGGCCTGCAACTGTATTTGTCGCTATCTAAAAAAACATATATATATATATCTCATTTATACAGATATAATCTACAAATTAATACGTTTTATAGAAACATGGTCACACCTCCTGTTGGTCCCATGCTATCTTCTCTGGTTTGTTAAAGCAGGATATGCATTGCAATAAAGGCTTCCTGACCCGAGGCAGTGCTGCCTAAAGTAAGCACAGAGGTCTCTTCATGCTGGATATATGTACCTCTGTGTGTTGTCCGTTGTTCTCTCTGTTATCACGCCTTGAAAAATGTGGCTTTTATCTAAAGTCAAATTTTCAGATAGGAGGAATCGGGCTAACCATGATGCCTCAAGGGGCAGAGAAGAGGAGGGAATGGGAGGGTGGTAGAAGGCCACATCGCTGCAAAACCATGTGGATTCAGCATAAGTATACCTCGAGCTTAACTTAGACAGCTTTGCCTTAGGTCAGGTATACTTTAAAGGATACCACAACTGAAATGTGACATAATGAGATAGACATGTGTATGTACAGTGCCTAGCACACAAATAACTATGCTGTGTTCCTTTTTTTTTTTTTTTTTCTTTTTCTCTCTCTGAAAGAGTTAAATATCAGGTTTGTACGTGGCTGCCTCAGTCCTGACTCAGACAGGAAGTGACTACAGTGTGACCCTCACTGATAAGAAATTCCTCTTTTTATCTCTTTCTTGCTCTCAGAAGCCATTTTCTGCTAGGAAAGTATTTTATAGGTGGAATTTCTTATCAGGGAGGGTCACACTGTAGTCACTTCCTGTCTGAGTCAGGACTGAGTCAGCCACTTACATACCTGATATTTAACTCTTTCAGGCACAGAAAGAAAAAAAAGGAACACAGCATAGGTATTTGTGTGCTAGGCACTGTACATACCCATGTCTATCTCATTATGCCACATGTCAGTTGTGGTATCCTTTAAAGTGGACCTGAACTCTTGCACAGGGCAGGAGGAAAACCTAGAGAAATGCACCCTGTATGTATTTAGAGAGTTTAGCTTGTCAAATACCGCCTCATCTGTGACTAATCACAAGTGTAATTTCATCTTTCTGCTGTGTTAGCCGACTGCCTCAGCAGAACAGCTCATTTGTAAACACGGGATGTTAACCCTATGTCTGCCTTCATGAGAGCAGGAAGTAGGCACACTGCAGATTTATTTCAGGATTTGTATCCGCTGTAACAAAGAAATGTTTTTCTTTAAAGAGTTCCCGGGGGGACATGTGACATAACTAGATAAGTAGAGATATAGCGAACGGTTCCAGGCGAACTTTGGGGGTTCGCGTTCGCCTGGACCAAGCGAACTTTTGCGGAAGTTCGATTCGCCCCATAATACACTATGAGGGTCAGTGCAAAACATTAATAACCAGGCTGTTTTACTTGTTTTATTTTGCTACCTGAAATAGTTAATTTTAGGAATGGAAGTGGCAACTTCTGTCTTGTCCGGTACCTTATTGGGAATATAGTAAACATCACTGACAAGCAAATTACAATTTTTCCTGGCAGCATATAACTTCTGAGAGCAAGGGGAGATAGAAAAAAGTCAATAGTTCATGTATTTTCGTTTAGGGACACCTAATAGGCTGCCACAGAGCAGATACAATAAAACATTCAAACTACTTTATAAATGTTTAAATATAAAATAAAACCATAGGATATGATGGTCATTTTTAGGAGTAGGAGGATAAATACAATTGTTAATCTCATCGGTTTATTTTCACCTCGGGTCCACTTTAACCAGTTTGCATCCCGCATACAGTATAATCACGTCATTGCAAGTGGCTCCTGAAAGCCACATGACGTGATTATAAGTTGCTGTCATTTAATGAGCACAGCGGGCGTGCTAGCACGCTCCTGGGCTCATTAACCCCCCTCCCCCTAACTACACTACTCTGGCATCCCTTCCCGTGTCTCCGATTCCCCCACCCCCCGCCCGATCCTCTGTAATACCCCCCTCCCCCTCCATGCTGCGATCGGGCAGCATGGAGGATTACAATGTAACAATATTTACCTTACCTTGTTCCAGCGCCGATCGCGATCCTCTCCCTGTAGTCCCGCTGTCAGCCTCACTATGCTGAGTGAATCGGGTCCCGGCTTGATGACGTCATCAAGCCGGGACCCGATCCGGTCAGCATACTGAGGCTGCCAGCGGTACTGCAAGGAGGAGATCGTGATCGCCGGTGGAACAAGGTCAGGTGAGAGATTCTTGCTTCCCTGCGCCTAGCTCTGCAGAGGGGGTGGAGGGGACACCTGGCATTTGGGGAGAAAAAATATCTTAAATGGCCAACTCCTGGCTATCCATGGGGGGGGGGGGGGGGGGAGATAAAAATTAAAAGGGGCACACAGCCGGCCACAAATGGGGGAGGGGGAGGCATAAAGGGCATACACCTGGCTATGAATGGGGGGAGGGGGGGGTAATAAAAAACACATCTGGCTAACTATGGGGGGGGGGGAGATAAACAGGCACGTCTGGTTCACTGAAGTGGGGGGGGGTTTACAGAGGCACATCAGGGGCTGGGGAAGGGTGACGGGGCACATCTGGCCAAGTATGGGGGAGGGGGGTATAAAGGAGCACATCTTGATAACTAGGGAGCGGGGAGGATTAAAAAGTGCCACAACAATTAAAGAAAAATCCAAAGCCGCAAAATGGAAAAAAATGCACCTTTATTTCCAAATAATATATTGTCGCCATACATTGTACTAGGATCATACTTTAAACCCTGTAATAACCAGGACAAACAGGCAAATCAAATGTGTAGGTTTAATCTACAGTACCACTTACTATTTTCAAATTATAATTGCTGAAAACTGAGAAATAATTCCTTTTTTCATTTTTTCCCCTTATTACCATTAAAATCTGTACAAAATTAAATAATTCTAAGCTAAATGTACCACCCAAAAAAAAGCCTAATTGGTGGCGAAAAAAACAAGGTATAGATCATTTATGTGTGATAAGTAGTGATAAAGTTATTGGCTAATGAATGGGAAGAGTGTGAAATGTAGAAAATTGTTCTGGTTTTTTAGGGGGAAAACCCCAGGGACGCGAACTGGTTAAAGGTTATTATGCTGTTGCATATCTTTTAGAGCAGAGAGGACTTCAGAGTTCAGGTCTGCTTTAAAGGCTCAAAAACTCGTACCAACAATCTGTCCAACTAGATTTCAAACTTGTCTTTTGGAAGATAGTTGGGCGTGTGTATGGCTGGCAAACAACCAGGTGACCAACTGAAAACAGGTTGTTTTGCCAGATCCAAGCGGTGGACCAACTATCATGCAGGTTGGAACGTGTGTACGAGTCTTTTGAACAACTTTGTTGTCTTTGAATGTGGACATGTTGTGCAGCTTGTCATGTAACTTGCACACACAGTATTTAAGTGAGATGGTTGTTTAGTTGGTTGGCGTGTGTGTACGTACTTGTCAGGTAAACAACTTGTGAGGTTGGTCGTGTTGTACGGTTGGTTGTGCATTAGGTTTTACGTGTGTATGAGCCTAATGCTGGGAATACACCAATGCGTTTTTTACACAGATAATGGTTCAATAGATATGTCCAATCTCGCTTTTGATCGTTTTACCGCTCGATTTCTGACATAAGTGAATGGAAATTGCTAAGAAAAGATAAGAGAATTGAGCGGGAAGTCGAGCGGAAAAAGGAATCATGTATTCCCAGCATTAAGCTGAGCTGACCATACACTGGTTATTTTTGATAGATAAAGTAAACCATCCATATCTTCCTGCCACTACAAAACTCAATAGTGCAAAATATCAGTTTTACACTGATTACCAGGAAATCCTGCGCCCAGTTAATTGTTGATGAAACATGTAATTTAATAAAAATCATCATGCTACATTCTTTTCCCATGTATGGCCACTCTTACACCTTTCAGCTGGTGAGGATGCCTTTCACTGCTATTCTATCTTGCTTTTAAGTTTCGGCTTCACATGGAACTTTGCCATGTTTCTCCTTACAATAATATTATCTGTGCAGTAGAGAATGTTATATGTTCGCTACAATCTCATTTTTCATGCGGAATCAGTTTTCCACGACTTTACAATGTCTGCTGTGGCTTGGGCCCCTCCATCCCTGCTTCAGTTTGCTTTATTTGTTCTCATGCTCCATTAGCATATGCTTGTGGTATTTCAAGGGGAACATTCAAAAAGTTCAGCTTTGCTAATCCTGTTGTCTCCAGGCAGCAGTTATTTTGCATTATTGTTTGCTACAGTCATTTCTCATAATTTACATCTTGCAAATCCTAACTGCTTACATTTGAGTATTTACGAGATTCTGAAATAATGGGAATTAATGAAGAATGAAAGACAGATGTTAGCCCTTAGAAAGTTCTTTTCCCATCCCACCCTGAGTCATGGAACCCACTAGCAGTGCTTTTTTTTTTTTTTTTTTTTTTTAATTTTAAACTTTCTTTCTGATTTTTGTAATTTTGAAAAGCTCTTGCTAGTGTAGTGTGATCCCTCTTGAGGGATGAGATTTTTTAAAAAATCACCCTTAGCATTATATTAAGAGCTTTTCAAATCACAAGTGCTTAGAAAAGCGCTGCTAGTGAGTCTAAGGTTTGAGGCTGATGCACTTGGTACAGCATAGTTGCAGGTTTTCTAACCTTTTAAATAAACATTCCTTTGGTTGGGTCTTAAACCAGGTCTTAGCAGCATGCGTGGTGTCAGGAATGTCCTCAAAACATTGCCCCTTCAGGTGTTTCTTCAAGTCCATTCAATTTGGCAGCCACAATGTTGGCCGTGTCGCAGGTCCATTGTCCTGCAAAAAAAGAAAAAAAAAATGCTTCCTATTATCCATTTTTTCCCCTATGGTATTCTATGCTCTTTGTACTTTACTGCATTGTTTTATGTTTTTACAATTTTTCTGTTCTTTTTTGGGGGGGAGTTTACTATACATGTTCCAGTAGGCCATTGAAGGTGCACGTGGAGCAGAAGCAGGCCTTGCAAAGCATCTGCTAATTATAGTGCAGGCTGGGAATGTCTGTTGCGTTGTCATAATGAGCAAACACATGTTTTGTGAAAACACATTTTGTGAACCACACATTAGTAACCTATGGGACTGTTCTACATGTCCACTGATGTGCTACCATCCAATCCAGAAAGCAGTTTTGCTTAGGACCTACCTAGTGTGAACCAGCCCTAAGTCTCAGTGCACACTAGAACTGATAAACAAACCCTTTATGTCTGTTTTAAGAAACACAAAATAGATATGACAACGGACGCTATCTCTATATTAAAACCCCATGACCCTGCGTACTGCTGTCTCTGTGTAGCTGGGTCCGTGCTTTTTGCTACTGCGCATGTGCGCAGCACGGACCCAGACAGCAGTTGGGACTGGAGGACGGGGCCAGTGAGCCGGGCGGGTGTGTGTGCACAGTAAGAAAAACAAAACAAAAAAACAGACCTAGTGCCCATTTTTAAACGGGCTTGGGTCTACTAGTGTTATCAATAAATTCCATTCACGCATCAGTTTGCAACAGATCTGGATCAGTTGTGGTCCACTGAGCACAAATCCCTAACATGCACGATAATTCCAGATAGGCAGATGTGCTTCCCATATAAGCCTGTGTATGAAAAATGTCTGCTCCGGACTCCAAATGGACCACAGTGGAGAACCGGAACAGATCCTACAATGTCTGCTCTAGCATACGGTGATATTACAACCCCTGCATAGCTGCAAACAAACCTAAAAAAAAAACCCTCAAAAGCAAACAGTCCTTGTCTCCTTTCCTCCCACTGGATGGTTTGAAGTCTATTGTTCTCTGTCCGCTATGCCCTGTTCAGTTAAATGCTTACAGTATCTCTCCCAAAAGTAAAACCGATAATACTGGTATTGTTCAGTGTTGCCAACCGTCAGTAAATTTACTGACAGTCAGTAAAAATTTCAACAAATCTGGGCTTTCAGTAAAGTCCATGAAAAACTTTGTGGTGTCAGTAAAAAAAAACCTCTCTCTCCCAAAAGATCACAGCACTTACTGCTTATCAGTTCACGTATCACTCTGGAATGTACACTGCTCTAGCTAAAGGTGGCCATACATCTGTAGACTTGGTGGTTAATCAACCGTCAGATAAGACAATTATTATTATTATAAAAATTGGTGCCACCTAGAGCATGCCTATACAATCAAACCAATTTTGGCCCAAAATTGGTTGCATGTATCGATCGCATGTATCAATTGGACATGCTGGAAAATCTCAGGTTGGCATGCTCGATCGGGTGCATGCAGCGGCAAGGGCTGCGATAATGGAGAACAAACATGACGGAAACCCCCGGTCGCATCCCCTAAATGTA
This sequence comes from Hyperolius riggenbachi, assembly GCF_040937935.1. Lineage (NCBI taxonomy): Eukaryota > Metazoa > Chordata > Amphibia > Anura > Hyperoliidae > Hyperolius > Hyperolius riggenbachi. The sequence continues at coordinate 352,478,362 of NC_090648.1, forward strand.
AATGTATCCAAGTGTCCCCCGCTCCCCCTCCCCCCTTTAGATGCAGTGCATTAATACTTTATCTGTCCGGTGTCCGCCACTTCTTCCTCATTTACAGCCCACGTGGTTGCCGGTGTATTGCACGTGGGGCACGTGTGATATCTTTCATTTAATTTCAGTAATATTAGATGTCAGTAAAAAAAAAAAGTGTTCTGTCAGTAAATTGTTTAGGCTTTGTCAGTAAAAATGTATTTCCGAGGTTGGCAACACTGGTGTTGTCTGCTGTTTTTAGTAGTACTGTGCACTCACTGCCCTATTTAGCAAAGTGTTTCTTTGACTTTTCAGAGTCACAGACACATAGCTCCCAAACTCTTTTGGAGGGACAGTCCCTCTTTGGGAACTCTGTCCCTCTTTCTCCCTCTTTTGTCCCTCTTTCAGAACTGATGTACAGATCTGTGTAAATGTATTTTTCTATTGAAAAATGTGTTAAATAGACTTGAAACTTCTATACTTTATTTACATCCTTTATTTTGATATAGTTCTTATTTGCAAATGTTTATATGAAGGATAATGAACCAGGATAGAAAGGACCAGTGTGATTTGAATTATAAAACATATTTTTCTTATGAAATCTTTATGGTATGCGTGACTAGGGGTGTGGCTTGTGTCCCTCTATCTTATCTCAAAGTTGGGAGGTATGCAGACAGAGTGAAGCCTATTCCCTGTGTTAGGTCCCATATACACTGGATTAATGTCTCCCTTAATGATCATTACAAAATCTTTAAGGTGACAATATAGGTAATGCGCACTGTACAGACACGCTGTTTGGCTACAGCTGATCAGTAAGTGCAGTCAATGACCAGGGTAGCTGAGTCAACAGGGAAAGCATGTGTTTTCCATTGGATGCATAAGTGTGAACACAATGGGCTTATTCCTTGCTCGTCACTTACCTATTCTGCAGGACGGATTGCCAAATGAAGTTGGTGGTCTTTTCTGATCAGCACCTGGGCACTTTTGACCATTTAACTATAATAGATGTGCAGGATGTAATTTTTGTGTTAGAATTCAATAAACACCCTGTCTATGAGTTTCAGCTACATCTGCTGCTGCATTCTTTCTTTGGCCCTCATACCTCTGAGGCTTCACAGTGGTTCAGTATTATGAGTGACAGAGGAGGAAGGCCGGTGTGAATAAAAGAGACAGGTGGGGAGAGCTGTCATGTGGCCTCCACAGAAGTGCTGAGCTTGTGTAATTCTGAGTTATAAATACTGTACCCTCTTCCCAACTCATGCACAAGTTTGTTGGAACAGCTTCATGTTTCTCTATTACTCCGGGGCCAGTGTAGAGGCAGTTTAGATTTGCTTACCTGACTGCAGAGAACAGGGTGTTATGCACTATTTAATGTTTGCCTGTAGTGGAATTAATAGAACCACTTGCAAATGATCATTGTAATAGGCTGAAGTGGCTCAAGCAAGAGCTAGTTCTTAGCCAATTTGTGTATAGTGAACCACTGCTCTGCCTGTGAAAATCGCACCCCTTACCTATACGCAGTCTGCTATAGCTAATGAACAGGGCCAAATTTTCCATAAGGCACTGTAGGCACTTGCCTACAAGCGCCTTATGTGGGAGAGGCAGCCCCTCCTCCTCATATCCCTGACCTTAGGCACTTACACCCCGATCCTTGTCTCATGTCACTAAGGATGATATGAGACTGTGATTAGAGTGTAAGATTCTAATGCTGGGCATACACGGTAAGTTTGTTCCTTATCAATCGAGCCGCTGATGGCTCGATTGATCATTTCCAACGGGTCCGATGACCCGCCGGATCGACCTCCCGCTCGATCCCCGCGGGCGGACAATAGCGGGGAATCGAGTGGAAGATAAGGAGCGAGTGGGGATCGATCCAGGCGCCGGCGGGGATGCGCCGGGATCATGCCAGCGGCTCTATCCGGCTCATGAAACTTACCGTGTATGCCCAGCATAAGGACAGTTTGTGACATAAGGCAGGGATGTGAGTTCAGAATATTTTTACTTGGGGGTGTGGCCTGTGTTCAGGGGTGGAGTTTAGGGCACCAGAACAACTGTGCCTTTAAGCCTCTACGTTGTAAATCCGCCCCTTCACAAGAAGGGGCATCAGAATTTTGGTTATTCCTGTGTGCAAACATTGGACTGTTGTCATGGTTACAAAGAAGCAAAATAGTTCCTTCCCTTTATTAATCGGTAACAGTGCTGTACACTAAATGAATTAAAAACTTTAGAGTCACAATCTAAAAAACATGTCACAGAAAGAGAAGAGCACCCTCCTAAAGCCGTTTAGTACATATCATCATCATCATCATCATCATCATTATTATTATTATTTTATTATTATTATTGATTTATAAAGCGGCAACATATTCTATGGTGCTGTACAAAGAAACAAACATGGGATACATAATAATATAGAAAATGGTATACACCAATATACAAAATACAGAATTGGTAATTACAGTGACAAAAATAACATGATTAATAAAATGTATAACATATTCCATGACACAAGTGTGAGATGAACATGGACATTTGTATTTTGATTCTGGCAATTCTGACAAATATTAGATGGATCATTAGCACAGTCTTTATGCTTTGAATGAGATTTTATGAAGCATTGTGATCTTGTATTTCTAGTTGCCTTTGTCAAATTGAGCTGTGTTTTGTGTGTATGTCCTGTTATGCTGCATTTGAAGTGCTTTTGCCATAGTTTTGATGTCAACCAGAATGCTGTGTAAATGGTAAATGCATAGCATATGAGTGTCAAATGCAAGTCAAACACATCCCAAATGCAGATCAAACCATTCTTTTCCAGAATTCATGCTTCTTGAAAGCTGCATTTTTACAACCTTGTTTACTAAAAACATAGGGCAGGCGCAGATTGCAGATTTAGTGTCAGATCGATTTATTTCCTACATGTCTGATCTGATTTCCCATCGACTTCCGATCATTTTCCAATTGATTTCCGACTGTTTTCCATTTACTTCCATTGGAAAACAATTGGAAAACAATCGGAAATCAGATCGGATATGTTGGAAATAATCGATCCGACACTAAATCTGCCAGAAAATCTCAGTGTGTACCAGAGACGAATAGGAGTCAAAGTGTTTGTTTTTTTCGTTATACATACCTGGGGCTTCCTCCAGCCCCATCAGCACGGACGCTCCCACACCGCCATCCTCAGCCTTCAACAAACTAAATTTGTAAAGCACTTAAAACTTGTGCCACTTAAATGAGACAAGCAGTCCCAGCACTTATCATATTCCTTGCTACTATGTGTAAACAATCTGTTCTTGCATTGGTAGTACCTTTTGGTTAATGGTAACTTGTCTTGTCTGTTACAGCTGACCCCTGCAGGAAAGGCTGAGCTGACTGGAGTGAATGTGGGGGACTGGTTACTACAGATCGATGGAGAAAGCACCACCAACATGACTCACATTGAGGCCCAGAACAAGATCCGTGCTGCTGGCAACAAGCTGAGTTTAGCCCTGAGCAGGTAATAACTGGAGTACAGACAGGCCAGCTGCTAATCATAGAACCCAGTTTCTGTACTATTGCTGCCAGCTTTATTATATATATTGAAGTCTGTCTTGTTGCAAGAATTTGCTAGCTCCATTTGATTTGGCTGACTGTGATTACCATTTGTTAACTATAGCAGCCTTTTTCATCAATAACTGCTGGTAGAGATGAATAAAAGAATTTTCTTTCCCTTGCAGATTCTCACTGGGACTGAGTAACCAGCCAAAGGTAAGTTTCTTTCATGGTTACAGAAGTATGCGAATGGTGTGTGGGCGTTGTATGCTTTACTGAAGGAGAGAGGGAGATAAAAGAGGAGGAGTAGAGTCTGTGGTTGTCTTGGATGTGGTTATTTTTATCCATTTGTATCTGTGTATTTTTATCTATCTTTGCTTCCTTCATGTGGGTGTCATTTCATCTTATCTGTCTTTCCCTTCTTCCTAATCGTATACAAATGTACAATGAGTCTTTGGCCTGTTGCCTTTCCTTTACACTGTGGTCTTTTGCCTGTGACTGGCTAGCCTGGCACCAAGCTCCTGGGCCCCCCTCACCCTCTGCATGATCTACTTTCCATTCTGCACTCTTCCTGAAGCTGCATGTGCCCCACAGGATAAACACAGGCTAGTTTATTCTAAGCTGCTGGGAGGTCTCTGCTGAGGATCTAATGGGAACATAGCACTTGAGGAAGACAGATTATCACTAATGTATTAACTGTACTTTCACTTGGAGCTAGCCTAGTTCATGAAAGGCTTTGCATAAGGAATACAGTCAGTCCCCTACTTACAAACAACTCGAGTTACAATTTTCCATACATACAAACAAAATTGCCTCCATGCACAAAAGAAAAAGAAGAAACCGAAAGCCCACAATAGTGTAGTATGTTTGACGTAATGAGTAAATGTTTGAGGATAAATTATACTCGCAAACAAGGGTCAGGCAACCGCTGTATAGGCAGGTCGGGAGATTAAACCTGACCCTACTCGGGTTAAGATGTCGCTCTCTGTAGACAGGAAAAATAGGGGATGACACCTCTCCCCCAAGGGTAGACTAGGACATACAATGTAAATTCGAATAGAGGTGCCAACACAAGAATAAAATTTGCTACGAGGGAGGTAGTGGTGGACTTACCTTCCCAAAAGTAGACAAGATTTTGTTGCTTTTGGTCAACAATGCACTTTATTTCAATGCTCCACAATGCAACACGTTTCGCAGGTACAATCCTGCTTCATCAGGCAGATATCAGAGCAACTATAATATGTCCAGGAACAAGCCAATCACCTCACCTATTCTTGTGTTGGCGCCTCGGTTCAAATTGTCTCCATGTACACAATATACATTGCTGTTGACATATTGACACATAAATGACATTTTTTTGTTGCATGTTATAAATTGTTGTAAGTACTTTAAAGCAAATTAAAAGCACATTGAAAACAACCAAAAAACATTGTTTATACTGAATTCAATGTTGTCCGAAAGTAAATCATTTATCCACGTTTCTCTATGAATAACCTGACTCAACTTACACACAAATTCAACTTACAAACCATATCCCAGAACGGAACCTGTTTGTAAGTAGGGGACCGCCTTTAGTCACTTCAGTTATTTCATGCAAAGAGAATTTACCAGAAAATATCAGACTTCCTATACTCATTATTAGGCAGGGACATAACTACAAAGCCTGGTGTCCCTAAGCTAGCGTGTGCAGTTTCATCCCAACACAAATTTTGGATTACTCACCACAATCTCCCGCAAGTGCAACCTTCACTGTGCAACCTCCCGTGCTGTGTATAGTGTTACCTCTCTAACCCTTCGGCTTGGTTTCTCACAACAGTGGAAAACTGATATTTGTATGCCCATTTTAAAGGGAATCCGAGGTGAGTATTATATGGAGGCTGCCATATTTATTTCCTTTTAAAATAATGCAAGTTGCCTGGCTGTCCCCTGATGATCATCTGCCTCTAATACTACTTTTAGCCATAGACCATGAACAAACACACAGATCAGGTGCTCTAACTGAAGTTGACTGGATTAGCTGCATGCTTGTCTCAGGGTTGTGACTCAGAAACTACTGATGCCAGAAGATCAGCAAGACTGCCAGGCAGCTGGTATTGTTTAACAGATAATAAATATGTCAGCCTTCATATTATCCTCCCCTCGGGTTCATTTTAACCACAATGAAAAACTGACAGTGAACGGATCCTATTTTATAAATTGGATGTGTTCACACTAGTGAGTCTGCAATGGATCTGTTGCATTAAGCAGAACGCACTCCCGTGCTGTCCATGAATTCTCCCAGCGAGCAGATGCCATTCCCATATATCCTATGGCGGCAATACATCTGCCCTGGGCTTGAACCAGACTACAAAAGGACTATCGGAGTGGTCCTTACACTGTCCATTGAAGTCCAGCTCAAGTAGGAGCCTAGCATTACTCTACAGAACGTATCCGTTACTCACTCACCTTCCAGAGAGCCAGGTTGCTGTTTAGGGAACATAGAGGACTGGATGGACAGGTTAAATGGCCAGTGTGTAGGACAGCAGCCCTCTTTTTGGCCAGAACTCAGCAAACCATCAAGCTCTCTATGCTCCCTCTGCACTGGCTGTCACATCAGCTTAGCTCCCATATGAGATGAGTGAATGGGTACGACAGGCAGGGGAAGTGGAAGAGAGGTGTCGGCAAGAGCTGGATTGAGTAAATGTCATGCAGTATGGTTCAGTGGACAAATGGCAAACCTGTGATCTAACGCAAAGAGACTCGCGAGTTCACGAACCCCACGAAGCCCAACATGAACGCAGGCTACTAGCTTAGCAAATTACTCATTACATACCCCACTGTCGGAGACCTAACTGAGGATCTATGATGCTTACAAACAGTGCATGTGTAGGCCTGCTTTGTGGTTTGTTGTTTCATTTAGTGTTGAGAGACAGATGATTAGGAAAAAGGATCTGTACTGCTATAAAGGCAATTTATAAAGTGCAAGTGCAATATGAAAGCAACTTATGGGCTTCATCTGTGGTAGACAATTAACTCACTTAAAAGCTGTCAGGCTCTATAAGCTTTTTATAATGAAGACAACTATGAAGCAAATAATTAAGAACATTTACAACACGAAGAAACAGATGCACACAATGCATGAAGCACCTGCTGAAGTATTACAGCAAAACAAATATGTCGCCTGTTTGATCGCTGAATGACACTTCCTGTGATGAGTCTTTGCATAGCTGTGAATAGATATGACATTGAGAACTAAACAGATACCATTACATCATGAGAGCTAAAATGGCACTTATTAACCATATAAAGGACTCTAGAGAGTGGGTTGATCATTTTCAGAATAGTGGAACAGATTTATCAAACCAGTGCAAGGCGGATTGGAGCTCACCTTGTTTTAGATGCAACCAATCAGAATCCTTGATCTAGAGACCTGTGCCATTTGTGCACCTGTTTTGCTCCAGTTTTCTTGATCTGGTTTTGATAAATCTGACCTACGGTAAAAGCTGCAATAAGGCATTTTCTTCTAGCTCTACTGAGGCATGTTCCTCTCTATTCCAGAATGGTTGCTCTGGATTATTGGGCATGCGCTTACTGCACTACTATCATTGCACTTTGCTCTCCAGTATCTGGGCAGCACAGTGGTGAAGTGGATAGCACTCTTGCCTTGCAGTTCCAGAGGACACTCTCTACATGGCATTTGTATGTTATCCCCTTGTTTGCTTGTGTTACATCCCTCATTGATTTCCCCAAAAGTGGCCATAAAGGTGCGAATGTATTGTAACGCAGCAGGTGAGCTGGGCACAGGGTGATCCGAATGACTGCTCACCCTGCTGCTGCTCTAATTCCCGGCGGCATTAACTACTATTCCCTCTCCAAGTTGTAGCAACTCGGAGGGAGATGTAATTCAGGGTCTGATCGCAGGAATCAGGCACTATAGTATTAGTGCTATACTGGCTCCCAGCTTCGGCACATAGCGCCAAAATGACTTGTTTGATAAAGGTATTTGAGCACCTATGTTAGACCATGATATAATACAAACATTTCTCTAAGGTAGGTGCATAAATTATGTGTGCTTTTGCAGAGGTTAACATGCATTTACTTACCTACAGGGTGCTGTCTCGTAGCCCTCTGTTTATATGAGAGCATCCATCTTGCTGCTTCCTGTGGCCAAACATGTAATTACAATGGTAGACTACATCTCCCATCATGCAGTGTGGCTGCTGGGGATGTGCTCAACATCACCACAGGTACTTCAGGCTTGTGGTTCTGCGGCACAGGAATCAGCAAGATGAATGCCCTTATAAAGACTGGGGCTCCGGAGCATGCTGCCCCCCACACAAGCACACCTCATTTGGGGGAGGTCTTAATAGGGGGATGTGGCGGCTCCAGGAATTTTTTTTTGGGGGGGAGGTGCTATGCAGGTGCTGGATAATTTTGAAGGGGGGCTAGGTATTGCGGTGAAAAATTTTGGGGGGCGTGTCCAACAAAAGAGGGGCATGTCCAACAAAAGAGGGGCGTGACCATCAAAAGAGGGGCGTGGTAAAGTGCTGGAGTATATTCCAGTGCTATATAAATACATAATGATATGGTAGGATATAAGAGTATGGTCGGATTAGATTGTGAGCTCTCTGTAAAGTGCTTGATAAGATGTTACTGCTATATAAATATAGTATGGGCATTACACTGACAGGATTAGAGTGTGAGCCCTGGCCCAGGTAGCGCCGGCAGGAAATGATGATGACGCAGCAAAAGGGGCCCCAACCCCCCCCGCCCGATGCCCGCGCTGAACTGGGCCTCCCTCTCACACAATGGGACTGACTCTCCTCTCTCCGACTCCAGACCTCCCCACTCTCTGTCTCCAGTCCAGGCTCTGACTGACGGTCTCTCTCTCGCAGCTCGTCTCTCGTCTCCGCGCTCCTTCTCTCCTCACGCCCACGGCTCCGCCCTCACCACGCCGACACCACGCGGCGTGCACAGTTTTATGCTGCCTGGCCGAGTGACATCACGTCGGCGTGCGCTGCGCACGGAACGTCTGACGTCAATCGCCGCGGCGCACACAGCAAGGGGTAGCCTGAGCAGAGCACAGCAGCGTGAGTGGCGTGCTAGACGGGGCTGGGAAAAATTAAAGCAACAGAGCGGTGCTGTATGAAAATTTTTGTTTTATAAATTTCAAAACAGCACCTGTTTTTTTTTAGGGGGTGCTAATAGGGTGCTTGGAGGATTTTAGGGGGTGCTTCAGCACCCAAAGCACCCACCTGGCGCCTTCCATGGGGATGTTAGTTTTATAACATTGTCTAGTATAGGAGCAATGAGGTGCTCAGATTCCTTTAAGGTCAATACACATGCTAGTATAAACTCAGCAGAGACAGCTTCAACCAGCGGCTTCTGCCGAGATTCTAGCATGTCTACAGCCGGACCCCCAATGCGTAGCTGAAAGATCCAGATTGCTGGATCATCTTGGCTGAGCACAATGTTTCCCTCTTTACCCTGCCCACTGGAAGCTGCTCCATCGTGTACCACACTGTCGCCCCTCTCCCTCCCTCTTCTCCATAGCAACAGAATAGTGTATCATTAGCCTTTAGGCTTCTGATCACTATAATGTTAACAACGTCCAGCTACAGCAGGGATGGACAGCATGCACCAGGCTATAAGCAACACAAAAGAAGACTGGAAGAACAGAAGAAGACAGAAGAATAGAAGAAAGTGAAGACTGCAAACATGTAAGAAGTATACAGATGAAAATCACAGAAAACAGAAACCTACAGAGGAGAACAATGTCATGATACCGAAGTATACTGTAGGTGAACGGAGGGGGTGTATTCAGTAAATCCTAATCAGTAAAATCGACGTGCTCAAATAAATTTTTGCTGTGCTTACATGAGCTAGATAACATGTGTTCCGTGGGTTGAATAACCCACTACAGGTATGTTGCTTTTGTAATGCATTCTATGCAAATAGCGTAATGCACATTATGCAAACAACTTATGTATTGTGTGTATAACACAGGTTACCCAAACGCGTGTTATGTCATTTGTCCTACACCCATCTAAATGTACGTGCGTTCAGAATCTCTATTTCACAAAGCACGAATTGTGCTTGGCACATGCAGGGTACAAGTATAGAATAAGACACACAGAATACGTCAGAAAAAAACAAACCCATGCAGAGAAAAAAACAAAACAAAAAAAGTGGCATAGTTTAAAAAAAGAATGAAAAAAAATATTATCAGATATTTTATTTCTGTTTTACTACAAATATTTATTTTCTTAAATGAATTAGTAGGGGGTAAAAAAAAACCCTTTACCTGTATGCCTGGGAGGGTGAGCCCAGATTTCATCATACGTTCCCCCAGGGCCTACCCCCAAGGTGAGAATAAGCCCTCAGCCTTGGGCAAAGGGGGTGGGGAGAGACTTTGTCGCATCAATTTTAATAGTAAAGTTATAGAACAATAGACCACGTGGGTTAATATTGCTCGGGGGCGGTGCTCCACATTAGTGTGTTCTGCAGAGACTGGGTTTTACCAACCTTCATGGGGCAGAGGGGGTTAGTGGGGACTCTAAAGAAGATGCCAGTGAAGGTGATAATTATACTAGCCCACACTCACTTCGCCTGCTATGGAGCAGCTGAGATGTGGTAGGACTCTCCATGTATGCATGTGTCTCACTTTTGCTTATGATGCTTCAGTGAACCACCCTCAGTAAGTATTACAGGCAGAGGATTGCAGAAAATTATGATGTTAATTTACAGATTTTTCCAGGACACGTTTTCTTAGAGAATATATAAACTTTTGAAGTACACCTATTGAAAGTGTCCTGCTCAAGATTCCCCAAAGACCCCAAAGGCATCTGAAGGCAGAAATAAGGAAACCTTTTCAGTTATTATCACCAATCTGACTCTTCCAGCAATTATTTTGTTCTTTCTTACAACGGAGATGTGTCATGTTTACATTTAAGAATTCCTTATATGAGTCGAAGCAGATAGAGCAGATATGTAGCTGCCCTTTTTCCATTCTTCTTTACTTTTTCCATTTTGTCAGTGTGAAGTTGTTCAAGGAATGTAGTGTGTATCTCTGGACTTTCCTCAGTGTAGTGCAAAGTACATCCATAATAAGTGATAAAATATAATCCCAACATTCCCATAATCTACTCGCGGTAAGACAGAAGTCATACTTGTTTAGAAGGGTCATTTTTTTTTAGACGAATGTGTCATTGGCAGAAAATGTAGCAATGAGCATTTAGAAAGGACTGCTAGGATGGGATGAAGATTTCAGGTATCCAATTTGGTACTCTGGTCAGCTGAACTGGATTTCAGCTGTTTCAGCCAATCTTCTGTTATTTCATTATTAGGGTGAAACATTTTACTGGCCAAATTCTTTTCTTGGTGTAGGGATTGCTTTCAGCCAAACATTAGGCGAACATTCTATAACTTTGGCTACCTACCTGGTAATGCATGAACAAATACCTTCCCCCATTGCATCAGCACACCATCAGCCAAAGTCTTTTCACCTTAAAACAGTCACTGGTAATGCTCTACAGTGGTTTGTGGGCTGTGATGACAGGCTAAAAGCTCAAATCTGGGACCAGTTAGGCCGGACTCTTGCACATTGGATGCATCCAAATGGTAGAACAGTAATCCAGATATATCATCCTACCTAATAAAATGCAAGTGTCTCTGCATCCCATGTCCCTGTGTGTGTGTGAGTTTTTGTTGCACGCATGTGCAGGGAGGGACGCAGAGAAACTGAGGAGAGCTGAGGGAATAACGCGGGCCAGGAGGGGCGGGCGTGTGTGCGCGGCATGAGGGGCGGGCGTGTCTGCACGCATGCGTGTGGCGGGCGGGCGTGAGCGTGCGGCGGATGGGCGGTAACGGACCTAGCCCGTTTTTAAACGGGCTAAGGTCACTAGTTCTTAGATAATGTGGATGTGGCTTTGTGGAAATATTGGAATAGGTCTGTGGTCTTTGGTTGTACCTGAGTTGAGGAATGGCATTTTTTCAGATTTTAGCATGGTCTGCTACACACCATACATAAAAAAAAAAGTACACAAACACACCTCAAGCAGTGATTGAAAAATCAGCAGCAACACGGGAGGAAAATGATTTTGATAGAATGTTGTACATATGATACTATGTAGTGTTCATTGTCTAATACCTGCAGTTTGTATTGTGTACTGAAAAATAAAAATGCTTGATAATCCTGAGTATTTTGTTTCTGTGTGAGGCTATGGACTTTTGGATCATCCCTCCTACTAAGACCCTCTGACATTACCGTACGTGATCTGTTCATTCAGATAAAAATTGAGCAGCCATATTATTTCTTTTTAGCGAGCTATCCTATACAAAGTCCTCACCAATCTCTTTATAGTCATTGTTGTCAACGAAATATGGTAACAAATCAATTGTTATTGCAGGTCCAGCTTATCAGGACCCTAAAAATGTACTTGTATTAGCCCAAGTTTTGACCATCCTAAAGCATACTTGAACTCCGAAAAAATAAAAATAAGGGTAAGGGCCCATTCACGCTTAATCAGTTGGTGGGCGTTAGTGTGCGTTAGTACACGTTTTTTCCATAACAGTGCATTGTGAAAAAGATGTCAGTTAAAGTGTGAAAGGTGCCATAGGAAACCATGGGCATTACTTTGAAAATCAGTTTTCTTTCAGTTATAACTGAGAGCAACTGATTAAGTGTAAAAGGGGCCTTATGCTACCTTCAAGGCCAGGTGCTTCTTTTTAAACCCATCTTCATGATCCCTGGCAAGTCTACAGTAAGGATAGTCAAGAGTTTTTACAGCTGTCCTTCCCAATGTGACCATTGGTGGAGAGGCTGGAGCATGGTATTAGCAGAGGGCAGAGTTTGCACTTCCAGCATAGAGAAGTTCAGGCAGCGTGGAGAAATTATCAGAGCTAGATAGGAATATAAGAATGCAGTTCTCCATCTTGGAAAACTAATGCTGCCTAGAAGGAAGCTTATGTTCCACATACGTAAGACAAGTGAAATGAATACTTGTAGTCACTTTTGGTTGTCTAAACAATGCCTGTACAGGCATTTCTGTGACTATAAAACCTCTAGCAACTTGTAATTGCCCACAGTGGTCGCCCCCCCATTAGCTCAGCTGAGTCAAGTGATCTGATCGACAATTATTAAGAATGATCGTTTTGGCCACAATAAAATAATGGTAAAATGGCTTATGCCACATTTTCATTTTTTGTTAGTTCAGCTCCACTTCCGGAACAAAATTAGTTCTAGTTAAATACTGATCGATGTTTCAAAAACCATTTTTCTTCTCACATTTTGCAATGTAGCTATTGTTATATCATTACTATAAACAGTATATTATATTTGTTTTAAAGTATTTTACTATGCTTATGACTTCAGTAAGGACAAAGGAGTTATTGCTTACAGCTGTGACATAGAGTTTATGAACTCACAGGATTTTTTTGGATTTCTGCATGAATGTATTCGAAGATATGACATGATCTACATCAATACCTAGTGAAAGACCAGCTTGTTTCATGAGCAACAAGTATAGGTTGTCGTTTTACTGAACAAATGGTTAAAGCAGATGTGCCATTGATTGATAGAATATATATATGAACCTCTAGGACAGGCTTTATCAACCAGGGTTCCTTAAGGAGCCTGCAGGGGTTCCCTGGCCTTTTTCCACCCGGTGAGAGAGGTGTGTTAGGAAGAGACTATTAGACTATACCTAGTATGTTTTGAGCTCTGTAATATAGTAGTGCCATGTTGGATCAAAGTCCGAATAGGGGAAGTAAATTGTTGCTGAATAAAGCATACCAATATTTTAATCACAAACTTTTTCAAAACTTTTGATAAAGTTTCTTTCCTGAGCTGAGCTTGAACCGTTTATCCTGACTTGTTGTATGTTTATGTGCACTTTCTCTGTTTTGCCAATGGAATGTGCTTAGCTGTGTTTCTAACTGCAACTCTGCATGCACTAACACCTTCTGTGAGCCTTCTCTCCTCTGATAACCTTTTCACCATTTCTGTAGATATCAGTGTGTGTGATGGGGAAGGGTTGGGGCACAGAATGCACAGTATGGCTGCATGATGCCTGGTTTGTCCCCTTGTCTTCTTCCAAAGGGTGTGCTTACTCCTGATACCCAAGGCGTGAAGTATAACTTTTCACCGAGCACAGCACTCAACAAAACCGCCCGGCCGTTTGGTGCCGGGACACCACCCCCAGGCAACTCTTGGCCAGCCCAGGTCACCAAGACAGTCACTTACAACCCCCCTCCACCGTCCTATAGCAACAACCAAACCTCCCGAGCCCAGCATCTGAACGGGTATGTGAATGCCTTTGGCAGTGCTTTTAATTAGCAGGTCATCCTGCATTCTCTGTGATCTACATAAATTATGTCTTGATTTTTATAATACAAATACATGTTTTGTTTGTTTGGTCTGTTTAAAGGGGTTATGCTAAACAAGCACAGGCAGTTCTGGAAGATCGGATATTGAGTCTGTAGGGTTCCATAGAAAGAAATACTAGAGCAGCACAGCAGTGGTGGTAATTTTGTGATCTGGATAAGTATTATAGTGTCTATCCTAAAGATCACTAGTTTAACCAGTATGTCACTGGGAACTAGCGAACTGTTAGGATGAACATTAGTACACTTCATATAGTGGTAGCCTCTTCTGTGTTTTTAAACAGTAGACTGTCTTTTTTTTGGAGGGTTAGGGCCTGTACACACTGCATGTGCTTTGCCGATCGCTAGGGTACTGTGATTAACATAGTAATCACAATGCCCTGTTCACAGTAGTGCAATTTGCTGTTCACCCAATCATTTTTACTGCATTTGTGATTGGGTTAAATCAATAGAAACGTACGAAAACTGCATAGCAAATGCAGTCCTATCCGATTTTTTTGTTTTGCAATGGTGCAGCAATTGCACTTTCAAAACCCACCAATTGCACTAATCTTGGCAGTACGTGCGCTTGCAAATCACTGAAAATTGCGATAGCACTGTGGTTGAAATCATGACTGCGATTTTCAGTGTGTACTAGCCCTTTGCGCATTTTTTGCTAAATGATCATATAATTTATATTTAAGTTGTTCTTGCCACAGTTCTTGCCAAGTTTGAAGCCTGATGATGTATAATATTGTCATGTATCTTCGTGATACTCCTCTTCTGTAAAAAATGGCGTTAGTAACATTGCATTGATATGAAACTAGGGCTGCGTCTAGCAAGCCTTAGGCCTGGGACCCACTAGCAGCGCTCTTTATAAGTGCTTGTGATTTGAAAAGCCCTTGCTAATGCAATTTTTTGTGGATTTTTTTTAAAATTCACATCCCTCAAGTGGGATCACATTCATAGTATTACATTAGCTAGAGCTTTTTAAATCACAAGTGCTTAGAAAAGAGCTATGGGTTCCAGGCCTTACTGAAGCCAGAGTTACCAGTGTATAAGTGGAGCTCTGTGGACTGATAACTTTTACTTTGTAGTTTCTTTTAATGCATACATCAGCAATTGATATTTTATTGCTGAGATGAAATTCACAAAGATGTCCCTTAGTTGTGACTCTACATATTGCCAGGCATCTTTACACTGGCCGCAGACTACACATTTGATACTAGAATAACTTGCATTGCATGCATAGTTGAACTAATGAGAAAGACATTGTTGCATATGGCAGCTTGACACAAAGTGAAAGGCTCAGCCTCAGCTATTTTGCAACATTACGGAATGCATTAGCATGTAATGCTCTGCCTCTAAGCATCCTTATGTTTCAAATCACATAGGATTGATTTACGGAGGCTGTAAAGTGGTAGAGAGCGTAAGTAATTCAAAAGATGTGGACTGGATTTATTTTATAAAGTATATGTTATTAGCTCTAGCAAACCTCTCTTGGTTTATGTCAGAACATAGTGGGATTGCTGAGAGGATAGTAAATTAGAGGTTGTTCAGCTGCAGTTACGGTACTTGCATCCACACGCATTGTTTCATCACACTGCAGCATTTGATTGGATTAAATTAACTGCACACCTGCCCTGCTGTGTAGTGGCAGAGCAACCGGCTTTCAGCCAGGCGCAAATGTACAACCAACTGTCTGTACGGCTTCTGATTGCTGAACTCTGCAAAGTCAGTTAGAAATCAATCAGTCATAAAGATGCCAGCGAATAGAATACTGGCAAATTGAACTTGGTAGCAAATTTATAGCTCACCCACAGCTATGTTCATAGTAATTATATAAAGATGCTTTGCTGCACAGGATCGCCAAATGCAGCATATACAGGAAGAAGAATTCTAAAGCCTTGTGCACACATATGAGGCATGTTGCCCAGCATGGACTGGCACTCGATCCGTCGGTGACATTGCAGGGCTTACACTGTAGCGATGCATCGTTACATTGGTATCTTGTGGGAGGAAGGGCACAGGAGTAAGGTCACGTGACAAGTGGGGAAAACGACGCGATCTGCCAGGCTTATTGCTGGCCGAGGCGTCTGGGGCCATCGGAGGCCGCCGTACACACGCTAGATTCTAGACCAAAGCTGTCGTTATTGCCCCACTCATCTAAGTTTCTTCTACCGTGTGTAAAAGGCATATTGCTACGCTTTCTCCAGACTTTGCATTGACAAATAACCATGTGTTGATGTCATGTTAATCTTATTCATGGTATTTATTTAGTGGTGTAATCCAAACAGCTAAGAGATCTAGGTGTGTCACAAAACTATTTCCAGGGTGATACCAGCCTTGCTTCTGTCATTTACGTGATTCTTTGTTAATACATAGTTTCATTTTTAAAATATTAGAAAGGTTGAGCAATGTAATGCAATTGTGCATGAGAATATTTCAATCGGTCTGTAAATTTGTGGTCAGTTGTACCAAACCAATTGGAGGTTTGGCATCCCTGTCATTTTGTGTCCCTGTAAGAATTGGCAGTAAAAAAAAAAGTATACTGGAAAATGTATCACTGGGTATAAACTAAAACTTGTATACATGGATGTTGTAATTAACGAGTTAAAAAGTGCAAATCAAGTGAGTAAAAATAGCCATCCACTTATAAATTGCCACCCAATGTAGTAACGATCCTTCTCCGATCGGAATCTGATCAGAGAGGGATTAATTCTTACCACTTAACAGCACATTGATTTTTTAATAAACTATAGCAGAAAATCTATTGCAAAACGATAGCACCACAGTGTTGCACTGTTCAATACATTGTAACGCTATGTCTCATTGATCGAACACCGTTCTGCTCCTGATAGACTGAGATTTTTCGTCCTGTCTGATCGATGGTTTCAATTATTTTAGGTCAAAATCAAAGTCATTAGAGGTTGAAATAGGTTTATTATGGCTTTAAACATACCTCCCATCTCTTTGAGTTAATAAAGGACACTTTAAGACACACCCCTGCCATACCTCTAGCCACACCCATCCACACTCCTAGTCCGTATATCACAAAGAATTCATAAGCAAAAGATGTGGTGTTATCATTCAAACCACACTGGTCCTTTCTATCAGCATTACTGGTAGTTTTATTTCACAATAACATTTGAAAGTAAGACATAAATCAATTTAACGGATGAGAATAGATAAAGTTTAGAGTCAATGAAAAATATTTTTAAGGATATATCTATATATTACACAGGTCTGTACATCAGTTTTTAAAGAGGGACAACAGATGTAGAAATAGGGACAGAGGGGTTTTCTAAGATCTCATTCATTCGGTGAGATTTTAATTAGTGATGACAGAATAGATGCAACATAAATGTAATACACATGCTAATCTGCAGGCCAAGCTTGCTACAACATCTCATAACTCATCAAAGTCATCTGTGCAGCATGTTGATTTAAACTAAAGCAGATCTCCGCTAACATGAAGGAAACACAGCAGCAAATTGACTACATTGCCACACAGTGATATTATTAACTACAATCAGATGATTTCATTGTCTCACTTTCTAGTTTTCTGCAGATGTGATACAGTTCAACAGTTTATAAATAAACTTCAGAAACTGTATTCAGGTTATTAATGCATATGTCTGCTCCATGACTAACACTGGACCGTACTTCACAATGCATATCTATCGTGTTTAATATGTCAACATGCACAACATTCATATTACAAGGTTTTGAGCATATTTACCAATGTAGTTGGAAATTCATGAGAGCCTCTTTGCACAAGAACCTGGCAAATGTCTTGAACGGGTGGCTACAAGCTGGCACAGTTACACACTTGATGTTCTGACACAAGAATATCAGGCTTATATATTATGTAGAGTGTTGAATTAAGCTTACAAATGCTAATGTATTTTAATGCAATGTCCAGCTAAGGAAATTCATATTTCGTAATCATTGAAAGCTAATCATGGCTAAATCTTTCTCATCTCAGTTTCTGACTTTGTTTCAACATAGAATCTATTGAAACTCTATTGAAAAACAAGAGCAGTCTTGACTTAACTGGTACACACATCCAATTTTGAGTGGCAAATCTCATCACCTCCATGTAATATGAGAATGAGCAGCTTTTTAATGCTATGAACAGATTGTGTAGGGAAGCTCTCATACTACAGGGTACTGGTAGAAGTGACCAGTCATCTTTGTGTACCAAGCTTTAACTTCAGCTGAAATATAAATTGATTAGAAATGCCTACTCTAGTCTAGTTTAGTGGACCCAGCATTAAACCACATAGAGCAATTCCACCTAGGTGATTGGCTAGACAGCATCCTCTCGAACTGCTAGGTTTCCGATACAGTAGGTTGTAGTAAACTACGCCCACACTATTCAGCCAGTCATCACTCTTTGTTTCCTACGATGTTACCTGCTGAGTCCCCCAAACTAGACTTGCACCGAAATGCCTATTTAATTAATCATTCACTGTGCGGTCTTGAAGGAAGAGTTGATGAAGATCGCCGGCCTCATAACTTTGTATTGTGTGCACTACAAACTTTCTGCAATATGATTTCTGTCCCGGACGGTCCCCCCCCCCCCCCCCCCCCCCCATGAAAGATGCATACCCCCCTGTGCCTGTGGTGAGTATTGCAGGCTGACTTGTCCACTGGCGCACCGCCTCCTCACTTCTTTCTTCATGGCCACTGGGGGCGCCTGTATCATGTGACATCACCACATGTACTGACATGTACATGCGCCGGGGTCACGGTATACAGGTACCCCCAGTGGCAATAGATAAAGATGTTTGGACAAGTCAGCCTGCAACACTCACCACAGACACGGGGTACACTATACATGGGGGAGACCTGTGGGCCTGGCAAATCCTTTGGCACTTCACAGGCGGCTTTTAACCAGATTGAATCTAGTCAGAGAGGAATCTATCTGATGGTCAAATCTGCTGATCATCTGGCAGTGTATGGGCACATTTAAGGAGCAGATTAGATGTCAGGCGCATTTAGGAAGAAGAGGATTAGCAAGGGATAGCTGAGCAATGGGTGGTGGGTACTGCCTAAAAGAAAAACTGCCAAAAGCTCAGTTGCAGAGCCAATAGTGGATTCAATGGTAATCACACTGCTCCAGTGTTTTCCCCTCATGCACCCAACACCTGGTCCCTTAGAAGGGCAGGAATCTGATAAGCGCCACACTCCACCCAGCCTGCCTGTTCTCTGGTGTTTCTTCTACTAGTGCACAGGCCAGCACATGACACAGTAGGAGACTCACATGTCTAAAGAAGACACCCGACGTCTCCCCAGGATTCCCAGGCTATACAGAGACAGTACATAGACTGTAATGCTGACTCAGCAGTGAGATCAGTGTCTGGCTGTCATGTTCTGTTTCGTACAGTTCTGATTGCCTCATCGTGAATCTCATGCTCATACTTAATCCTGAGACACAGTCACCAGCCAGGAAGTAGATTTCAGGGAATTGTTTTCTCCAGTTTTACATTTATTATAGGTTGCCATTTATAACTAAAAGCTAATAATATTAATATACATAAACCCTATTTCTTGATGCTGCAGAATGGTTCATTGTCAATATGGCAGCAGAGAGCTGTCTTCTCTCTGTGATTGGACACATTGATATACCTGCGCTCATGCCTCCTTTTTATTATGGAAGCTAATTATGCCACTTTGCAGTGCAAACTGATGCAGAGAGAGTGGGATCATGAGGGAGTTCATTTTCTAGTTTCCTTTCCTACAAAAGTAAGCAGTACATTTTGCCTGATTTCTCTGTTTGGGGGAAACTGAAGCATACAGTAAATGTATTGGCTGCAAACAAAGCATCCTTTGTACCAACGCTGTGCATAGAACATTGCATTTGCCTCAGGTATTAAGGTATGGAACAAATGCTGTCTTTGGGCTTAACTGATGACTCATAGGCTTCCTGTAGAAAATGTGGTAAAAGAACACTAGCAGATTAGAAAATGGGAAAAAAAAATCTACTAGTTTGACTCGGCTACAGATAACTCATATTTTCCACTAGTTTTTTTTTTTTTTTTATAAGCAAGGGACATAACATTCTCACTTTACAGGTGAACCAGGGCTGAATCATCCACAAGGCAATTCTAGGCAGTTGCTTAGGGCCTGGAGAGAGTCTAGGGGCCTGTGGATACTATCCCCCACTAAATCTAACTGAAAAGTGTGAAGTATTGCGGAATAGCCGCCGCGTGCTCTGACGGCGTGGCGGCTACTTCCACGTCCAGTCCGGCGACATGTGTCTGATGTAGTACAGCCTTCTTGTGCACATAGGCTGAGGAATACACGCACGCACGCACGCGCGCGCGCGAAGAGACAGAAGCTTTATGGGAAGCAGAGAGGGATCAGCTGACTCCCTTGGTCAGCTGACCTCAGGATGTATGCGGATTGGCTGGAGGGGACGGGGCGGCACTGATCAGCGCTGTACTATGTAACCACTCGTCCCTCAGTCTCACGTTGTCTGCCGTTGCGAATGCTATGTGTTGGCACACAGACCTCAGTCAGATCCCACAGTGTGTTGTAACCAGGAGGACCTGGGAATTCACACTGAGCTAGATTATTCTCGCATTGTTATGTTATGCTATAGACTAGTTCCAGGGTGTTGTGACTACGGACCTCACACCCAAGCCTAGGAAACTGTGTCAATGCTATGTTATGCTATAGACTTGTTCCAGGGTGTTGTGACTACGGACCTCACACCCAAGCCTAGGAAATTGTGTCAATGCTATGTTATGCTATAGACTAGTTCCAGGGTGTTGTGACTACGGACCTCACACCCAAGCCTAGAAAACTGTGTCAATGCTATGTTATGCTATAGACTAGTTCCAGGGTGTTGTGACTACGGACCTCACACCCAAGCCTAGGATACTGTGTCATTACTGTGTTATGCTATAGACTAGTTCCAGGGTGTTGTGACTACGGACCTCACACCCAAGACTAGCATTGTGTATTTATTACTTTAGCCCGCCTCCAGGGTGTAGAGAGCTAGTAT